>NC_136784.1:11081070-11373570 GCF_947034865.1 Barbatula barbatula
CGCGCATTCTCATCCTCCGGCCAGGCGGCTTCAGCATTACACTCCATGGCAGTGCTCCAGGTCTACCAGGCCAAACTCCTCCAAGGTATGGATGAGTCCAGCCCTGACCCTTCAGGGAGCTTCGGAGCGCAACGGATCTCGCCCTACGCGCCACCAAGGCCACGGCCCAGGCGATAGGAAGATCCATGGCCAGCCTGGTAGTGCTTGAGTGTCATCTGTGGCTGACGCTCACGGAGATCAAGGAGGCAGACAAGGTCCCCTTCCTTGATGCTCCAATTTCCACTACCGGCCTCTTCGGACCGGCGGTCTTTCGCAGGCCATGAAGCACTTTCTGCCAAAAAGACCCGGATCCAGACCCGTGGCGAATCTCCCCAAGCCAGCTCCGACGCAACAGCCGGTGAGAACCCCTGCTGCTCAGAAGGCTCCGGGAGCTGACGGTCGTCAACGCTCCCGATCAGGACGGCGCTACCCGCATCCCCCACGACAGTGTCCCCGGCATAAGATCACGCTGGACCCTGCGCCTCAGGCTCCCTCCTGAGACCGATGCAAGGAAGAGAAAGGCTACAGGGCCTGCTCCGGCTGGCCCTCCTTCAAAGACCGCTCTCATGTCTGCCCAGTCACCCCGTTCAGTTCCGGGTGCGGGCAAAGAATTGATAATGTGCAAGGTTGTAAGTGCGTGGCCTATTCTAATGCCCACACAACATTCCGCAAAATGTTTAATAAAACACAAACATTGTCAAAAAAAGAGCAATCTAACTCTTCCATTGTCCTTGGGAGTCAAGCCGCCTCTTGGGAGTCAAGCCGTACCTCCCCATTGCACCCAACCCTTTGCCACGCAGCCCAAGGCCTGGCGAGCCATCCCCGGTGTGTCACATTGGGTTCTGGTTATAATATCTCGAGGATATTCACTCCAGTTTGCTCGTCGACCCCGCTCTTCCGTCATCCCCACCCGAGTACAGAACTCAAATTCACACGTTCTGCGCACAGAGTTGAGGAACTTACTGGACAAAGGAGCCATAGAAATGGTTTCTCCAGACCAAATCGAGTCAGGCTTCTACAGCCGATACTTCCTCGTACCAAAGAAGGACGGTGGCCTCCGCCCCATCCTCGATCTCAGACATCTGAATCGCGCTCTTATGAAACGGCGCTTCAGAATGATCACGACGAAGCAGATCCTCTCGCAAATACGCCCAGAGGACTGGTTCTTCTCTCTGGATCTGGAAGACGCATACTTCCACATCCAGATAGCCCCCCCCTTCACAGACGATTCTTGAGATTCGCCTACGAGGGGGTTGCATATCAGTACATGGTCCTTCCATTCGGACTCTCTCTAGCTCCCCGCACTTTCACAAAGTGCATGGATGCGGCTCTTTCCCCATCTCAGACAGAAGGGAATCCACATTCTGAGCTACCTCGACGACTGGCTTGTTCTAGCCCAGTCGGAGGACGAGCTACGGTCCCACAGATCCCTCCTCCTCAGCCATTTGAAATGCCTGGGCCTCAGGATCAACCTTGCCAAGGGTGCACTGTCCCCCAGGCAATGTATATCGTTCCTGGGGGCAGTCTTCGACTCAAATCGCATGTCTGCCAGAATATCGCCAGAACGAGCTCTGGCTATTCGACTGCTTGCGGCCTCATTCACACCCAGGGTTTCACGCCCCCTCAGGGTTTTTCAGAAAATGCTGGGCCTTATGGCCTCTGCATCTCAGGTGCTGAGTCTGGGCATCCTCCGGATTCGCCCCCTCCAGTACTGGCTGAAGCCGAGAGTTCCTCCACACGCTTGGCGTCTTGGACGTTTACGTGTTTTGGTGAACCAAGCCTGCGTAACCGCCCTAGCCTGGTGGAAAGATCCCCTTTGGCTAGAGCAGGGTATGCCCCTGGGCTCCACGTGCAGCCGGAAAGTGGTCACGACAGACGCCTCCAACAAGGGTTGGGGGGCTCTGTGCGACGGCGAACCTGCCTTCGGCCACTGGTCGAACCAGGAAAGAAGCCTCCACATCAACTACCTGGAAATGCAGGCAGTATGGTTGGCTCTTTGCTACTTCGTGCCGGTGCTAAAGGATCGCCACGTCAGACAGCATGACGGTGGTATCTTACATAAATCACCAGGGAGGCCTCTCCTCAAGACGCCTGTTTTCCCTGGTATTACGCCTCTTGGAATGGGCCCAGTCCAATCTGCGCTCACTGAGGGCAACTCACGTTCCAGGCAGACTGAACCGGGGGGCAGATATGCTATCTCGGAGCAACGTTCCTTCGGACGAATGGACGCTCCACCCCATGTCTGTTCAGCGAATCTGGCAAATCTTCGGCAAGGCAGAAGTCGACCTATTCGCCTCAGAAGACAATTCTCATTGCCCAACGTACTTTTTGAAGGGCAGGGACGCCTTGGCCCACTCTTGGCCCAACCGGCTCCTCTATGCTTTTCCCCCGATCGCTCTCTTACAGCAGACGATCAGGAGGATCAGGGATCAAGCGCACCGAGTGCTATTGGTAGCCCCTTTGTGCAAGAACCAGCCTTGGGTCACAGATCTCTCTCAGCTGCTAGTAGCAGCCCCGTGGCCCATTCCCCTGAGGCGGGACCTCCTCTCTCAGGCAGGGAACACGATATGGCACCCCCAGCCATAGCTGTGGGCTCTACACCTTTGGCCTCTCGACTAGAGCCTACGGACCTCCCGAGGGCGTTCTGAACACCATATCCCAGGCTAGAGTCCCGTCCACTAGACGTCTCTATGCCCTCAAATGGTCTGTCTTCGCCTCCTGGTGTACACCACGCAGTGCTGGCCCGGTGTCCTGTGACATATCGCTGATACTGTCATTCTTGCTAGAGTTGTTGGATAACGGCCGTGCCCCTTCCACGCTCAAAGTCTATGTGGCAGCCATTTCAGCCTCACATACCCACATCGAGGGAAAAGGAGTGGGCAAAAACGACCTCATCGTTCGTTTCTTGAAGGGCTCCAGGCGGCTACACCCCCCCCTCGCCCTCTTACAGTTCCCACTTGGGATCTGCCCACGGTCCTGAGGGCTCTAAAGAGTCCTCCCTTTGAGCCTCTGCTATCTGTGGACCTCCGTTCCTTAACGCTGAAGACTCTGTGAGCCCATCCTGTCTTGAATTTGGGCCTAACGACGCCAAGGTCGTCCTCAAATATTCGCACCTAATATTTTTTGGACTAGGCCACCTACTAGCTTGGTCTTCTCCACCTTCTCAGGGATTCCCTGTGATACCCCGTCTCCGAGCCAAGGCTCCGAGACTAACTGTGTTTTTCGTTCCATCTGTAGCACGGCGTGATTATACTGGTCCCCATAGCGTCCTGCTACGCAGTACAAGTGAAGTATCGATAGGGAATGAACTTGGTTACTAACGTAACCTCGGTTCCCTGAGATACGGGAACGAGTACTGCGTTCCTTGCCGTGCTACGAGCTGCATTGTCGTCGCTTCAGTCGAAGTAACCTGAGGACTCTATGGCGATGCGTCGGCTTCTTTAGCCGTAAGCCCCACCCCTTCTGGCGGGTATCATCGCCATTGGTCCAGCAGCTCCGCTACCATTGGTTTAAAGTTTTACTTTTTTCCAACCAATGAGCGTGCAGTTTTCACTGCGCTATTGAATTGCTTCAGTCATCGGAGAAAAAGGAGTTTTCCCCATAGCGTCCTGCTACTCAGTACTCATTCCCGTATCTCAGGGAACCGAAGTTACGTTAGTAACCGAGTACGTTTTTGAACCCGGGAACCAGAATTGTAAATCTTTGCTTCGTGTTTCGCATTATAAATACTTTATTCGTGTGCTAACCAAAAAGGTTCTCCGTTCATGCGCTGCTTTGTCCATGGAAGCTGTGGAAAACAAAATAAGAGCTGAACTCCAGATGGAGCCACTTACGGTCTTGTTTGGTTTAGTTTTACCTGCACAAAAGAACCCTGTTGAAATGTAATGTGTGTGTTGGGTTTTAATCGGATGCTATTTGATTTATCTGTCTTTCTCATAAGTCTCGAGTTCTGCATGTGGGATCTAAGACCGCAGAAGAGTAACGGATCAGTGTCAGTTCCTCCCTGTGTCAAACCCTTAACATAAAACTCTAATTATAATTTCATCTTGGTCTTCTCTATAGACTCTTTTTCACATTATGGCAAGGGTTGATTGATGAGATGGGAATAGGGTTTAGGGTTTTTACTCCAGCTTAAGTCTTGTATAATATTTCTTTGTGTTCACAGGTTTTCATCCAGCTTCTTTGTTACTAAAGGCTTGTTTTGCAATTTTTAGACTCTTTCTGTCTCGGTTCCTTATAAGAATGCATTTGAATAACTGTCTCTAATTGTGTGAGTTAGACGTTATTGGATATTTTTTGTCATTGTTGTTCATGCCAAGACAAGAATTTTTAATGGGTGGACCCTTCGGCCACCTAAGCAGATATATAGAGTATGTGATGTGTAGACAACCACAGTATGTATTCTTTAGAGGTTAAACATGACTGTTATTTGCATTTTTTTATAAAATGGAGAAAAAAATCTGTGACCATGATTATATTTTAGGGAACTTTTTGATGATAATGTACTAAAAAACTACCTATTGCGTTTTTGAATACATAGACGAAAGTATTGTCACGTGGAACCTCGCACACATACTAAACACCTCATTTGTATGTGCGTGATTTTAAAATGTTTTGTAGTTTATTCAAAGTTGATATATATATGTAGATAACATTAATGATATTAAAAACATGCACTTTTAAACTACATTTTTAGTTTGTCGTGTAAACGAACAGGCAAAACGAATATCAAGTTTTTAGTTATGAGACACAACTACAATCGGTCTGTGGTTGTGTACCTTACAAATCGGTCTGCATTGACGGTGAGCAAAGACAAAGTGGGCGTGGCATCAGACCTTATAGACCCATCCATCTGACTTGTTGAGTTCAAGGTATACTCTCTTTATATTTTATATTTCTCTTTTCCATGGAAATCGAACCCACAATCTTGGCATTGCTTGCATCATGTTCAACTCTTGAGCTGCAGGAAATTTTGTTTTATATTGTGAATGAAGAAAAGAAAAAGAAACTGAATAACAATGTGGCTGTTTTATGTATCTTTGGGACTAGACAGACATGTGTTTACAATGAAGTTGATTTATACTCATTGTAGAACATTTTGCACAACACTCACTGTACAGTGCCACTACATGTTATCCTATCTGTCACGAAATGGTTTTGGACAGAACCCAGATGCAGGCAGACGAAGGTATAACAAAAACCTTTATTAAAATACCCGCAATGGGGAAAAACAAGAACAAAAACACTAGCCAACAAACACTAGGAACAAACACTAGAAACAAACACTTTCCACGAGGGGAAAAAACAAGGTCTATATAAAAGAGAAATAATAAGTCTACAAACTGGAACAGGACCAACATGTAATCCAAAGACAAGACATCCGTGTTAAGCATGAACAGTAGACAATGCACCAACACTGAACAGAGGGAAACTAAGACTATATAAAGGGAGACACTAACGAGGAGTGATTACATGGGGAGAGTGGTGACAGCTGATGGGAATAAGACCCTAATTAAAGTGAAACACCGAACAGACGATGGGAATGAAACCCTTAAGAAATTACAGGAGATAGGAGGGTGGGGCTGAGAGACATAACAGGAAGACACGTGGCATCAAGTAACAACATAAAGCCACATGTCTCCACACATAACACAACAGAAACCCGAAAGACGTGGAAATGTCATGACTCTGCCCAGGGAGCTTGAAAGCTCGAGACAGGAAGGACAGAGTCCTAACACTATCAAATCCTATTCTGAAAGTTCCACTTTCATCCCCCCTCCCTCAACATCCCTCACACTTTAACCAGGTGCAGAGTAAACCTCCTTATCTCTGGGCAGTTTGGTTTGACGAAACGGGGGAGGAGCTTGTCAAGCTGGCCAAAGATGAGCGCTCCCAATCGGGCCACGCAGCATCCAGCTCCCAAACACAACAGAGCGTTTGTGTTCCTCTCTAACCACAGCTGGGATGAGATTCATGTTAGCGTGGAGTACTGACTCCTGATGTAGGCGGTCTGACCTTTTGCATGTGCTACCACTTGTTGAAATGGAAAACGAGATGGAACATGCTGACTTGAAATAACTCACAATGTAGCTTGAACTCATTTAATTGTTTTTTTTAGCTGTTTATTCATAGATTCACTGACATTCGTGTTCATTCATCTAATTTAGCATGTGCTTTTAAGGCTAGCCCCTTAGTTTTGAAGGGGCTAGCGCTAGCAAGATAGCTCTAAATGCATAAAGAGGAAAAGATCCATCCCTTCTTTCAGAGTTTTCTCCAAAGCCATGCCTAGAACCTGCAGATATGATGATAGACATTCTAAAATGGACCGAATGTGATGACTGGACAAACATTGTATGTTCCTAAATAATATAAATCGGTCCTAAATGATATATTCAGGACATTAGAAACCATGATTATCTATATTGTTAAGTCTACACACGTTACAATCTTGAATAATTCAGCACCTGTATAAAGTTTTTCCAAAATGGTTACAAACTCGCTCTTTGTGCTAGTATTTGAGTGAGATTCATTGTCCGTAAAAAAGAGGAAACTATTTGTGAATTTGACTGAAAGCATTATTTATAAAAAGGTATTTCAGTAGATATTGGGAAAGTGTTGTAATTCTGAATTGCTTTTTTTTATCGGTATAAATCCGATGTCTTGACAGCCCTATTTGGTATTTTTGTGTACTTGTCTATTAATTGATTTTATCACAATTTAAATGCTTTCAGGATGTTAAAAGACTTTCAACCAGTCTATAATTTTTTTCTGAAAAACGTAGCCTACCTTGTCAGTTTATAACTTAACTTTTTAATGTGACTTCAACACATTCTCTACTATTTCTTTAGCATTTTCCATGAAATCCCTGCATTGTAAAATCCCAGAATTTTGCCACTGCACTAATGCAAACCAGAGCATTCGCGAATTTTGACGTGCCAATAAGTGACACTTTCTTACCTGATCCAAGAAGAGATCATTGCCATTTCCTGCGTTATGGTCAGTGTTCTAAAGACTTTTCTTCTCTTTTTTGATTTTGCTGAATATAAAGGAAAGAGCTTTCCCATATGTTATGAGACACTGCGATATTCATCATCAAGTGGCTTTCTGCCTGTGCATTAATTCGGCTGGAGCAGCTTTCAATGCTTTGATCTGCATGATTTTTTAAAAGACTCCCGCAGAAACGTACAGCCTCGCTTGTTTCGCCTCTAGCAGGAGATTTTTGCTTGATTAAAAAGGCTTTCCCACCTGCAAACTTTGCTTCCTACAATTTGTTTGTCTTGTTTCAAAATGTTCGTGCCTTGCCCAGGTTGTGCAATCAAGATCGGTGTGCTATTTGTTTAAATCTCCGAGGCCCCCTTCTCTTTCCTTCATGTCAAAAGTACAGTATCTCACATTACCCTGGACCAAACTGCTGAAAATGTAGAAAGAAAGGGATTTGAGTTTGTTTCTCTATGGGACACCCCATCCTCTTTCACATGCTATATTCACATCCTTCATGGGAGCTCTTCTTGTTTGATCAAAACCTGATTCACGCTAAATGGAAATGTTTGCTTAATTAGGGTTTCATCCCTCATGTTTCAAGTGTTTGTGAAAAGTTTGAGACTGCCAATTCAAAAATATTATATGAGGATTTCTGAACATTTCCATCTGAGCCATATTGTTAAAATGAAGGTCACTTGGCTTAACCGTTGAGTTTGTGATGCCAAGGGTTTCCCCGTTTTACGTTTGAATTGATCATTTAAATATAACATTTTAATAAAGGTTTAGCAAACTCTGTGAAACTCATGTTTTTACTGGTCGAACTGACTACACAAGGCAGATATTTTTCTGTATCCTGAGTGTCTCTTTACCAGGCAATTAGGTTAGGTAACTAATCCTGACATTCAGATGTCATCATCATAACCCTGTTCAGTTGATGACTTCAGTTCAAAGCAGCCGGTAACACAAACCAATGAAAAGACAAAGACCAAGCTGTTCCTGTTATCCTACACTGAAATATAGTTCTTGCAAAGAAGCTGCCTGCAGGACGATCATCTTGAATACAGACCTTTTTGAAGATGACCCAACTGTAAAGACAATGCATGATTTCCTTTGGTCCAAACATAGTTACAGTATCCCTGTCAGACATTTATTTTCCTGGCATCGCTAAAAAGGATGGAACTATTAACCTTGTTTGAAGGCAAAAGTCGTATCCAACTCTGTGAATGTGATCTCTGTCTGCGTAGACTTATTTGTAGTGAAGAGACACCCAGTGGGGGTCTGTGTGTCGATCACTCGGTAAAAACAATACATGGCCCTTGCAGGACTGTGTTTCTATAGCTCAGCTTGTAGAGCATGGAGCTAACAACGCCAGGGTTTTGGATGCCAGGGAATGCAGGAAATAGTACAGGGGTTTTCAAGCTTTTTTCATGCAAAGGAACCTTAAATATGATGAACCTTTTGTGAGGGAACCCCTTTTGAAAATACATAACCATTTTGGTATAAAAAAGCATTTAAACTGTTAATTGTGAAATTATAAAGACAACACATTGTTTGTAGAAATGAAACTGTAATAATCGTTTGTAGAAATGTACAACTTTTGCTGTCTTTTGTTTTTTGTCTATTTTGGGGGACCCCTACGAACATTCTGGAGGATTCCCGAACCCCAATTTAAAAAACTCGGAACTAGTAAAACTGTACACTGGGTTGCACTATACAGTTAGTCATTATGGGAAAAGCTGCATTTACCAAGTAGGTGGTTTTGTGTCAATAAGATGGAAGTCAAAGGGGGCCAATGATTTTTGGTTAGCAACATTCTTTAAAATATCTTCTTTTGTGTTCTGCAGTAGAAAGAAAGTAATACATGTTTGAGTGAGTAAATGAAGACACAAATTTCTATTCTAAACTATTCTTTTACCCTCTAACCTAAGAGTTCTCCTTTGAGTGCATCTTGGACACCTCTCTGAGTACAAGTAGCAAATGCTAATCTGTTTACAAATGACAGAGATTGAATAATAGGATATAAAATCTGGAGGTTATTGTGTGGCATTTCTTATGCAACATTACACACTTCCTGTACCCCATCTTGCTTTGCAGGATTTAATTAGAATGACGCTGTGAACATGACTAGAAGGGCCACCACATGCTTGAGAAATAAACTTGGCAGTCAATTATTGTGTGGATTTAACTTTAATTGAATTAGGAATAATACTGTTTGCAAATGCTTGCACCCTGCCACAGCGTTTACTTACATTTACTCAAAAAAGATCTCTCTATTTGATATTTATGATAATTTCAAGAAGTGAGCTTCTTGCTGTTGGATAGAATTGATTGACAACTTAAAATTCTGTTAAATTTGTTTTGAATTCAGCGTAAGATCCTCCTTATGTCTTTTATCATAGTTGAAAAATTACTGTACATGAATTTCACATTCACAGTATATTAATTTTTTTTTACCATTCAGCAGGCTTTTTAGTGATTGTAATATCCCCAACAGAAAGAGGGCAGGTTAATGAGTATTAAAAGGTTAATTTGAAGCAACAAATGTGTTTTTTCATATTTGACCCAGCCCAACATTCTTTTGAGTGCTGTAAACTTACCTTAGGACAGAATGAAAAATAGGCCACTAGGACAGTGTTAAGGTATGAGGGTGTTGTCCCAGAATCAGAGACTTGAATTTGATGTGGGTAGCTACAGGGAGCCAATACAGTGGTGCGGGTCCACCGTTTTCCTCTATTCTGAATCATCTGTAAAGGTTTAGTCACGCTAGATGGAAGGCTCCTGGACTTGAAATGCTGACTGTGAGCCAGATCACGCCACCCGACATCAATGCTTGCCATCACTGATCTTCCTGTGTCTAAATTAATGCAAAGCCCTGCATCCATGTTCCAACTGATCTAATGGAAAGCTTTCAGAGAAAAGTTTAAGCTGTTGTTGCAGCATAGAGAAGTCCAACACCAACTTGATGCCCACTTTTTCGTAAATCAAATGTTTGACAAGTTTACACAGGTGAGGTGCTTGGATGTCCAACTACCTTTGAGCATCTTACATACTATTCCAAAAATCCACTTCCTTCTTTACTTTCCTTCTTAACTTTCCATTTTTACACATTCATACGATTAATTAGTAAAGACTGGAGCTTACCACTGAGGTTGGTCTAGATTCCCTTGTAGACATATAACAGAACCTTTGCTGTCCTACATTTGAAATACTGCAACGAGAAAGTGGCATTCAAGAGGAAGAATTCATCAACGTGTTCTTCTAACAGAGTTTTCGTATGGGTTCAGCATCCCAAACAAATGCATGTGTTTCTGAAAAAAATACTGGAATTTAAGTCACACATATATACCACCGTGTAGACGAAAGGATGCACAAGTGAATTTACCCAAGTCGTAAATGCAAGAACTTGAAAATATGTGTTTTGATTTGACATGCCTGCATACAAACATTGAGTGTTTGAGATGACTGACTGATGATGTTTTTTATTGTGAATTTAGTCATTTGGATCATGTTAATGGCTGTTTAAAAACACATTTCAGTAAGTCATTAACGGTTATTTAGACAACTGGATTAGACATTTAGAGTTAATATATTGTAAAATATTCATCTTTGCGAGCATACTGATGGGGATAAGAGTGGTTTTGGCATTTAGCATGGAAACAGATTCTTGACCATGGTGCCACAGACATCAGTGAAATCTTATTCTCTCTCTCACAAATCAGTAACTCTCACACAAATCATTAAAATTGCATTTTAAGCACTAGTTAAGTCATTCCAACAGAAACCACAGTCTCCTTATTAGGCAGCCTGCGATTCGGCACATGCCACTTGACACAGAGAGTATAAGGAAAGGCAAAGCAGTAGTAGGAGACTGTGTTTGTTTTCTCATCTGTCCTTTGTGTCTAATTCCTGTTGTTTTTGCGAAGGAGTTGGATGTCGTCTAGATTTAGAGATTTAGTCTGTGTAGGATGGTGTGAAAAGTTCACGCTTCACCATTCTACAAATTACAATCTTTATTGCTCTATTCCTATGGGACTGCTAATATTCTTACACGAGGAATATCTTTTTACCCCTTTACCTTTTTTCAATAACTTTTCTTGTAGAGACAGACCATATGGAGGATTCTGGTCTAGACCAGGTTTTCAAAGGAAGTTCCGTGTTTGATTTATGGCCTTTAATTCTCATCCAACCCCCATAACAACATATACAGTTCAGCTGAGCATTCCATCGCATTATTTTTGCGTTATATTCCCATTTTATGAAAGACAGCAACAATTATTCTGCTCCATTAACTGAGCACGCTACACAAATAAGCTTACTGTGCTATTCAAACTGTTTACATTTAATGACATTTTACTCTGTTTATACATTATTATATTGTAACATGACATTTGTTTTTCTTTGACTGTCAAAATCCCGAAGAGATCCTATTACAACAACATAGATTTTTTTAGACTGGTTTATACATGTTTGGTTAGTGGACCAGTAAATGTAAAATGTAAATGTATAACCGCACTATTAACAACACTGGCCCCCATTGACTTCCATTGTATGGACACAAAATCACTCTCACATTTCTCAAAATATTTGTATTTCGTCTTTGAAACACAAATGGTCATATAAAGGTTTAATTGATATGTGGGTGAATAAAAATAAAAAATAAATACATTTTCATTTTTGGGAGATCTATCCACTTCAACCAGCATTGTAGATCAAGGCATTGAAGTCCATTGCTTTGGTTCAGTTTTAAGGATTTAAAACTTGTTAGCGAGATGGCGCACTAACATCTATTTGCTTTAAGGATTAGTACAACGGTTTTTGTTATAATGTTTAAGCACCAAGGTTCCCTAGTCTGAATCTCAATAGCTCCACGGTGTCTGTGGATACATGCCCAGTCTAGAAAGCCAGACAAGAGGACCAAAGAGCCCTTGTCTTGTCCAAAAAAGAGGCATGAGTCCAACAAGGATTAAAACAGCATTCTTCTGCCACCCCACAGAAGCCACAACATAGTGGTTGCATGGAGAGAATTGGAATGCCTCGTCCATGACTTGACAATTGGCTTTGCTTGAAAGGCAGAACATGGCAGTCAATAAAAAAATTGGGAATGGTGTTATTTAATGTGATATTTTTTATCTCCAGGCCGCAGATTGTTAAAACAAGAAGAGGAATAATATACAGTTGGACAAAGTCTCATTTATATTTATAATTCGTTAGTCTGTTAAAATGTTTTACCCATGTAACATTAAAGTTAAGGTCTTTGTAAAACTTAATTCTGTCTTTATGCTCCCTAAAATGTAATGGCCGCTTTTCCAAAAAACAGAGATTTTGTCAGATCATGTGTTATTTAGTTTACTTGCTTCATTATTGCGTGCAGAACCAGATTGCAGAATATTTAGAGTGAGGGTTTTTTCTCGTGGTTTTATTGCTCTCTGCTTAAACCTCGGCAAATGCTTTGTCAAAATGCTCAAGTCGATTGATTTTAGCCGCTTTCTTTAAACCTAAGTAAACACACTCTTTTCCAAACCATACCAAGGAGCAGAGCACTTGGTCAGCAGCTCATGAATGATTAGAGAAAAAGTTGTTTGGGTAATTTGCATGTGCTTTGCTTTACTTATTACTGTGTCACGAAGAGCTCATTTGCAGGCTGGCCAGTTGACATTAGCCTATTAATTATCCTTAAAGGCAATGGAGCAACACGTTCTGATCCACCGCTGTGTTTTCATTTGAATCCATTTGAATTCTGGGCACTCTTTGGGATTGTAATTCACGCCTACAGATGTGCATTCCTCGTTTGGTTCTCCTCATTCGCTGTAGTTATTGGACACAATAGATTCATGTTTAGCCACCATCTAGCTGTGTTTTCCCACAATCTACAAAAGAGGGTTAAGTGTGCTATTAGCTTACTTCTTTTAAAAGTCTATGAAATTTAGCGGCATCTACTGGTGAGGTTGTAAATTGCGACCAATGGTTTACTCCACCCCTCCCCCTACCATTCGAAGCACTACGGTCATAACAGATTTACATATAATTTATTTTTGTGAAGGCATACAGTGACCCCTATAGAAGAGTATTTATATGTTTTTGGAAAATTAGGCAAAGTAATGCAAAACACAATATGTACAGACCATGTTATTTTTTTAAACAAGTTCTGAAATGTCTGACTTTAGATTATTTAAATTCTTAATTCATTATTTTATAATTTTTTCTTAGCTTATCTCTATCAAATGGTTTGCTTGAATGTTGACTCGTAGTTTTTTAAATAAATGTCAAAAATACCTTTAAGGTCCCTGTAATCTGCTTATATACGTACAAATGATCTTTTGATTTCCTTATTGAACTAATTAAACATATCATTCCTTAGGTTTTTTTAACATGTAGGGCTAAGTATTAATGATAGACAGACAGGCTGAATTTAGAAGGCTGTTTAAGATTATGAGTGGTCTTTTTAACCTCAATGTTTTTATCCACATCAGATACTGTTCTATAGTTCTTATGCTCCATTTGTAAACAAAGGCTGGTCTTTTTTATATAACCCAGCAGTACCCGCCCAAGTGTTCTGAAGGAATGTGCCACTGTTCAATAACAGATGCCAGAAAACCCAGAAGCAGTGTTTGGCATTCAATATCACAAACCCAGATTCCAAGAAGTTCAATCTAAATGCAAAAGCGACCAAGAAAGGGTTTTATAAATACATGACAATGCATTGTAGATTGTATTATGATATCACTGTTGTAACTGGAGGCTGTAAGAGTTGTTAGTGGTTCACTAATCAAAGACACAAAGTAAAGCTCTCAAAATGGTTTCGACAACAGAATCCCCAGCTGTATTCTTCTCTGTAGGTTCCTACTGTCAGGGTGAGCTTGAAGGTGACCTCAGCGCTGGTCCACAGATAAGAAAAATGGACCGAATGAAAAGAGAGGGAAAAAGAAGGAATGTGTGAAAGGAATTTTAATGGAGTTTCTCTTTTGTTGCACCTCTAATGGCCCTTTACAAAGCAACCTTCTGAGTAAAGTGTCCGAACAAACAGAAAAAGGACGAATTTGAGATAGGAGAAGGTCTGCACCAAAGCTCATACCAAGATGTCGCCGTGTAGTTTGGCATGTTCCAAAGATTTCCATTAAATTTATGAACAAGATCATTGTTTTAGCAGAACTGCCCCTTCTCACCTATTTCTCACTCTCTTTCCCTCTCTTTCCCAGCTCACATGTGGTCCGTCTCTCCGCTACCAAAGCAGAGAGCTGCGGGAGAGACCATGGGTCATTTTCACACCTTAATGAACAAACACAACAGACTTTTGAGAAATGTGACGTAACACAAAGCAACATTCACCATATTTAACAAGTTCTCCTAAGCTGGTCCGGTCTCCCTGCCAAGCTTCTTTGATGGCTTCTTGTAGAGCTTTTGGGCACATGAGCTCTAAATGAAAGTGAGAGTTTTTATAAAAACCTCTAATCATTTACTCACCCTCATGTAATTTCTACAAAAGAAGAATTTTGAAGAATGTTGGTAACCGAACCATGCCGGTACACATTCACTTCTATTGTATGGCCACAAAACCAATGCAATGGGTACCGCCGTTGTTTGGTTACCAACATTCTTTATAATATATTTTGTGTTCTGCAGAAGAAAGTTATTCAGGTTTGAAATGACAAGAGGGGGTGTGAAAATGATGGCAGAAATAAATGTTTTGGGTGAACTTCTTCTTTAAATAAACTGAGAATCTAGACGACCAGCTTCTATAGGATCTGCAAGGTTTGTTCCTTTTGACTATTTTTACTTAACGAGCAATTTGTTTCAGCATTGCCGAATTATGCCAGAACGGGTTATGTCGTCCATGGAAATCATTTAGCTATTGAGACACAGTCTTCCCAGACCCGTTTGATGTGAACAAGAGTGATCGTAATCGCATTAATAATGACCGACCTGCACATTCTAGGGCAGTCTGCCTCCACCCTACATTGCAAAACAGCCGTCACTCATCTCTCCCCTGAGAGAATCACTTTGGATAGAGTCTTTATTTGGGTGGACGTCAGGCATTTTATCTTCCGGATCATCAATTGTTTCTTTGCAGCGATAGGAGCTCAATCTTTTTCCTGCCCCGTTTCACAGATGGAGAGAATGGATGAACGCAAAGGGAGGAATATGTAAGGAGAGGCGACAGAGCTGTTTTTGATCAACTGTAAGAGAGGAAGGCTTGATTTGATTTTAATTGGGTGTATGTGGTGTCTGTGTTGAGTAATTCTGGTACATTTACGAGCTCATTATATTAAGGCTCTTGCATGAGATGAAGTGGAAACCAAATGTAGCTGTTGCTTGGTATAAAACAGTGGCTGTCACCAAAAGTGCTAAGGGTGGGTGTCATTAAACCATTAGCGTCAGCCAAGCTAAATCTAGTGAATTAGCAACAGACGTCTCAATTGCACAGTGTTATAAATGTATCTAGTATCTAGTAATGTGTATTAGTTGATTTGTCATAATGAATAGTTTTTAAGAGAACTACATCCAGTTGCCCTAAATTGGCAGTTTAGAAATGATGCTGTTAAATCCAAATTCGTATTCAAGGTTGCGTGTGGTCTTCTTTTGTGGTACCACCTGGTAGTGCTGGCTGACCTGTCGACCTGTACAAGTGCTTCGTAATTGCTCTCATTTCCCAGGTCGGCTTATGTCAACAAGCATGTCCAGTGGGTGGTGTGATATTGTGGTGGTCTGATGCTCATCTAGACTGACGGGGCTTTGGAGTGATATGTGTGTGTGTGTGTGTGTTGATGCAGACACACAGATTAACAGTGGAGGTAGGCCCAATAACGTAAAAAATGAGCTCCTCTCCAACTCTCAAGACGTAACTGGTCACATTCTTCTGACCAACACAAGCTCGTAAAACTCACAGGGTTCTTGGAAGTGTTTCCAGAGAATACAGTACACTTGCACAAATAGGCCGCATCTGTAATATATTATTTCTGCCATTATGGTATTTAAACTATAATTCAGCAATGAGCATCTCTGTTAGGGATTGTCAGGTCTACATTCAGGGGATTTTATTATAAAGATTAATATTGTCTGGTCTTAAATGGATAGTTCACCCAAAAATAGAAATTGTGCCATCAGAAGAAGATATTTAGAAAAATGTTGGTCAATAAACAACGGCGGTACCCATTTACTTTTATAGTATGGACACAAAACCATTGCATGTCAATGGGTACTGCCATTGTCAGGTTACAGAAATTTGTTCATAATATCTTGTTTTGTGTTTGAAATGACAAGAGGGCGAATAAATGATGACAGAATTAACATTTTTAGGTAAACTCTCCCTTTTAAAGATTTCCCACCCTTACTAGTTTTAGAGGGTTTTTGGGCAATCTGTTTTGGTCTGGTCAAGTTTAGATTTCCCCTGGCTGACAAGCAAAACTATCTTAAACCATCTTGGACATGCTGAGCGACCAGATGAAGAACAACTTAAACCATCTTTTTAATCCATGGGCGGCCTACCATACCACAACCCCACAACTACTCTCAGTCACCATCAGGAATTTGCTATAAGGAAGAACACATTGAAAAATATAAATGTCTTGGCTCAAATAAAAGAGAAAGAAATGCAAAGGCTGGGAGAAGTTGTGAGACGTATTCAACTGTATCGAACGATCAAACGAAATAGCTTTCATGTCCCTGCCCACCGTCAAACAGGCTTGAGCCTGCACAGCTTCAGCCATGGTGACATTTCCAACCTAGGCTTTTACTTTCCTTCCTTCTGTCTCCGTGTTTGAAAACAGATGTGCTTCTAAACTTCCACTAAATTGATGAAAAATAAACTACATCAACAGAAAGCATTTTGAGTCAAAACAGTACACGTGCTGTCCTGTCTACTGTCCTTTTCACCAGACATCTGTTATCAAAACTGACTACTGCTGCTCACTAACTCCTCACAGGTCAGCGTTTAAAACAGACCACACGTTGTGATCCTGTTAAACGGCACCCAAAGCGGTTCCCTTTTTGTTGTGTGAGGCATTGCCGTCTGCCGTCTTCCCAAGCATCCTGGCCAAACATGGTAAAGATCACCAAGACACAAGAATCTGCAGTAAGAGAGCAATATTTCTGTCATTTCAGTCTGGGTCACATTCACCACTGCTGTTTTTACTTATAAAAGGTGTGATGTCCCTTTCGTGTTAGAAGTTTGTTCTCAACATGAACTGAATGACTTTCTTGTATGCCTGTTGTTTATCCATTCCAAATGTAAAAAAGTTATTTTGTACTTACGTTGAGGACAGAAATAAGTTCCAGAGTGCAGGATACATATCCCAGGTGCACATCTAGACTTTCAGACTTCTGTTCAAATTAACTTGGATGCTTTTCACAATTTTAACTGATCCAAGGGTCAGTAACACAGTATGATACAATCGGTTTCATCGCAAGGTTTTTACTCCAGCGTGTAAACGCCTCGTTGTTTTCCCATCTCATTTTGAATATTTAGCGCATGAATAATCAATCATTATGTCTACCCAGTCACACAAGACACTTTTGGGGGGTTTGGCATGATTGCAAGAATGCTATGGAGCAGGTGGAATTGGACCTCTTGAAGGTTCAGTTGTCTGGATTTAGTCAATGTTGTTAAATTCATATTTTGTCATCGAGTCTGCTTCATAGTGCAGACAGCGTTTGAGTTTGGGAGCGACCCAGATCTTTAAACAGCTCATTAGCCATAAATTTGCTTTAATTCCAGTGTGTTTACAACTGGAACAGATGGGGAAATCGTTCCACGTCTGCCTTCCTCAAATTAAATTGCATTTATGAGTTTTTTGCAACCGAGTAACTATTTCTCACCCTCTCTGGCAGACTTGGGGTTTTCTGTTTGGTCTCATAACAACGGTCCCGCATTACATGGTAACACACATACAGAATTAATGGTCTTCAGAGATGTGATTCAAATCAAATCTGCATTCCTGTCTGCGACCAGTCTCGTCCAAAATTGACTCAAATTTCTTGTTATTGGATAAAATGTAATTATTTCCCAACTCAAAAGGTTTCCAGGCTTGTTTATGTGGCGATTTACTCATTCTCTTATCAAGTGTATAATAGGGAGGTTTTAGGGGAGAGATTGGAAATAGGAAGATTGTGAGAAAACAGAATCAAAAGAGACAAATGCGAAGCAGTGGCATTTTGGATGTTCCAACCCTAAACGATGAAAGTCAAGCATTTATTAACTTATTTACTAAAGGGACAGTTCACCCAAAAATTAAAATTCTGTCATAATTTCTTCCACCTCGAGTTGTTCCAAATCTGTATACATTTCTTTGTTCTGATGAAACAGAAACAGTTCCAAATACGACTACCAAATACAAAAAATGACAATGCTAGTAAAAATTGCCCCAGAATTGTTGCTTTGCTTCATTCTTCAAAATATCTTCTTTTGTGTTCAACATAACAAAGAAATGAATCAAGCAATTTTTCCTACTATGGAAGTCAATGGTGGCCAAGAATTGTTTGGTTATAAGCATTCTCAGAAAAATCTTTCTCTGTGTTCATTAGAACAAATGTACAGATTTGCAACAGCTTGAGGATGAGTAAATGATGACAGAATTTTCATTATTTGGTTGGTTTGTTCCTTTCATCCATCATAAAAAAAGTTTTTGCATCCTCTGTCCAGCTTCAGGCTTTTGGTTCAGATTTATGCCACACCCATCTTTCTGCCTCCATATTTTCCCATCTTCAGGGTTTAGGCACATCTGGACCATCTGGTGCAGGGTAGGGTAGAAAAAAACATCCTGCCTCTCCAACTCCTTGAGGAGATTTTATTTTGCGTTTACTCTACCGATAGAGACTTTGATTGTCAGTAATGGGTGCCTCGCTCATGGTTCAGTGGCAGTGGACAAATTCTTGCTTTGTCAGGTTTGTTTTTCCTACTGAAATCTGTAAGGCTTGATTATTCATGTTCAGGGCTGTTGACTAATCTTACTCATTATACCATCGCTCTGTGTAAGGTTTGAGCGATTGTGTTAAAAAGATCAATATTTTGTTTGGAGCTAAAATACTTGTTCGCTTAATGTACAGGCTATCATCTGCTTTTCCATTTTTGACCGCAGATGGCTCTGGTAATAGATTTCAGAGACTTTTAATTGAATGTTATTGCTAGCCTGAAAGTAGCATCCTGTTCAGCTTTTTCTACTTGCTGTAAACTGAGACATTGAGTTCTGGTTATTCAATGAGTATGGGGGTGTAAACATTACTTGGTGTTGACAGCTCTCCCGGACTATATGAAACTATATGAACGTACATCATGTTGTTCCACATAAGGCATGCGTGTGTTTGTGTGTGTCATATGGGTACCTGTGTGATGGTATTTAAAGGTGAAGCGAGGCAAAGGAAGCATTGCTTTGGTATAAGACACAACCATAGTGTGCACAATGCACGATACCTTTCACTTTAACTTTCCAGAGAGGTAGCACATACTGGCTGGGCCACCCTGCCATCATTCATAGTTATTGTCAACAATTGTTGCTGCCTCCCCATTGGACAATAAAGCATTAATATCCAGCTCTTCTCTTCCAGCAAAGATGTTTCCACATTTTATATCTCCCCGTGGCAGCTCTATTCCGTCTTTCATCATTACAATGTCCAGTAAATCCCCGAAATGGCAAAGTGCTTTCAGTGATCCATGAATGAGACTTATTCCCCATCGCCTGCTTAATCTCTCACACTTGGTGCGATTTCACTGTTTTGGCTGTTTACACCAAAGTTTTACAGGTCTTTAGGAGGTAGGGTGAGAATGGGGCTAGGTGGGTTCCCTTACACAACGTGCCCAGGGACAATGCAGAGCAGTGTGCAGGGAAAGTGGGAAACACTTGGGGCTTACGAAAGGATGGTCTCCACCAACCATCTTAATCTTCCAATGGGCGCTGGACTGGAATCGGGAATCTCTTTTGACATGTTTGGTCGAGGGCAATCCCTAAACTGAAGTGAAGTGATGTAGCAGTGTTGTAATAGGTCAAAAAAGTAAAAGCCCATAGGGACTGGTCATTTGAGGAAACTGCACAATTGCAGACCCGTGAAGAGAACTGGCATCGATACAGCAAGTTTTTGTAAGTTAAATGGAAGTCAGAACAACAATTAAAGAGCCCAAACAGAAACGTCTGATGTGGGATCAGTATTTGTACTGCATTCAGGGTCCAACTGGCAGGGTTGATTTTTGCGTCAAACAAACCCACTGTTTTTAAAACGCGTTTATTTAATCTCAACTGGAGGTCCTGTGAAAGGGTGCAGTTTAAGTACAGGGTGTGGAATGAAAACCTCACCTCCAGGAAATGAAGGAGAGAGGGCAGATTCCAAAAGCCGGGGAAAATTAGATGTTGATCCCACACTGTGGCTCAAAGTTTTCTCTCACTGCCTGATCCTGACAAAAGTGTCAATGATCAGATTCCTAAAATAAAGTCTTGGAACATGTGGATAACCGGCCTTTCTCAAGCAAATATTACACGGCATGGTTCAAACGGACGATGTACAACATGGACCTCCTAAATTCTTTTGATTTAGTCAGTAGCTAGTGTATGTGTGCATGGAGGTGAGAGATTACTATAACTCATCCCAAATGCTGATGCAAAGTCGCACCCATAGATCACAACACCCCTTCGTATATATATATACACACACATACACACTTTAAGGAATGAATCTCACAGTCCGGTGCAATAATCCTACATTAGTTTCTGTCAGATGGGTGGGGTGGAAGGTGTCTGTCAAGTTCCTATACTGTACTTATAAACCCTTAAAAGCAAGCTTAATGTGAACATTTCGTGCCACCAATTCTGGATATTTAGGGCTTACACTTAAGTGTGTTGTAGAAACAGAGTTTTCTGACAAATCGGTGGAGTTATTGAAATTAATAAACTATTCAAACTTTTTGTTAATTTAAATCATATATTAGCCTTAATATTACTCAAAAAACTGCAAGTAAACGAAAATGTGAAATGGTGCCTTAAAGTGAAATAAAATTAAGCACCAAAATTATTAACTGTAAATATGTTACAACAAAAATAAAAGTGAAAATAAACTTAAAATAAAATGAACTTATAATGAAGTATAAATAGGCATAAGTATTAAAATGACAAATGCGCATAAACATAAAATAGCTAAAAATGTCAAATTAACATAAATATAAAAAAAATTGCTATTTTAAAATATTGATAAAACTACAATAAAACTGAAAACTATAGTAACTCTGACTGAACCATAATAATAATCTTTTTTCAATTGAAATAAAATATCTTATGCATTCTTATATAAAGTAACTATAATGTACATTTATGGCAGTGAAAGAAACATAAAAACACCAAAAATATATAATTGATCACGTTTTTCCAAGGTTTTTATTTCTAACCCCATTTTATACGTTGTCAGTTGTATCAACTCCAAGCAGAAGACTGAACATTTTATATGTGCTCCTATGATGTCAACAACCTGCAATGTGTTGTTTTCCATAGTTGCTCTCTTGGAATGATGGAAGAGGGTTCAGTGTATCCCCACCTGAGATGAGGGATTTGGCTGCGGTTTGCAACCAGTGATGCTGATATAGCTGCCCTTTTATCCCAGTGTGTCAGAGGAGCAGACGTGTCTCACCGCTCGAGATCCTGCTGTCTGCCACAGAACACTAAGGCTTTTTATTCCCTCGAGGGGGTTTGACAAAGATTTCCTGGCCCTTATTAAATTATAATCCTCAAACTCTCTCACCATTCACTGTCATCACAGATCGTGAATCCTTTTCTCTGAGAGTTTGCTGGAGGATTTCCATGTGTCTTGGATAGCCTTCAGAGACAAAGTGATAGAGTGATTGTAAGCAGTCATTTAGGAGACATTTTTATTCATATTGGCCTACAGTGCTCTTATTACAAGAACAGTTTCCCTAGAACAACTTGTCATTGGGAACATTTGTAAAGTTTAACACTTGTGGTGGGGGACATTTAAAAAAAATTTAAATCTTTTTTTTTCATCTTCAGACATTTATATATATATTATATTTATATTTGTATGGCTCAATTGGTTGGCTGAAAAAGACTGGCTGTAGGACTGAACCGAGAAAAAGAATCCTAAAAAGATTGATCCAGGTATTATGGATATTTTTTGGCTTGAACCAGTAACCTTCAAATTACAAGTCCTGAGCTTTAGCCATTACACCACACCACCTCTGATTGACATGGCAGATATGTGAAATGGAAATACATACTAACAATCCATTGCCATGACCTTTCCTCTCCGAAGTCAGACTGTTTTGGCCGGCACCAACAGCTAGAATAACATAAATTGTGTTTATTTACCAAGCGTTATAATGGCGTGTTAGCAGTGGATCAGAATTTCACAATAGGAACAGACTTACAGCTTTCCTCGCTCTCCTTCTGGAAGCCATTTTCGCTCGCGACTGATATTTTTCAGCCCCAGAGAGTAGTAAAACTTTGAATTAGGTGTGATTTCCCCAATGTAAGCCAATTATTTGGTACTCATAAGTTCACACCCTGCGCAGCTAAAACCAATCTAAAACATGTAGGCATTGGCCTGGGTTTCAGAAATGTTGAGTCCATAATTGTGTCTTCAAACTTTAGCTGACGGTGCTGAGGAAGGCATGTCCACTGCGATTGATGAAAGCTGGATGAAAAATATTTGGGTGATCTGAGGGAAGGGTGAGATTTAAGAACATTGCTCATTTATCATTCTGGAGAGAGTGAGTCTCTATGTAATTTTAGCTAGACTGAATCCCGGGGCCCCACTTCCACATCAGACATAGGTATGCACATGTAATACTCTTTGTGGAAACGTCCAAGGAGTTCACCTACACATGTAGGTCTCGCTCCATTGAAGAATGCCACCCACATGGAGGTGGAGACCGGCCATTTGTCATCCGGGCTGAATGCATGGCACAGGCCGCGGAGACTAAACGCAGCCAGTCGAAGATTGCTCTTTGAATGGTCTACCCCGTCTACATTCTCCACACTTTCACTCTGCAGTTTCTTCTCATCCACTGGATACTGTTCTTTCATTACCACCCGGGCAAATGCACAGCGAGCAGGCAGCACACGTCTGCGTTTAATTGAGGAGACGTGAATAGAAAAAAATGCCTGCAGCGTCAGGCCCTGGCAACCCACATTAAGAGCATTCACACAAGAAATGTGCTGCGCCGTGGACGAGAAAGAGTTTTCGTTCTATTTTCCATATTTTGGGATAATTATGAAGTCATCAAGACTTTGAAATAACAAAAATGGAAGGATAGGGATTATGTAGTGAGCAAAATATGCTAAATCAGACTTACATTTTAGTTTAGCTTCTTGAAAGATCACAGCTCTGCGCTATGGGAATTCTCTGGAGCAGCATTATGTCGAGCCGCCTGAGATGCTTTTCCAGTCTTGGAATTATACACTCCAATTCAATCATTTCAATGAATGTAGGCACTGTTTCAATTTTGCTTCAAAATTATAATTATTATTATCTTTTGTATATTTTATTTCCCCTAAAATATACTTTTAATAACTTAAGTTAAGTATTATTGAATTCTAAACTTGAATGTATATTTCAAGTGTGTATAGTTTATACATGCGTAGAAACACAGAAGTACTGTATGCTAAAGTGCAAAACTAATAGGCCTATCTAATCTTAAATTCACTTAACTAATTTACGAAAAAAGATAAAAGTATTAAAAAAAGGTATTAAAGTTCACTTATAGTATAGCTGCATTAGTTGTAAACTATTTAAAGTCTTCTACTGATGCACTTACTGTATAAATAAAAAAATGGGGCAATTTTATTAAAAGTAGTGTTAAAGTACATGTCCAAGTTTACTACTAGTAAACTGATATTAGCATACTTTGCAAGTAATTTTTTGTTGTTTTTTGTTGTAACAAAAATTTGCTAGTTATTTTGACTGGACGATAGAGAGGGAGACAGGGAATGAGAGAGGTAAAGGACCTGGGCAAGGACCCCAGTGCTGTTGCACAACATGCCGGCCCACCGGCACTGACCATGTTAGCATACTTAATACCCAATTAAATACTTAAATACTTAACTAAGTATAATAAAAAAATGTTTGTAAGGCTCTACATAATGTTTTACACACATTCTGTCAAGTGCATCCAACATTTTGGATGGTGGTATGAAAATAGTAGAGAGATAGAAAGTGAGAAAGACACTTGGAGAAAAAGTGGTGAGGGGAAAAACAGAGCCTGTTGATGGAACAGGTAAGGAAGAGATCGGATTGTGTCTGTGTCTGAGAAGAGAAGAGTCACTGTGAACAAACTACAGACAGGTCATGAAATCGAACATCAAACCATCAAGAAATCATCTTTTTTCAAAGTAGTTTGTATTATTATATCAGTTCCTGATCAATCTAAACCTCTTTTTCATACATTACCGCAGAATAGGAAAGAATGTCTGTGTTTTCCTGAACTAAGCTGATTTTGGGATTATATTTGGAACGATTATCCAACATTTACAAACCAAAGTGTCTTTGATTTGGAGTGCTCTCAACCCCACGCCTCAATTCCGGATTAAAATGAGGCAGAAAAGCATTTCTCCATTATATCCAAAGCTGTAGAAGCACCTGTGCTAAAGGCCCTGATGATGAAACCTAAACTTTCACTCCATGTGCATGCTTTTATACATGTGTGTATGTGGAGACATGTGCATGTGCAAGATACATTGCTTCATTCCCGGGACTACAGAAAGAACATGCATCATTCGCAGAGCCAAGAAAGACAGTTAAGATGAATAGTGTGGATGTATACTGTGCTTAAGAGAACATTTCCTCATGGGGAAGATAGCTGGAGTTTAATCTGTCATGATTCTGCCTTCTCTTGTCTTGATTTTCCGGTCTAGGGGCAGAATCATGACAGACCCACGTGTTTTATGTGGAGAGAAACATATTATTGTCAATCAGGACACAATATGCGTTCTCTCCAGTCTCGTCTTTTGGCCCCGCCCCTCTCGTTCCTAGTATTGCTTTCCACTTGTGTCTTTACCCACACCTGCCCATTGTTATCTCCTTTGTTAGTCCCTCTATATAATGTCCTCTTGTCTATTGTCTTGTGCTTGTACGTTGTACATGTTCCCTTGCCTGTACCTGTTTCCATGTTGTGTTCCTCAGCCATGGCTTTTCTGATTATGCCCTTGCGCCTTGTTTTGATGCATGTTTTAGTAAGTCTTAGTTATAGCGTTAAGTATTTGTCTTTTGTTTTATGCCCCCTCGTGGGAAGTCTTTGTTTTCTGTTTTTGATTCGTGCCTCAGTTCAGTTTTCCCACCCCTGTCGTGGGTGTATTATTTGTAATTTGTCTCTTATTAAAGTCTTTGTTTAACCCCTTCGCTGCTGCCTGCACTTGGGTTCTTCCACCCCCCGATTCCTGACATTAATCTGATATACATGAGAAACATATTTCCATTCACACCCCAATCCATGAGAAGGTAAAGGCACAAAACTTCGTTGTTGCCAAATATGTCAAAGCTTTATTTTTTTTGACAAAAAAATAGAAAGCATAAAATGTTATGTGCATTTATAAAACAGTTAGATCCATGGGCTACTACTGTTTGATGTATTTGAAGAGTTTGGTTCCAAAATGAGATCACTCCGTTTTAAAAAATCATGTTTTTTATTGTGCATTCCAAGTAATATCAAACTTAATTTGTTTTTTTATGTAATAGCTACATAAATACAGCTAACTAACATGATAACACAATAAAAAATAATTTTGAAACCAAACTCTTCATTTGTTGTTTCAATTCTTGCTCATTGACCTCATTTTGTTTAGTTGTTTGTTTGCACTTTTGTCCAATATAGTTATTGTTTGTCAGCAAGTATGTTTTTATTTCCCTTCAAAGCACCAATGGTACATGAATGAAACAACTGAATACATACCTTTTTCATATACACTTGACATGCATTCTTGACAAACTCTTCTTTGCTCTTCATTTCTTTCTTTAACTTTAATACTATCCATAGCTGAGCTTGGTTTGCTGTGTTTATTGTCACCTCTTTAGGCAACATTCCAAATGTTCCCTTATCTCAAGTCACTTTTTGGACAACAGCATCTGCAATGAATCGGAATACCCAAAAACGTATAAAAGAGTAACATCTGAGTCAGTGGCCCCTGCCGTGTCTCTGAGGACGCCCCATTTGAAGTAGCTGAAACAGAAGTAGAGCACCACTTGAGTTTCCCATTTATTCACTTAACCTGACAAGAGCTTTAGCTTTAGCACCATTGCATAACTTCAACATGGCCCTTGGGTAGGCTGGAGGCCCCTCAGATAGAGGTGAGGAAAAAAATAGGGTCAGTGTCAGCTTTAAGAGCCTCAGCAGGACCCTGACAGCATTAAATGGATGATTTATTGAACGATTCTGTTAAATGTGGTCACAGTGGGGGGACAGCTACATATAAATGGTCAACATGTCTGAGAAACACGTCCTGAGAACCAATTTAGTGAAACCTCCGTTTTAATATCCTCACCGGGGCAGGTCACGACGGCCATTCATTCGTCCTACGAACAGTGAAAATGCTTGGCCTATGAAATGAGCGCCACACTTATAAATGTTTGCTCAACACTGTATGGTCACTAAGGTAGTCTACATGTCAGCACAACCCAGCACGGAGAAAAAAGCGAACGATACGGGATATGCAGACAGGAAGGCCGTCGCAGGTTAAGCACCATTCGGTTCCTCCTGAGATTTAACGCATGCTGAAAAGTTGATTTATGGAATAAAACTCTCAGACTCAATTTCCTCCTTTCTCACTGACTCAATAAGTGCGGTGTCTATCATCCAGACATGTTCCCGTGCTGTGTAAACACACCCACACGCTCTCATACCACACACAGACACGTTCTTACTTAACTTGTGTCTTTGAGTTCAGATATTCAGTTATTCGTGTTTGTTTACGTTGGAAGAGTGACAAATTCAATTGTGCGTGTGTGTTTACGGATATTTTATTTACTTAAAGCTCTTGTTTTATCTTTGGTGACCTTTAGGGATGATCTAGAGAAAATGTTATTGCTCAGAAGTTGCTCTTTCGTAGCTCGGGAGATTTCATGGAGTTCTTAAAGAAGTTGTTCGTATTTTGAGTATGAACTTACAATTTATCTTACAATTGCTTGGAAGAAATAAAAATAAACAAATGAGACTGCAAACTGTTAAATAAGCATATGGAGGTGTAAAATAATTGTAAAGGAGAAAATAATCTGGATTTAATAAATTTGATGAGAAAGGTTTTACCTGATCTCACTGGAATTCATAACTATTTTACTAAGTCGTGTGAATTTGTAGGCCTACATTGTACCAGAAAAAAGCTATACTGAAGCCCAGCCCCTAAACTTCACATCGCTGGCGCGAAAGCAAAACACACTATAAATGTACAAATGAGAAGTATTCATACGAATTAGCCAAAATTAGCCACCTCGCGAAATAGTAAAATTTTTGCTGTGATATTGTTTGAGTTCATATTGAGCTGTTTCATAATATTGACTTTTGATTGTACATTTGGCCAAATTGAGACTCAGTTTGTGACATTTTTAAGATCTCTGAGATGTTTGTGAGACTTCTGGGTCTTTTTCTCGGGAGACATATCTGAGACATGGGTGCTGCTTTCATTACACTTTTGTGTGAGATTCTAGTGATTTAATATGTGAAAGAGGCACAATATTTTTACATTCATCAGGCTTAGATTGCATTTTTGAAAAAGTACAAAAACCCTCAGAATCAATATTTGTATGTGAATATCAGTTTCAAAAACTCTTTAAGATCAGTCATGCACATCTGTATTGTCTACCGAGCAAATGCTATGCACCTGAGAGGGCCTCAGCATGGCCCTGTGGGCTCTCTGTGGGTTTATTGGAGAAGTAAAGTGTACATTTCACTAACCTTTCAGCAAGAACCATGAGATTTAAGGTGATGAAAAGTGGGCATAGCTCTCTTTTGAACTATTTACTTATGGCTCTCTGGTTTTGGTGTCTTGGTGACCACCTGAGCTCCCGTGTTGTTATTAGAGATTACTGTAAGTAGTTTTTGGCCCCTGCAGCGGTGGGTCTGTTTGCCTTAATTTTTTGCCAACATGCAGTAAGAGTAAGTGTTGTAGCATAAATTAATGTGTTATACGTTTTATGTTTTTCTACAAGGGCCTGTGCGAGAACGTTCCATTTAAGGATTCAGTTTCACAGGTCTGGTTAGTGGTGAATTACATCAATATGCTTTTAAAGTTTGTTTTTAGTCGTGGGGGATTGTTATTCTTGTTTTATTTTCCTGATTTGATGGCCGTCGTACTATGGGAAAGCCATAAAGTTTGTAATGTCTCAAAGACTGGGGCGAATTCTTCCTAATTTCCCGTTCTGCACGAAAAACCATTTTCTCTTCTGTTTTGAATTTTGGTAGCTGTTACCGTAAATTCTTGTGTGCAAGTGATTTCAGTTCCCTTTTATATAAATCTGTTTCAGATAAACTATCACCCCATTTGCCAAATTGGACCTTTTTATTGTTTTTTGGATGGCTTTACCTTCAGTTGTTGTGAATGGCTTTGGTTACGCAGAAGCTCCTTACTTTTTTGCATTGCAGACATTTGGCAGTCGCCCATCATTGTGTGCATATCTATGTTTTCGACCTCAGCTGTGTGCTGTAAACACGGTTTGCGGGTGTGTGTGCACATGCACGGCTTAGCTCTTGGCCAGACAGATTGCGTGAGACTTTTTTTACTGTGTCTGCAGAGCTTTTCAAGAAAAACATTAGATAAACAGATTGTGCCGGCCCGTGGAACAGGGGTAATGTCTGATTTCGATCGTTTTAAGTGTTAAGACGCCTGCTCAAAGCAGGGCACATAGTTAAAGACATCTAAATTGCCCTTCCCACAATACCACAACCCCCGAGAATGTTTCACCCCCCAAAGCAATGACAGCAAATTATTCAAGCAGGCTATACCACCAGTACTCTCGTTTTCTGTTTTTGCTTACGTCTTTCTGTCTGTCTTTCTCTCTTTCTTGGCATTTCTGCTCGTTCTCTGACTTGTGATCATGTTTTTCCTGGAGGGGGAAATGGCTGCATGTGAGAACTAGGAGGAAGCAAGTATTTCATAGCGAGCGCAAACACAGATGCTCTCACAGACGTGACTAATCACACAGGCTAGCTAGCTCATGTTTTTCGGGACTGCACATCCTTACACGACCGTAAAATAAGACAGCAGCCGCAAAGCTATGTGTTCAAGGTTGCAATAAAGAGAGATCACACTACACACGGTCAGAAGGGCTTCAAGGCAAGGGCAAAGCTGAAAATTGTCCCTCCAGAGTCCAGTAGAGTCTGAGTCTAAATTACAGTAATAATAACAATAAAAAAGCTTAAATGATAAAAGAGGAAACGTCAAAGAACCACGGTGAATTAGGCAAAGCAACATAATGCCTTGTTTGGAGTCCAGATGATTGGGAAAACACAGCAGGACTGATGTCTGCTCAATCTGGCCTGTTTCATAGTTGGACCAGTTTCACTTCAGATGTGGTTCTACATGTGCTCTGCCATGTTTCACAGTCTGCCATGTTTCTATATTAGTTCTTTAGTTTGCCATTAATTCAACACAGGCACAAACCAAATGTTGTGAACTGTATTGTTTGCATGCTTGCCCTTGTAAACGTCTTGGATAGGTTTCAGAAACACATCTGTTTTAATGTCTCTGTACCAATCACTGCACTTCAAAACACACTTTCAGTGATTATTTTAGTTCTAGTAAAAAGGCAGTCCTTTACTATATTTATATATACTGTTATCCAATCAATATCAAATAAAAATCTTAAAATGTTGCATTGTGGAGCTATACATTAAAATGATAGTTCATCAACTTCAAATTGAATCGAGCTGTGGGAAATATCAATGACATTTTATTAATATAGCGCTTTTCACAGTTGTAGCAGCTTTACATGCATTATAGATGATAATAGTAATATAAGATGATTAAAAAACAAAGACAATATGGTTTTAAAATACTTAAATATTGTGGTTGTTAGTAAAAGATAGAAATTCTATATTAAAATGTTGTTTAGTCATTAATACTTATGATTAATTCTATGATGTCACCATTCAGGCATAAAAGATAATTAAATATGCTAATTTAACTAACGCGTAGTCCTGTATGTTTTCCTGTAGCTCAGTGGTTACGCCAAGGTCGTGGTTTCAAGACCAGGGGATTGCAAATACTTAGAAACTAGTGTATAGTAAGATGCAATGTAAGTCGCTTTGGATAAAAGCGTCTGCCAAATGCATAAATGTAAATGTATTGAATGTATATTGAGAAACAGAACATCCAGTTACTTTAAGAATAGTCATTTCAGCATACAATGATTTTGGATATACTTATTCTGTTTTCAAATTCTATTTAAGATAGATAGTATGCAAATTAGGACTTTGTTGAAAACACCGCATTTCTGGCCACAATAATAAAGATGTGTGTCAGAAATGCAGCGTGTATAAAGTTAATTCCATGATTGACAGCTATGAATGCTCATTTTATAGACCATTTCATCGGATATGCCTGACCCCCAGTTAACCTCTGATTTGTGTTTGGCTAGTTTCTAATGATATTAACTATTTATATTTAATGTATGTTAATAGCAATTTGTATTCTTATTTTACTGTATATTCATTGTATTCAATAAACAGTTGGTTGAATTTTGTTGTATGTTCATTTTATTAAGTAAACAATTTGTTGAATGGGTCCTGTAGTTCGGTCGCATTTAAACAAACCATATGGTACATTAACATTTAGCGGCTGAGCTTGGTATCGGTGTCTAAATAAAAAATATTGAAGAGGCTAGTTTTGCCTTTTTAGTTTCTTTTGATTGTTATCAGAAAAAATCAACAGGCACGCTATTGTTTGTACATGTGAACCGGAAGTTCAGTTGGGGTTACGAAAGGCCACGTGCGCAGTAACGTTTGTTTATGTTGTCAAGATGAAACCATCTATAAAATCATTAAGTATGACCACCAAAGTAAGTGTCTATAGTCTACATAACACACTCTTAAATATAAAGTTTCTGTATAGTCTGAACTCTGAAGCACACTGCTTTCCGCAGAAATCATAAGGCAATCTGTTACATTCTACAATATAGACTTAGGCTTAAAAGAAGAAAATGTGGTTCGAAAAAACTTTATATATGTCTTAAAACCCTTTTCAAGTAAACGTATCTTCTTTTAAGGTTGTTTAGATATTTTACCTGTAAAATGTAGGGGTTTTACTGGAGAAGGGGGCACAATTAACCTTTGGTTAGAGATTAAAGAGTCTCTTGTTGAGCTGTGCCACTGTGGAGAAAGCTGAGCTGACCTGTGGGTCTCATGTCTTTAGATCCAGTCAGACTGACTATTAAGGTTTTGTGTTCAAGCCTGTGGTTATGAGAGGAGAGTTCAGCTGTCACAGCACATTGAAAAAGGAAGTGAGGTAGGTTATGAATGTGTCTTGGCTTGGCTGGGTCCACTGAGAGCGGCAAACCAATGCCTGTAAACTATGAAGGCTACGGATAAGATGTCCATGTCTTTTTGGACAGAATTTAAGACAGCTTCTCTCAGCAGTATTTAGGCTGTCCCAGAGGCTTCACGGGTTGAGCGCTCTTGGGAGAACAGCGTGTGCAGAATTGTCAATAAACCACTTGTCACTTTAAATTAGATTGAGAGACGGCTCATCCAGGGGAGAAAGTAGCTAAAACTAGCTAAAAGGGCTTTTCAAGGGATGGGTCATGACCCACAAATGGGTTGCAGGTTTGTTCTGATGGGCTTTGTGTCCATACAATGGAAGTCAATGGGGATCAATGTTGTTTGGTTAGCAATGTTCTTCGAAATATCTTCTTTTGTGTTCTGCATGACATGAGGGTGAATAAATTGTGAAAGAATTTTCATACATCTCTTTAACTTCTTGGTAAGACTATGTTTCTCTGGTAGATTAAGGGTTCATTTGCAACGAGGATAGACTTGCATTGATACTATTCACCTGATCAGATATGTGTAAATATTTGGTACGAGGAACATGAGGATGAAATTATTATCATTCCTTCCTGCTGTAAATTAAAGCAAACAGCTGTCTCATGGAATGACTGGTTAAACAAACCACCAGACATAAGGAACACGGAGCGTTCGTATCTTTTGCCCAGGCTTGAACCTGAATGGATTCAATAACCCCACCTTAGCCAGCTGTGTGGGAAGACCCTCGTGGCATAAGCATCTCCGCAGGCCCCAAAATGAAACCATGTACTTTCAGACGAGGCTCCTTGTCTGAACAACTGTTGAGATATTCTGTGATTTTCCATGGAGTGTTGAAATGATTCCTATAATAATATTTTGCTTGTAATGTTTAACATGAAGGGCTTTGCTTTTGCAGTTTTGGACTGGTGTTGAGAGTTATTTTGTAGTCCGTGTGGTGTTTATGCATGACACTGTCACTCAATATTACACCTACTGGCGGTAATGCTGACTGCCGTAGGACTTTGAAAACCAACAAGGCGCATTGGCAAGTCCAACATAAACAGGGAAATGAAGGGAATTTCGAAACCAAATCGAGGTATCCAAAAATGACTGGGAGTAAAGAAAAGTTGAAGACCTCGATCAAATGCCTGATTGCTCAGATGATCCGTCTGTTTAGTTGTTATAAATCCAACAGGCTTTGGTGCTCATGCACTTGGGTGACCCCGATGTGTTAAATATTGCTTTCAGATGTTTATACAATTGGCTTTTGAGTGGAATGTGACGTAAAAAAGAACTTTTATTTCTCCAAAAAGGAACAAACAGTGAATCGATTATCTCTCTCTCTTTTTGCAGTTTGAACCTTGTGACCCCAGAGGCCAATGACAATGTTGGCACTGCTCTGTGTCCTGCTAACTCTGGGAAAACATGCCCTGGGCGGAGGTTACGCCCCCATGCCTCAGATGAAATACGTGCAGCCCATGATGAAAGGGCCCGTCGGACCACCGTTCAGAGAAGGAAAGGGCCAGTATCTTGGTAAGTACTGTTTGAGAGCCTTTTAAAACTACAGGAGATCAGTCTGTCTGTCGGACGACATCATTCATATACACATTGTCAGTATTATCCATAAGGCTAAATATTTATGGAAGTCGATATGAGCGAATATTTCAATACCAAGCAATTGAGATTCTTCGGGCTGGAAGGAGTCAGGGACTCGAGCCAGAAGTTTATCAGACCGAAAGCTTTCGAGGTGGACAAGAGCGGTTTGCCATTCAGTGTCCTCTCTCCCTTTTATGATATTTGAGAGGGCATTGTGAGTGTGTCAAAGAGGGAGAAGAGAAGAGAGGGGCATGGTTCGCTGAATCACCTCCCTTTGGTGCAAAATATAACAGATCCATATACTCTAGATCTGAAGCTGCCATGGAGGGAATCAAAGAGGGAATGGGGGCGTGGCCGTGACAGAAGCAAGCAAGAGGAATCAAGAGAGCCTTGTGCTGAAGAGAAAGCCAAGTGTAGGTGTCAGAACGAAGGCTCTCTTTTCTGATGTGCTCTGGCTGGTTTCTGTTTCACGGGTAAAGGGTGAAGTTCAAATTCTCATCAAAGGATAATTATTAATGTACATAGATGTACAGATAATATCTATCCAGCTAATTCTGGAATGGCACAGTATTGAAAATCTACTGTTTTAAATTAAGGCCATGTGTCTAGTGGTATATGCCTGTGATCATAAGTTAAGCCCTTTAAAAACTTTTCTCTGTATTTTTCTCTGTTTATAGCTATTTATATCTTGGCATGTCTGTAGTACGCTGATATAGATTGTCTGTGATTGGCCTGTTTGGGCAGATTGCCTCTCTTAGCGTCCGGTAGATTTGTACATGTGTTTTAGTGAGTTAGCTTTATTACTTTATATACGATGGTGTGTATCTGTGCCAAAATACACACACACATCCACACAAAAAATTAAGTTCCTGGGTACAATAGGCTATATATCAATGTAGGCTACTATTGTATTAGGCTTCAATCTGCAAACCACTGGTGGTATACTGGTTATGCTTTTGGATTATTCTGCTTACAGTTGTTAAATCCTACAAGTTGTAATTATTTTAAGGACTAGTGTAAAACCATAAAATAGTTATGAATGTAATTAACTCTTTAATACAGCACGTGGTGTAATATATGTTTTAAACGATATCTTCAATCCCGTCTGACCGTGAGTTGTTTCTCTGTAAGAAAGTGCCTACTGCCATCTAGTGGACACTTGAAATATGCAATTACTTCTATTAGGCTTCTGTGAGTGATATTTTTAACAATTATTTTATTTTTACATGTGAATGTCACGTAACACACAGACTTAAAATATTACCAAATTACTTTTCTAGGGCAATGAAGCACTGGAATGAAATGTATTTAGGATGTTTTTTATTGTAATCTTGATGTGCTTTATGAGCTAAAACAATAATGACTGAGACATATAATGATTATTATATTATTTAATTGGTACTTTGAGGTACTTCAAGGAATACGGTATTATTATTGTAGCCTACATTTTGTAAATCGTAAATACTTAAATAGTAATTGTATGAGAGGCAAAAATAAATTAAATTATTACCAATTTATTTCCATTATAAGCCATCATTTTTTAAAGTGATGCGTGGTTTTATTTCAACTGTATGTTTTGCATATTTACATGTAAAGCATTGATCACAACCATCAGATTCATTTTAGGCCCATGTGCAATAAATTGTTGTACCACTTGAGGGCGCTTAACACTTAGAATAGCCAAACGTTACTATTATAATACTCGTAAAAATCATACTCATAATTCGTTTTCAAGCTTAAGAAATGTTATGTGAACAAACATGTTTACATGGGAAACGTTTAAAAAATGTTCACATATTTTAAATTATTTCAAAAACAATTATGAGTAAGCCTACTTCAAATGTGTTCACAATTCTCAGAGCATACTATAAGTCCGTACTGTTCCATATTTTGGATCACATTATTAGACAATATAAAAAACAGTAATGATAAAGAATGAGTTCATGTGCCCAAACGTTTGACTGTAGAATACTACCTGTTATAATAACTTTTTTCCTGAAAGGTACATAGACTTTTTGTTGCATCATGAAAATCAGAAGCTCACTTACAGAAAATGGATTTCACATTCGTGGTTTGGAAACATTTTTATGTCAATCCTGTGTAAAATTTCATGGGATGTGAAATTAGTGTCGGTTTTCTGTAAGAGCGTACATCAGCTTCAAACAATTGTGCAACTATTGTGCAACTTCCCAGTCGCAATGTCAGAGAATCTGATTAAGTTATCATTTTTTTTAAGATATTCTTCAACATATCTCCACATCTGTGCTACTCTGATCACCTGAAAAGGCCCAAATGGAATGTGTTTTTGAATGATGTGTTTAAATTTAGATATACTAGTTGGTGATTCTAAGCACAATGACTTGATGACATGACTGTAAAATGTGATGACTGCAGTTCCAATGCTAAAATTCCCCAGAGGTCAAATGCTGTTAGGAGAATCTTGTCTTTGTCATTTGTTTATGTTTTGTCAATAAACTCATTTATTCTGCCCTGTACGCTGTAGAGCAAAGCACAGCGCAAAATGTAGCACGTTGGAATCACCTTATTTAGAATTAAACAACAAATGTGATGGTCTAAAAGAAAGATGTTTGTGAAGATATTAAGAACATTATTTTCACTGATTGACAGTATACGTTTTAGGCAAAGATTTCCTAAGCAGCAAACTTTTTTATAAAGAGTTGATATTCAACACTGACTAGTTTAATCAAACAACTCTCTCTTATTTCTTTTGTCAGAGTTTCCACCGATGATGGAGATAAAGGGGGAGCCAGGTCCTCAAGGGAAACCAGGACCAAGGGGACCTCCTGGGCCTTCCGGATTACCAGGGAAACCAGGCCTAGGAAAACCTGGTCTCAACGGTCAGCCAGGTCCTCAGGGGCCATCAGGATTCCCTGGAATTGGAAAGCCTGGCCTACCAGGACTACCAGGAAAAATAGGGCCTAAGGGACCTTCAGGATTTAATGGTGAGGTTGGTCCTCGGGGAGAGCCAGGTCCACGGGGAATACCAGGTCAGCCAGGCCAACCTGGGCCTGCAGGTCTGTCATTGAATGGCAAACCAGGCTTACCTGGGACAAAAGGCACACCTGGCCTAAGAGGTGAACCAGGGTCAAAAGGATTACGCGGTATTCCTGGAGAACAAGGACCCAGGGGGGAAAATGGCAATGGTAAACCAGGGTTACCAGGTCCTAGGGGGCCCAATGGCCTTCAAGGACCTTCAGGAGCTCCAGGTGTCCCTGGGATGGGTAAACCAGGATTGGATGGGCTACCTGGACCATCTGGGCCAAAAGGAGATAAAGGAGCTCCAGGGGAGCAAGGTGTCCCTGGAGGAGTTGGTCCTCTTGGGATGCAGGGGCAGCCTGGGCCAGCTGGCTTGGGGAAGCCTGGGCTTGATGGTCTACCAGGTAATCCAGGCACAATAGGGCCAAAGGGTGAACCCGGAATCAGAGGAACACCTGGGTTTCCTGGACCTCCTGGGTATGGTAAACCAGGGCTTGAAGGACAAAAAGGTGACAGAGGTCCTTCTGGATTACAAGGGTCACCTGGTGGCATAGGTGAACGTGGATTAGGAGGCCTACCGGGCGATCTGGGGCCATCTGGACCGCAAGGGCTTCCAGGTCCACAAGGCCCAATGGGTCTTCCTGGAAAACATGGCTTACCTGGTCTGAAGGGAGAGCTTGGCCCACAAGGGCCCCCAGGTTTACCAGGACTTAGAGGAGATCAGGGTCCCAGTGGCCTAGCAGGAAAAAACGGTGTTCCAGGAGAGAAGGGCCTTCCTGGTCTCACTGGAGCCACAGGTAAGCCTGGGCCTAAAGGTGAATCAGGCGGCACTGGTTTGCCAGGTAATCCTGGTCTGATTGGAGGACCAGGGCCAAAAGGTGAGAATGGGTTTCCAGGACCCCCTGGGCCACGGGGGACATCAGGAATTCCTGGACTTCCAGGCCCAACTGGTCACATGGGACCACAAGGTGTTCCAGGGTTAAAAGGTGAACAAGGTCTACCGGGCCCCCAAGGAATTGGAATGCCAGGAGATAAGGGAATGCTGGGTCCACAAGGACCTCCAGGAAAACCTGGCCCTCCTGGACTAAGTGGTGTGCAGGGCCCTCCAGGTCCACCTGGACCTCCCGGACCCCCTAGCCCCTCCAACGGTCAGGAGACAGCAGTTCAAGGGCCAAGTATTGGAGGTGATACGATTTTAAAACCAAATGGTGAGAAACCACAGTTTGGTCAGGCCGAGCTCTCCGCCAGTGTGGCTCCTGCGTTTACTGCTATTTTGACTACACCATTCCCACCTTCTGGAATGCCAATCAAATTCGACAGGACTCTCTACAATGGGCAAAATGCTTACAACCCTGCCACTGGTATCTTCACAAGCCCTCTTCCTGGAGTCTACTATTTTGCTTATCATGTACATGTAAAGGGAACCAGCCTGTGGGTGGCACTCTACAAAAACAATGTGCCAGCCACATACACCTATGACGAATACAAGAAGGGCTATATGGACCAAGCATCAGGTAGTGCAGTACTGGAGCTGAAAGAAAATGACCAGGTTTGGCTACAGATGCCCTCTGACCAAGCAAATGGCCTCTACTCCACCGAATACATCCATTCATCCTTCTCAGGGTTCCTTCTGTGTCCCACATAACAGTCCATCTTACCTGAAAAATCCTCGATTAAGTGCCCTGCAGTAACATCTGCCATAAACGCAGTCAGATAAGACTTACTGAACGACACGGAGGACGGAGAAAGTTTACTACAGAGGATGGAGAATTAATGCAGCAGCTCTGTTATAACTCTCTTTAGACTATCTGATTTGATCCATTGTTTTACTTTTAAATGTTGTTATTTTCTGCCTATATTATAATTTTAATATAACTGTTATATTATGTGTTGATGTTGTTATGTAATGGTGTTATTTTATTGAAGTTTTTGTTGTAGTTGTTGTTGTTTATTGGAATCAGACTATTAAGTATTTTGCAATGTGTGGGTAACCGTTTTAAGACTTACCCATGTGACTGCACACTTTGCCAAATGTTAGGACTCCCATTGAGGTCCATCACATTGACTCTGGGGTTATGTGTTCCCCTGGTTGCAGTCATATTCATATACATCCCCTCAATATTTTCTTCATGTACCACAAGCTACTTGATCAGTGCAACATTTTTTGATAGTGGAGACATTTCAAATGTTGTTTGTACTTAGTAAATTCACAAATAACGTACAGTAAAGAGTAATCCTCAGTTCTGTGTCGTTTTTCTTATTAATGCCATACAGCTATATATTTTGTTTGATTTCATGTGTTTTGTCATTTCATTTCAAGCAACAATGTCAATGTCGTTTCAAGCAACAGCTGTATCGTAATGTGTCTGTTTCCTTGACAGCTACATTGAGAACATTGTGTTTGAACATTGAGTTTTAAAAAGTTACTTGAGATAATGAGTTCATTGCTGAATACACGATAGATTTCTATCATTTGTAAAGGTTTAAAGATAACTGCTAAACAACACAATAACACCTAATAATAAAGCAAATATCCAATATCTCTGACTTTAATACTGTTAAAATTATATCAAAATAAATGCAAACTTCATAGCTTCTCATTAAAATCTCACAGTAGGATAACCTACAGTGCGTAGGGGGATAGTAAGGGACTACTGTAGATTGAGTGCATCCTTCTGATTTCTTGTAACTAATCAGTTCTCCACAATAAAAGAAACATTGCATTCCTAAAATATTTTACACCATCTAATCAAATTTTTCTCATTGCTGCATTTGCTATGACACACGACCCATAATGACATATTGTCACGGCCCCTCCTATTCACATATAACTACATTGTTTTACATGATTCTAGACTTACGCTGTGACTGGTGTAATTGAAAGTGTCTAACATTTGGATTCATTGTGGTGTGAAAGCACTGCATTACAAACAGTATTCCTTAAATTTATGAAAATGAGAAAAAATTAAAGAATTAACATGTTTGATCAGTGGATTACAGTATTTTGTGCACCAAAGTAATATGGTTCAGAAGAAGTAGTATGATAAAAGTCTTGTACTAGTATGACATCAACATGATTGTCTAGTTGTCAAATTATCAGACTACCCGCCCTTTAAATTCTTTCTAATAGACATGAGGAAATTAACAAATATTTCCATGCACACGTACAGTTTTCATTGTTTAGGCAACAGTTCCTTCTTATTTCAGTTTTTACTTAGCAGTGGGGGTGTATTTAATGACGTCCTTATTGTATATGAATACTGTGATGGACATTTTCTACAATATATGGACATTTTGTTTTTGTGCAATAGTTGAAGGATTTTTTTAATTCATTGTGCTACTATCTCAAACCTTATCTGACTATGGTGCTTCTTCTTGATCTTCAAAACAGACCGGAATAAAAGCCTTGATTCTGTTCCTAGGGATATTTGTTCATTATCAATCAAATTTAAAGAAACAACCGATCCCATTTGCACATGAACTTAATGAAGGCATATTTATACATTTCTAATAGTCCAATGAGAATGTCCAGCCACCATACGACTAACGTTATATTTAACAGCATCGAGGAGTGAACTGCATTTTAGTCAACTCGCTACCATTGTTTCTCTTATTGTGTATGTATCACTCTATAGGACATAATGTCTTGTTCATGGCTATTGCGTTTACTTTGTGCAGTCCATTTTAGGTATTAAATGCACTCTTTTGATTGAAAATATTTTGTCAGTCTGTACAAATCTGCAAGTACCTGACAGTACTGATGCCACACCAATAAAGACTTTCTTGATCAAAAGTGTTTATTTTTTGCCTTCCTTTACTGAAAAGAACAAGGGAGCTGTTAGTTGTAAATTATAAATGGGATGTGAAATGGGATTCATAATAATAACATGGTTAGCGTGGCTAAAATTCACATCACACAATTCAGGGTCTCATCACAGGGCCCAGAACCACGTTGTGAAATCTCCTGTCAAAAAGTTATTAGATGCAAGCTATATTAAATAATGACCTGTATATTAACAAAGCTAAGTTGTTATGATGAAGCGTATACGAAGAGTTCAGATGTCCATGACCAAATTTACCAGCAGAATCATTCAATGTATCCAATAAGGTCGGTGTTTATTTAGAGGAAATGATGTCTATAATCTAAAGTGTTATGTAACCAACACTAGGGGGCGTGTCTATCCGGCCCAAATGTTCTGGCATTCCGGATCACGCGTGAGTTTTGCATGTTAGTATGGAGAACCCTCACAGGTTTTTAATTTTGCACCACATTATTTTATATGATCTCCATGTAGCCAGTATCCAAATCAGTTAACCTAATTCTCAAATTAGTCAAACGATGAAGTGCTCACTCACATGTACATTAATACAACGAATTCTGCCCCTACCATGTGTATACTGTAATTATATAAACGATTTACTTGTAGATATAAATGAGTGGTAGTAAATGTCATTAACATGTAGGCTGCTATGTAATGTTAAAAAAATTTATTGGAACAAAGCCCTTGTAGTCGTGAAACGTCAATAGCCTCTTGCGCAAATATGACGCAGTTGCTGGCTGACACCGCCCCTTTCTGTGTGACTCGATTCAGTTTCACTGAGAGGTCGAAAACGACTTCACCATCAAAGCGGATACGAGTCTACGTCCACGTTCTCCGGGGATTGCCAAGGGATTTCAATGTTTGGCCCGTTATTTGTAAGTATCGCCCGACGTCTTTCGAGTCTGATAGGACAACACGACAAGACGTTAATTCCGATCGCGACACGCCTGTTTGACCGTTTCCAGCGTAGCTGCGAGAGCTCGCGCTTCAGCCGGTGATGGAGCTCGAAAAGCTCGCTAGGGTGGCAGCCATTTGCCCGTGTATGTTTGAACGGAAACTCCTTACTTGTATTTTCCCGATTGTTTTAATTGCTCGACGGTATTTGTAACTGGGTCGGGAATGATTGTCGCTCATTTATTGTCGATAGATTCGGAATTAGGAGTTCCTCGCACAGGCTGTCTAACGTTAACTGTCCTGAACCACCGCGTTGGCTAGCAACTCGCTAACGTTAACCGTCTCATGTCTAGTCAAGAAGTTAGACAGTTTACGCGTCGATTCAGCTCTACTCATTCGGTTGTTCAATTGGATAGTTTTGTGTATTAAACGCGAATTAACATTAGATATAAGAGGCGTGTGACGTTTGGTGTGTTCGGGCACTTGTGAGGTCAGAGAGAGTGTGATTGAATTGTTAGCTACTGAGCTAACGTTAACGGTATTGACGACGAGCTCCAGAAGGTTCCCGATAGCACCGGCTCAATGCTTACGTGCAGAGTTAAGACTTTACTGAGTTTCATTCGGGACATCTTGACTCTAAAATGCTTTTTAACGCAGCGGTGATTCTGTCATATGGTAAAGTTAACCCTTTGAAGTATGGACGGTGTCTTTTTATCACTTCCCGTATCCAGCACATGGTTAAACTGTAAGCTGATGCCCCAGCATTAGACGCGAACTGCGTAGTAAACTAACTGGCAAGGCGTATTTAAAGCGGGTGTGATGACATGTGGATAATCCGAAACAAACCTGTTATGGAAATGAGGTGTACTTCACGGGAAATATCATTATGGGTTGATATGTGAGATTCCAGTAATTTGTGTTGTGATGTGTAATGTTTGATGAGTCACCTGACTCAACCTGGTTTCGTCCTGCTCCAGGAGACTGATGGAACTGGTGTCTATCAGTAGCTTATTGTGTGTTTGAGATGGGACATGCAGGCATCCCTGCCAAACATCTGATAGTATGTTGTATAAAACTAAAGAACATGTAAGGGCTTGTTTTCAACAAATGTTGCAGAGCGAAAGTATGTGGAAATAAGGATGTCCATTGACATGACTGACATGAAGCAGTCACTGTTTTTTATTGCTTTGACTTTGAAGCATTGTTTCTTTTCTCATTTACATCGTCAAATGAATCCCTTATATGTACAGTACATCTATTGGAGAAGTAACCTAAATAGATTTCTGATCATGCGTACCCATTTCTCTCACCATATAATTATGTCTTTTTTAACACTTTCTGTGCTTTTGTGGTTGACTACATTTTCTGAAATGGTCTGATTTCTAAAAAGGTGGACGACAAATTATGTATTTCTTGAAAATAGAGCTTCAAAATTGACACATTCTTAAAATGTTGGTTTCAGGAACATACTATTTTAGAAAAGATAATGAAGCGTGTGAATCAACAAAAATGCTTCTTGTTTTATCACTTTAATCCAACTGCACTGCTATTCTAGGGGGTGGTTTCCTCGTCGGGGATTGATTTACACCTGGACTAGGCCTTAGTTAAATTTGGACATTTAAGTTGTTTTTACAAACATGCCTTACAAAAACACACAACACTGCATTTTGAGACAAAATAATGGCGCTGATGTATTTAAGATATGTCACCTTTAACAGTTTTCAGTTTGGACAGCTCTAACATAAATCTTAGTCTAGGACTAGTCTTAAACCCTGTCCGGGAAACATTTTCAGCATATTTTATCTTTCTTGTATCTGGCCTGAGTTCTTAATGGCCACATCTACCTGTCCCATGATATTATCAATCATTGAATTATCAAAGGCCTTTTGCAGTACTACAGTGTATATTCGTGATGCTTCTTTGCCCTGAAAATGATAGAAATTAAGTTTTGTCAAGAAAAGGTCCACAAAAGTCCCTCCTGTAGTTCACTTTTATGAAGGACTGAGAATGTGAACCAAAATGGCATTTTTTTTTAAATATATACATTAAGCCTGTTTAGACCACACTCTTCATACATTTTGGATGAAGAGAATCTTTCAGACACATCTCTGGCTGCCTGGATGTTAAATGTCACTGGTTGTGGTTCACAGCTTGTTAACAAACATTGATAGAGTCATGCCTCCCAGCAGGCTCTCTTACAACATCTACACAACCTGCAACAGCATGACTTTCCGTTTCTCCCACTGTCATTTTAGTGTGTCTGCTGTAATATTGAAGGAGTTGTACACTTTGAGACTGTATTTTAAGCCCAGCAGGATTGCTGCTAGTTCTTGATGACAGTAAGCATGGTGCTCACCAAAGTCACATTGTGACCTGAACCACATCTGTTTTCACTGCATGCCTTTTAGTCTATTTACACCTGGTCACTTCATGTGTTTTCTCTGATCGGATAGCTATCCCATCGTGAAAATGCCCTCCGAAATGCATTCGAGACCGCTCCTCATACCTCTTCATGAGGTGGTCTTACTTCTTTAACAACTGAATAGCATGCAATGGTAAATTGCATACATAATATTTGAGCAAATAAACAGAGAACAGCGCTCAAAGTTCCTTTGTAGCACCATTGGTAGCACTGGTGCTCCCTACTTCAAAAGTAAGGAGCACCTACCCGAAAATTAATATTGTGGTCTGTCTGAATAGTTGAATGCAAAATAGTAAAAATTTTACGATTAACACATGCGGCTGTGAAATAAAGGCTTAAATTGTGAGGAAAGCGATCGCATCACGTTGTCAATCCTCCTTCTACTGACCCTTATTTCTCATCAAAGTATACAGAGAAACAGTTAAAACTAAAAACGTATGTTATATGCTTGCATTGAGCAGGTATGAGGGGAACCAGTCGCTTTTTGAAGATGTTTGCTTGTGAGTGTATTTAATATAACGCAATGCGAACTTGAAATGCTACAATTGTTACAGTCATCTGCTGTTCAGCCGCGCCGATTGCGTCTGGAACGGAATATGCAACTTTACCGAGCATGCACGAGACACACACGATCATACAAAAACCTAATTTTTAGCTTGTTTATCTAGACAAATGATGATAAAGTAGTACCGCGGCATAGATGTTGTTTAAGCAACATACACTGGTAATGCGGCATATTAAAAATTCAAATCATAACAAAAATACACACCGGTATTCAAGCTGAACCGTTATACTGCCCAGCACTTATATCCTTTCAGCTGAGACAAATTTATGTGGTGTGTAAATGCATCGGTTTTGATAAATCCGACATCCGATCATAGAAAATGCATGAAGTGACCAGGGGTAAATAGGCTCTTTGATAGACGCTGAGTGATGTGGCTTGTCAGCATACGAGCAATTCTGAAATTGTCTGGATTAAATGACATGTGCCTTATTTGAGTCACATTATATGATGTACTGTCACTATGGTTTAAGCTTCAGTTTGACAGGAAGTGGGCAAGTTTGTGGCAGCATTTACAAGATTCTCCACCCTCTTAGCAAAGTTTACACCACTCTGCTGCTTGTCTTTTCTGTTGCTGCTTCAGTGCACTGATGCTTGTAATGTGGTTGGTGATAAGAATTTTGACTTCACTTGCACTAATATCAATTTTAAATGTCTGTCAGCTCTTTTGAGGAATTTATAGAAATGTATAATGTAGGCTAACTTTTATGGAGACTCAAAATCTTAAGAGCTTTACATTACATTTGATGTGAAGTTAATATTTTTAGATATTACTTAACTTTTGATTTTTGTATGATTGCTTCGGATCTGACAGAAGATAAAAGGAGCAGGTGCATATAAGCATATGGTCTACTCCCATATTGATTTCAGTCCATCTAAAATGGCTTCCTGTTTTTGAGGAACATTGTGACAAATGTGACATGCACATTACAAAAATAATGAAATGACTCCGTCTTATTGCCTTTAGTGTAGAGTGAGATTATATATATTTGAGATCAGGGAGCTGACTACAGAAATTAAGATAAAATGTGTATATTATGGCTCATCAAAAAAGGATCTGTACGTTCAGACCAGACCCCTTTACGCTTTTTTTTGTAGACTTTGATGTGGTTAGTTGAATTTGAGAAAAATCAATTGGCTATATGCATACGTGACTTATGCGTTTCACAAGAAGAACCCTAGGCCGTTTCCGGTTGGGGAGACTTAAAGCAGAGAGAAATGGAAAAAGGAGAAAATAGTTAAATTTAGCAGATGCTGTACATTACTGCACACAGCTGTGGTATAAAGACGGCTTGTTACTTTCGTAAGTTAACATAGAATGCCACTCCTTCATACCACCGCTGTGTGACGGTGGTGTTTGTTCTATGGAAACTGCAGTTCTATTCAAAAAGTCTAGCTCTTGCTACACTCAGTATTTCCTCAGATAACAAGCATGAGTTTACATATAAATGTAAAAGTTTTTTTAAATAGTGTGTCGGTGGTTGACCTTAAAATTTGCCTTTTTCACAATATGACGACAGAGACTGGAAGTAGGGTGAAACGTCCTTTCGCACTGCTGCCATATTCATTCATTCAGCTTGTTTTCTCACAGACATCCATTTTATTTGCGAAAAGCTACAGTTGCATATGTTGTCCGATTTTATTGGGAGATACAAACATTACATTGTAATCAACAAACATTACAGTTACTTTGTTTTTCGAGCAATTTGCGCTACATAAAGTGAAAGGAGCTAGAGCATTGATTGGAGAAGCGTTTACGGTTACAGTTTCCGGTTTGTACACGTCATGCTGTGCAATAGGCCTATTCTTCTCAAATAGAGACATAAATTATTTATCAAACTAATATGCTTTAAAATACTTTTTGAAGCCTTTTAAGTTAACACGGCTTATCAGGCTCTACTCAGTTATAAATTGTGTGGATGATAAACACAATTTCTGTGTAAAGGGTGTTACTTTGGGCTGGTCGAACGTCATTGACATACTATAATTTGGTGCAATAAATACAAAGCTTTTGTCCATGGTGAATAAAGGACTATATTGCAGGCATCCTTTCCTCAGTGCTCTGCTGAGAAGCGGTAGAGGAATGCAGACAGACAGGCCTCAAGAATGTGTGTGGTATTTAACAGATACCCCAGGTGTATTTATGGGCGACTGAATGCTTTACAGATTTTTATTTCTGGCCTTTATGAAATAACGTGTGCCACACTCTAAATTGGTAGTGCTATTTCAGCTGCTAAATAGTGTACTTGACGACCCGATGGTCCGTCGGTTATTATTGTATGTTCATTGTTGTCTGTTACTTTCTGCATGGTGTGTCGACCGACATGTTAATTATGCGTAACGCTGTCTTTTTCTCTTAGCAACCAGAGAAATACACCTGCTCAGATGGAGCATGTTATCTTTCACTGTGTCATCCTGTTTTAAAGCAGTACCCTCATTTCCTTCAGTTTTCCTAGAATAGCACTGGTAACTTCTCCATTGTTTATTAAGCTCAATAATTCACACTCTGTGTCTCTGCTTTAGCAAACAAGCAGAGCAAAGTTCATTCTTTTTTGTCAAGTTGTACAGTATGTTAATTTTAGTTACAAATGTGCAACATGATTTCCCCTTCTGGTTATGTTTGATGTATAATCTTGCAACTTTGTCAATGTAAGTTAGTTATTTACTGGAAGAGCTGTTTATTGTTTAAGAAAAAAAAACAATCTTTCAACCCGTGAACCAGTTTCCCTTTTCTGTGAAGCAGCACGACTCTGTCGTGAATTATAGCTTAATGTCAGAGATATAGTTGCACCTGCGCAGTCAAGCCTCTTTCTCTGTTCTCATCAGAGTGTCAATTGACCCGTCTTTTCTTCAGAAGTGTAATGGAATGCAACAAAGAACAAACAAAGCTTTGGTTTCCGGTTCAGTTTGGTATTGATTTAGGTGGTAAATAGGTGTGTGACGAGATCTCGCGAGAAAATAAAATGCTCATGCAATTGGCATGATGAAGTGCAGAGCTCGATATTGCGTGTGTTTTAGTCGCTCGGATCAACTGTCTCTTACAAATGAGCAATGCTAGCATTATGTGGTTTTTATTAACTGTTTCTCTGAAGGCTGTGAGGGTTCAGAGGAAAGATTATTGACATTGTGATATGACCGCCACCTTTACTATCTCAAGCACTACGCAAAAGTATATAGAGAAAACAACCACAGCTCTTTACTAAAAGCTGCACCTGTTATGAAAACGAGCATAAGTTTTGTGCAATTATTGCCTGTCAGTTGAGTTTGTGACAAAACATTTTGCAGTGTTTACATAGTTTATTTCTGCATAGTATAATTAAAATGGAAATTTATTTTGTTTCATAAAGTACAAGATAATTTTATAATGCCTAAATGTTTTGTAGAGGTCGACCGATATGGATTTGTCTCTGGCCGATGGAGATTTATAGAAATCAGGCCAGCAGATTGCCAATATATGAGGCTGATTTTCTTTTTCCGCCTTCATCTCATAAATTCAAATTCTTTTAGGTGAATAAATAACCTTTTCCCCCTCTATATATAATCACTGAGGATTTCTTTAAAAAAGTCTTAAAATCTTGTTCTCATGAACGCAGTCTCGTGTCTCGTAACCCCCCCTAATGGTTAATGCAAAAGCACTTGTTACTTATATGATAATTGGTGAAGGAATGTCTTCCTCTTATTTTCCAGGTGTGCTTTTGTGGGGGCTTAACTTGATCCAACTTGCTTTTTTCTTTCACTCCATACCATTTTTACTATCTTGGTTGGTGTTGTTGTCAGGCATGATGCGATTGCTTGTGGCATGGCCTGTGGAAACCTGTGTGACAGTTTATATGAGCCCTTTAAGAGGTGGAGTACAGTTTGCTGTTTTTGGTATTTGCTTATTGGCCCTGGATCTAGCTCATCCTGTTCATATCCCAGAACTTCCCATCCCAGCTGGACTTTAACTTTCGGATCATAGCCTCTTATCTCGATGCAACATTTAGGTGCTCTATTTGTGTCTAACAGCTAGGGCTGTAGCTATCGATTATTTTAGTAATCGTGTATTCTACCTATTATTCCACTGATTAATCTTGTACTAAATAATAAACCCCTTAGACAACTCTGGAGATGAAGTTCATGTCCTCACAGAGTCCAGACACAGAATAATCCATGAGAATCATGCGTGTAGCACATTAAACTGTGCTGTTCACTCAGACACGCAGAACAGCTAGATGGCATGTTTAAAAGAGGGGACAATTTAGTTATATGGACTCAATTATATGGACAGCCGGAAACAAGTTTCACTCGCAAAAAAATGAAAACCTCGGCCCTCTTTATATTTTTCTGTAATTTATTCTGCAGCGTCTTCTGTGTTTACATAACATGTTCAGAGTTAAGCGGGCTGTGCATCAGTAATAATGGTCCGTGGGGAAACGCAGTGCTCAGTGTGTACTGTGAATGGATTAAACAAAGCTTTTCCTCAATGATTTTTTGTATTCGAATTACTCGAGGAATCGTTCCAGCTCTACTTACTGCCTTCCGCCAAGGCAGTGCAACACATCCTGCAGCTGTAGTGAACGATCATGACAACAGGTCAGGCAGACCTGAGCGGCATCACCACATTTTTCTTGCTGTTTTTCTTTTATAAAGACTTACTTTAGAGAAGGAAGAGGGTTTGTGATTAGTGTGTTTGATGATGCAAAACTTTGAGTGAGAGTTAGTGATGCCTGTTCACATTGTGGTAAAATGTAGCAAGTGCGTGTATGGTATCACTCCAAACACTTGCACTTTCACATTTGGTTTCACAAATGACAAGGAGGCACATGCTTCCCCTAATGGTAGGAGTTGAATTAGCAGCCAAACCGTTTTACTTCTTTTAAAAACTCAATTGGGAACAATACACGTCAGCGATATAGGTGGCATTTTTATGTTAATTTTAGATGGTCACTCTTAGTGCAGTACATTTGTGTGTACCTATCTTAAGGTGTGTTGAGAGATGCTACAATTATACATTTTGCAACTAAATACAGTTGTCTACTAATGTTGTCCTGTGTGTGTGTGTTATAGCGTAGTGCAGAGGGGGAGTTAGTAGAGTTCTTATCTTCCCTCAGCCCAAGGCCTGTGATCTCACAGTCATTCCCCAACCGCTATGAAGGAGAGCGGGAGGCCTTGCAGCTGACTCTTGTAGAGGTCATATTTTGGATTAGTAGCTCAGATTTGACACCAAAACTTGCAGCAACCGATTTGCTGATTTTTTTAATTTCATTGAAGTGTCAGATATTAACAGGAAGTCTGTGATTTCATGTACTTGCTCAGTTCTCTGTAGATTTTACTGAAATGGAAATTAATGTTATATTAGGTCACTGATCCGTTAAGTGATCAAGATACTCTCGTGATACCTTGTGGTACTACATTAGCCTCAAATGAAATGCCATAGGCGCTTGAACAACAAGCTGTTATTGTACCTGGAAGGCTAGCAAGAATGTCTAAATCCTTACTGCAAAGACTCAAGACATTTGGGTTTAGTTATTCTATAGGTCGAAGTAAAAGAGTAATTCACATTTTCTGAAATCACAGACATACCTATGTATGTTACATGACATTTAGTGAGTCGATGTGACTCTTTGATTTTGGCCTAGTTCTATATGCATGTTACATGCTGCGTGTGCACAGACGCAGTCTTTAACCACTATCTGTTGGTTTCTGACTGGATTTATGTATTCCGTTCTATGATGACACAGCCCCAGTGTCTAATCAAATCGGGGGATTTGAGAGGGATCAGTGCTTTGCTTTTGGCATATTAACCATCCAAAATCCCTGTATTCTGTTTCACTGATACACATTTTAGAAGAGCTTGCATGCTTACAGTGCTACTGTGCCACAAATAGTTAGCTTTAGTTATATTTACACGTACACTTAGGCCTCCATTACTCTGTCGTTTACATAACACATTTTCCCCGCCTGCAAATTGCGTTGACTCTAGGCGTGACCGCGCATCTGTATTTGAACCATGAGCCATGGCTGAAGAGCGTGTTGCACCACATGCAAGCCGCGACAGTCTCTATTTCGCGTGCTTGTCGCGTGTTTGTATTTGAACCATGAGCCTCGGTGAAGAGCGTGTTGCACCTGTGCACCACTGCTTGTCTGCATTAAAATTAATGAATTTATAGATTGACCTGTTGTACAGTGGCCTCTGGCCCGATAGAACGTGGCACTGTGGAAACTTTGGTGTAACAACGGATGCAACAGGCGCGACGCGAGTTGACAAACCGCTTGTTCTTAATGGGTCTGTCGCATCGCGTCGTGGACAATATTTGAAATTATATTGGGTTCTAATTTGTTTCGAATGTATTTTGTGGTGTCTCGTCACGTCCGGTGTAAACACGGTGTAAAAGAGCAACAGCACGTCAGTTTAGTGGGACTGTTTTGTGTGGATGATGCTGCACAGTGCCGGGTATTGTCTGTGCTAACCTCAAGGAGCAAGACTACTAACGTCATGCAGCACTTGCACAATTATAAAAGTTACATAAATTAATACATATATTTATAGTTTTAATACAAAAAAATTACTTATTTATTTAAAGATTGTCTAGTAAATTGACAGAAAGTGTTTAAGTGCAATCAACATGTTTATCATATGTTTATATCAGTTACTCTGCCTTATCAAATTGTTAAGTGTGGAAAAGCCACATGTGTGGTTTTATATTTATGAAATCTGCACTTTAGCTTCTGAGATTAATGACTTTCATGTTACACAAAGCGCATTTTTTGTCAGTGCTTTGTCATGATAATTATTACATGTTTACATGGCTAGAAATTTAACAAATAATTCAATATGCTAGTATGATTGAGGTTATTCTATAAAAATAAGGCAATCGACTAATATTGTCTAAAGCCTGGCCTATAGTTTATGGTTAATCTGTCTACCACTGCGTGGGTTACAATGATTTATTGATTTTCTTTATTAAATAATACAGAAGATAAGGTGCTTAAAAAAATACTTGCATATGAAATTGCAATATTAGTAAAAAAAATCGCAATTAGAAATCTTTCAGCGCTCCTCTGTTCTTACAGTGTGGGATGTGCGCAGTCATGCTACGTAAAAGCAGAGACAAACCAGCTCTATCACCTGTTTGGGCTGCTGTGTTCTTAGATAGGGTGCCTATTATCGCTACATACGCTGTGCTCATAGATTGTAGCAAGAGCAAGCCTATGGCCTTCCCCAAACTTTCCCAGCTGCAGAGAGTTGAGGGAATGACTGTTACAGATCGAGGAAGCTGTTGGATGGGCATGGAAGGGAGCAAAAGGAAAGATAGACAGACAGAGCTCTGTACCCAGTGACCTCTCCTCTAGATAACAAGCGGCAGTATTTCACAAATGTGGGCAACATGAAACTGTCATTTCTGAGAAGCCTTCCTTTTTCCAGCCCTCTTTCTGTTGTCTGTTCGTTCAAGCGCAGGGCAGCTGATGTGTGAGTGTTTGTATAACCAGCAGGGGAAGTGAGCAGGGTGTTCGTGTGACACAGCGGAGGCTTATAACCGGCTCGCCTCCGGGGTTTAAGAGAAACCAGACTTTTAGCTGGACCATTCCAGTTCTGCCTGAGGTGTGACCGTCTTGGATTACATAGAGCAATGGCTTAGCATTTATATAGTCACAAAGACTGAAAGCTTAGTGTCCTTGCTTATTTTACTCTAAATAACATTATGTTTAACCCATATATTTTCTGTCTTTGATCTCTTTCTGTCTCGCTGTATGTTACTTCTTAACCATCTGTTGTGGTTGTAGCAATTACAGGAGTGGCTTGCAAACGCGGCTATGTGATTTGCATGAGTTCCTGGTAAAAGTAGAGCATGAGGAAAGGAAACAGGCCCTGCAGAGAAGCTCAGACAGCTGCGTCTCTCACTGCTGACTGCATGGAAATCTAAACGTGCTTTTCATTGGCCACATTTAAACCTAGTATTTACATCCTTTTCGAACTGATCGCAAGTGACAAATCAGACCCCCACAAAATCTTAAGTGGTCACAGAAGAAGCATTTTGATACCAGATGTAAATATATCTGTTGCACAATTATAATCATGCCACCTGGTTGTTAATACCAGGTGTAAGCCGGATCATGTTTGCATTTGCATAAGGCAGTGAAGGACCTTGATGTCACAGAAGCTATCTTTATTTATCCATTATCCTTGTGCAGCTCAGTGTCGTTTCGTTTTACCACATGGCCGCTTGAAAAGCTTTTAAAAAGATACTAGTCGTGACCGAGCTTTTAACTCTGGTCCTTTTTTGATAAGATAATCACATTCCTAGTCTTTTTCTTTTAAAGAGGCCACTTCCCCTCTATCTATTCAACTGCATTTGTTGGATCTTGAAACCGCTTCTTTCCTTTAGAGAATTGCAACTTGTTGACAGGCCAAGTCTTCTGATGTTTCTTTTTCTTTTGAAATCTTGTCCATTCAAACATGTCAAGTATCGCATCGTGAAGCCTTGCATTGTGCATCCTGTTCTCTTCGTCTTAATGTGGATGTTCATAGTCTGTTATAGAGCCACGATGACTGGGTTACTTTGATGGATGTCCTCAGTAATGTGTGCATGTGGGATGGAGGTGGCGTGTTGAGGAGAGAAGCGTGGGACTGTAAAACAGTTGAGACTGTTTCAAGCTTTGCCTGACTCTAATCCTTGTGACTGCCTTTGAGTTTTCAGACATTCAGGAACAAGTCTTCTCTTTATTGTCGTTTAATGTCTGGCTCACTCTAGGCTTTTGTTCTACTTTCTTTTTACTCTGTGCTTTGCTGTTGAGACTGCATTTAAAAGGCAAACCTAACATCTGCATGAAACAGACGGTGCATTGTTACCTGAGGGTTAAGGTGTCTTGATGTCCTAGACCGGCTGTAATCACCTGTTTCGAATTGCCTTTCTCAATGCGACAAGTCATGCTGACTGGTTCACACAGCAGCAGGGATGAATCACCCCTTAGAACTGAAAATAAATATTTTAAGTGTGACGTCTGTTGGGCATAAAGTGGGTCGAAATGAAATGTACTTCAATTAAAGACATCTTGTCCTGTTCTCACTGTCTCTTATTTTTCTTTCTCCCTAGTGTTTCCGTGTTGATTCGGATCACACATATATGGCGTTTGTGACCGTCTGCGGAGAGTTCTGCCAGGCTCAGCACCTCACCTTTGTGGACAAGTGAATTTTTTGCCACCTGCGGGACTACGCTACCCAGAAGCCCCCTTGACAGCCACCACACTGGGTCCGGTCTGTCTCTCCTATACCCTCTCGGGATCACGCGTAGTCGACTGCCTCGGCATATTGAAGCACACCCACATCACTTCCTTCGTCTTTTTCCTCCCTGTAACCAATCAGAAACTCTTCTCCTGAATGGGGTAATCTCATTTGTCTCAATTGGACGACTGAAGGATAGTCTCCCATTTATCTTTATTTCTCATCCCTTTTTTTGTATGTCCTTTGAACATTGTGGACTAGATCACCTACCTTTTCGTTTGTACTTTCAGTAGTGTAGTGTCCACCCATCATTGCACTCATTTTTTGTCTATTTATTTTTTCATACTGCTGACATCTGAGCCAAAGATTTTTTTTAAAGAAACAAAGGAACAGAATTCATAAGTACTTACATTGTAATTGTTTTAAAGACGTCTTGCCAACATGAACCGCCCTGCCGCTGTTGAGATTTCCTACGACTGCATGAGATTTCTCATTACACACAACCCCACCAACTCCACCCTCAACAAGTTCACTGAGGTAAGAGTGATCCTTCTTACGTGTTTTCGTTATTTTGTTAGAGTGAACTTGTTAGAGAAGGGAAAACAAAAAGATATTCTCTTACACGTCTCTCTCTCCTTACCACCTTAGGAGCTCAAGAATTGTGGGGTAAACACGCTGGTGAGAGTATGTGAAGCCACCTATGACAAGGCACCGGTGGAGAAGGAGGGCATCCAGGTCGTGGTGAGTGCTGTCCCTAAACTCTTACAACTCAGCTTGTTCTCCATGATCAAAGTAGTCACCCATAAGACCAGCGTGACTGCATTTATCCTTGTTTAGAAAATTCAATTCTTTTAGTTACTGATCTGTTTCCATTTTTAGCTAGTGAGAGGATGCATGCAAAACTCTGATCCCTGCTAAGATGAGTAAGTGAACAAGAGAAACAACATAGACATGCTTGTATGCCCTTCTGGTCATGTAGGTCGTTTTACCCACAGCGCTACTCGTATCAACTATCATCAACAAGGGCCGCATGAGGGTGTGTGAGAGAGACACATCCCATTCCTAGAGAACCTACTTTGCATGTCGAGTCCTTATTTTTACTTGACATTATCTCGTCCTGACCTGACTGAATAAGCCTAGCCCAGATACAGTTTATTTCCGATCACCTGTGTTTTGTGCTCTCAGTGCTAGGGTGGTAAACAGTAAATCATCATACGGATCACGATGCACAGATTTCCGTTTTTTTGTGTGTGACTGATCTTGAAGTTTTCTTGTGTAAAAGCGGAAACTTCATCTCTTTGTTCTCTTTAAATAATATATTTAATCGTTTCCCTACTAAGGGTTTTTGGGAAATTATAAGGAAGGAAAGGTGTTAGAAGGGGAGCAATAGTCTTACTTCCTTAAAGAGAAAGTAGAAAGTAATTAATGCTCTACATTTATGGTTGGGTGGTAAGAATCAACAGTTATGTTGATACAGTAGTATCCTTAGTCTTTTCTTTGAAAGTGGCACACTCAGGATTAAAGGAGAAAGAGAAGAAGTAAGAGGGTTTGAGATCTTGTGTAGGGGACTGGCAGAGGTAGAAAGGGAGAGAGAGGGAGAGAGAGCAAACCTGTTCCAACCGGTTGTGAGCTGAAGCAGTCTATAGGTCAGCAGGAGTACGTTAGTCCAGACACTAAAGACACACACAGACATTGAACCAATACCAGTCTTTTTTTGGCATGTCTTTCTCTTTCATATTACCAAAGACAAATCTTACATAGGCAGGTTTAATTAATGGATAATTAATAAAGAGGGTAACTACATCAAACTGTTGATAATTAATTTTGCACTGTTTAGTGATTTTAATGGATTTACCAGAAAACCATGTTACTTCCTCAGGATGACCTTAGACTTGTGCGTCATTACAGGGAAGTTGATACCTATCTTGCCTGTGGTACCTCCGCTATTGCCTCCTGCCTCTCCTCGCTCCTCTCTACCAATATTGATCTAATTTTTCAGTCTCAAAAATTTCAACGTTCTCCTCGTCCCAGCGCATCTCCCATCTTCTTACCATGTAGTATCTCATTAGTTTTATGGTTTTAGCTGGGAGTAGGCGAAATCTGTTTGGCCCGCTCCCCAAAAACAGTTCATGAGAACTTTTTGCACTCCTACAATGCCTTGCTCCTCAGAACTAGCCGATGAGCTGAAAGTAAGACCTAATTGCAAACATCGGCCATTAGTCTGAAGGTTCAACAAGTTTCTCAACTGTAATAGACATTAAAGCATTTCTGCAAAATCTAAATTACTGTTTGTTTACTTAATTTGTATTGTGTGCAGGACTGGCCCTTTGATGATGGAGCTCCACCTCCTACACAGATTGTAGATGATTGGTTAAACTTGCTGAAGACTAAGTTCAGAGAAGAGCCGGGATGCTGCGTCGCAGTTCACTGTGTTGCGGGGTTGGGCCGGTAGGTCCTGATTTGTCAATGTACTTTCCTCAATGGATTAAAAGGAAGTTTTATTATGTATTAAGAGCATTTATATGTTCAATTAGTCATTCCACAACCAACTAACTGATTGTGGATTGTTTATGTATCCAATCATCTTATCAGCCATTTTATTAGACTGTTTAAGTGTGCTGATAACTCCTTATGAGGTTAAACACAGCTCAAAACCATTTAAAATTTCCATGTATAATCCGCATTTCTGGATCATTCCAGTCCAGTGTCTGTTGAATTTTAACACAATCAAAGCTCAGGAGTGACCGTCATCGTGAAAACTGACTGCATGACAAGATGTATTAAAACTGTGATCAAAATTTAGGTTATCACAAAATGTATTTTTGAACTTTTCCTAAATGAATGTACAAATGTAACTGATTGAGTTGTTTAAAAGCGAATATCAATTAGTTTTCCTTGCAGTATTTGAACAAATATTGGAAAAACTACAGAGCATCTTTTTAGTTATTTTGAATGGTTTCTCCTGTTTTCATTTTCTGCAAATAAATGTAAATAGAAACATAACTGTTTTTAATTTGTGAGAAATTTTTTGGGGAAAATGTATTCAATGACAATTAACTCTGTAACCTAACTTCCCAATATTATTTGTATATAATTTCGAAATGCAAACAGTAAATGTTATGGACATTTCAATACGTGCATATAAAGCAAATGCATGTGAGACTTGTTTGTTTTGTCAAACTGGCTCTTCAAGTGTTAAACTCTTGAATATTTAATATTTAAATTCACCTCTAGAAAGAGCTGCAGACACATACACACAAAAACGACAGCAGCCAGTCTTACCTGGGAAATACACATCTGACAAACTGGTGTTTTTTTTAGGTATAACCATTGTGGGCCAGCAGTTGCATTTATTTTCATAAGCCCAGTTTTACCAGCATTATTGTTAATGAGCCTGTGGTTGTGCTGTTCTCTGAATGTAGAATATTTGTTTAGGGTTTTTTAAAGGGATTTATTAAAATCTTTTCTTTTTGTCTTCACAGAGCACCTGTGCTGGTAGCCTTAGCCTTAATTGAGTGTGGCTTAAAGTATGAAGATGCGGTGCAGTTTATAAGGCAGTAAGTAGCTTGTTTAGTTCGTCCTTAATATGAGAATTTGGCCATCTCAATTTTGTGTAATTCTACATTTTGTAGATTTGTACTAAAGTTTATTTTCTGTTTCTAGGAAGAGACGTGGAGCTTTCAACTCCAAACAGCTTCTTTACCTCGAAAAATACAGACCTAAGATGCGTCTGCGGTTCAAGGAAGCCAACGGTCACAACTGCTGTGTCCAGTAGTGTGTCAATCTGTCAGTCATACAAAACTATAGAGGGAAATTGAACCAGGGTAGAGAGGGGTAAAAACGTTGTGGGTTATAATTGTGGTGATTTTATCAAATCTAACATTGTTAATCGATCACTGAGATGTAATGAATGAAAGCTGATCTTTTGGATTCACCAGCAGTATCATCGAGAAGGGTCAAAGCACATAGATGAGCCCGCAACCTGGTTGGTAAACCAGTGTATGCAGTGTTGGGCAAGAATATACACAAGGTCCCTGAGATTTCCCAAATTTTCAACCATGGGATGAACTTTTTTTTCGCTATTTTAGAATGATGCTTTAAACCATGATGAAATATTTACAGTTGTAAATGCTGCAGCTGTCTAATTGATTTTTATTATGCATTTTACTACCGGGCATGTTCCTTTTACACTTTTGTTTTACTTTCCACATATGATAGCCAATTTTGTTACAAAAACAACTATGAAATTTTTGCACAAAACAACGTTTTTAAGAAGTTCTTTTTCAGTGCAGCATTTCCCCCTTGAAATCACTTTTTTTTTAGGATTAGCCTAGGTTTTAAATATGTCAGCTGTATTTATTCACTATAATTAGTGTGTCTTGTCAGGAGTGTGGGTTGGGTTAGACACATTTTTTCTTTTCATGGAGCCATGTTATTTTCTCTCATTTTCTTAATCTCTGGGGAGTGCAATATTCAGTCCAGCTTAGAAAAGCCCTCACCCTTAGGACCGTCCTACATCCACGTTCGAATACAGTAGATCCCGTGTTTGGAATAGAGGAGGATACTTGGCTTGTCTTAGGTACTCACTTTCTATAGCTGCTCTTTGCTGGCTGATCAGTAAAAAGCTTTACTGTTGGCTTAGCTGTTGACACCCACACATGACATGTGTACACTTTATCACTCTACTGTTCAGCCCACAGACACACTGAAGGAAGTGAGAGGCGGGAGACTGGTCAGCTCTGAGTTTTTTATCATTGTGCCCATTTTGAAAACGCCCCTCTTTCTTGGTTTTAAGATAAATAAATGAATTGAAATTGACTGGTCTGTTTTCACTGCGTGTTCTTTCCGGTAATATGTGAGCTATTTACTGTTCTTGGTGAATGAGTCACTTTGTGATGAATGATTTTTATGACCACTTTCAAGATAACATCTTAAATTATGGGGGATGATAATGTGAAGGGAACAATTTGGCGAAAATGGCATGTCCTGACACCTGCCATGTCTCTTTGTGATTGCTTTTTTGAAAATTAAGGGAAATCTATTTCCATGTCGTGTCAGACATTTGCGTGTCTTTTCAGAAAGTGGACGCCACACCATGAAGGGGTTTAAACAGTAATTTAAAGATAGATAAACTGTGACTCATTCGACTCCGTGTGACTTTTCACACCATAGAGGTCTTCACTGAAAATTCATGACTCCAGTACATAAACGAAATAGCTCATGACATGTCACACTTATAGTGATAGTGCAGATGGAAGATGACTAAACTGTTGAAATATTTAATCCACAGAAAGTTGGAAAATGACCTGTTTCCATTGCTGCACCTGCTAGCATTTAATACAATGGACTCTGATGAAGACAAATAATAATATTGGATTATACTGTATAATACAATGTTTGTAATTTATAAATGTAGGTTTCTATGCTAACTATATCTGAGTACAGCGCTACGGTTTTCCTTAAGTATGAAGATGGAACTCAGTCTTCCAACATTACAAGTCTGGGCTGGTCTAGCTATCTGTAGTGCCATCTGCTGGATCAGCAGTCTGAAAGGCGGACCAAAGAATGTAACATTAGAAACTACACTAAAAATTATATCTAAAGACTAAAAATCATGTCATAATAAATTAAGAAGGCAAAAATGATTTACGATTAAATACAGGCTAAAAATATTCGTCTGGAAATGTTTCAATGGGTTTTTGGTTAGCTCATTCTGTCATTTGCAACAATATTCTATCTTAAAAAACTTTGCATTTACATTCAATGCTTTAAGTAATTTAAGAACCGTTGAAATCACTGAAATTATTGCCCTTAAATGTAAATATTCGATGGGTTTTGTGGACATTGATGAAGAATGCGTTTTTATTTTTCGTGTCAAATGTAAACAAGCAGCTTTGGACTATTCTGCGGAGGCATTCGCGTATGCGTCAGTGGGCGTGGTTGAATGATCGGACTGGACTCTCATTGGCTAAGATACCTTTCGATGACGTGTCCGCGACCGTTGGCCAGGGCGCAGTGAGCAAGCGCTAAATTCAAAATTTTCAAACAGCTGAGGAGCGCGTGCCGTGTGGCAGACAACGTTGAGACCTGTGTTCTCTCACCAGTCAAAAAAGACATAAAGGATTTCTCTTTAGTTTAGATTAAGCGCAATATAGATATCGGGATGGATCCATTTACCGAGGTAAGTAACACGATTCGGGCTGATAAAGAATGGACGTAACATTATCACCAGTCCGTGTGCAGTGACTGTCTATGAGGTTCTTATAAGTTACAGGTTATGTTACCTTTTAGGTAATAATCGTTTTGTAGTGTTTGAGTGATATTTGCATCATAAATGTTAATAATGAAGTGAATAAAATCACATGTGCAATTTCCGCGTTGCGTATGGCTTGAAATGTGTTTGTCGTGTTGTTTTTTGTTCAGCGTAACGTTAGTATTAATATTACTAACTACTCATACAGTGCTGATGTTTACAGTAACGTTAAATGTCAGGGGTGACTTTATTATAATTTTTTTTAATTGATCACTTTTAGTAGCGAAACGTGTTAGCTAACGTTTTACTCTGGCATTCAACTTGATATTTGCGATTCTGCTGCATGTTGTAAGTTAATATATTTCAAAACCGAAAAGCTGTCAGGGCTCTGCCTATACTTTGTGGCAGATGGAGTACCGGAAGTCTGGTTTGACCAGCCAATAGAATTCATTTACTGGGTCACGTGACAAATTTCCATGGACATGAAATCCTGACTAACGTTAACTGAAATTTCCACCCATTCCCTGGGAGGCAGCCAACTAACAGCAACACATCAGGAATGTGTTTGGTCTTGCTCAGTAACAGGGCTGTTAATCACGACTCTGAGATGTGCAACAATGAGCTGCTGCCTTTACTCTAACAAGGCAAACAGTGCACACAAAATGGGGCCCATGCATCAGATAAGGAACTGAAACCTGGGCCTCCTATGTTTTATAGGTTCAGCTGTCACTTTTAACATTGCTCTATTATTTGAGTGACAATATAAGCATTGCGTAAGCAGCTCAAATGTCATGGCTTTTGACTCCCAGGAAACACACTTAACTGATAACATACAAACCCATTATGCACTTAAGGTTGCTTTGGATAAAATGACCAGATATCAGTTTAACACTGTGTTATATAGACTAGGGTAACGCTGCTGTCGTTTTTTGCTCCCTCAGAAACTGTTAGAGCGCACACGTGCTCGCAGAGAGAATCTCCAAAAAAAGATAGCAGAGAGACCCACGGGGGCCAACCGTCAAATGGCAAAGAGGACAAGGGAGCCACTTGCTGATACGAACAGTATCATAATCGAACCCATCACTGAAAAAGGTTTCATTCTCGTTCAAATGAATTCAATGTATTTGTATTCTTATTTTTAGCTTTGTGGTTTGGAATACATTTAGCTTCTTTATTTGCAAAGAACATCTGATTATATTGATATATTTTTATAGCTCTACAATCTAAAAGTTTGTTTTTTTGGGACAGCCCTCCTCTCTCCTAAGCCATCCGCCTCAAAGCGTCGCTGTTCAGATGAGAATACACTCGTCACCAGGGAAGAAAACAAGCAAGCGCTGGCCCCACATTTTACAGCGTCTGAGCCCATGACGGACAAGAAGCCCCCTGTGGTACAAAGCAGTGTTCGCCCCCTGCAAGTGGAGCAAAGGGCTGCTCATCGCACCCCAGAACCAGCGATCCTCCCCACTCACGCCCCTGCAGAAAGTGAAAAGCTGGTGGTCTGCCCTCCACGATCTCCTAAAAACACAGATAGTGTTATGAAGCATTCTGCTGTAGATGGAGCCAGGGAGACTCAGAAAGACACAGCAGCACCAGTCACCTCCGGCATGAGATCACGTCTACAGAGACTGGCTGAACAGAGGCAGTACTTTGAGTCTGAGGGTAGGTGTGCACATGGGTTAACACTTATTTCCCAATATTGTTTTTGTGTCTTGCGGACATTTAAATGCAAACGCAATAATTCAAAGGATCTTCCCATATGTTTTTTCAAGGGAGCTCAGATACAGTTCCAGAAAGTGCAATCGTATCTCCTTTAAAGTCCCAGAAAGTAGATCTGCCCCCTGCAACTATCTCTACAAATTCTGAGGCCCCCATTGGACGAAAGGGTAGACTTGCAAACCTTGCTGCCACAATTGGCTCCTGGGAAGATGATCTTGGACACCCGCCCATCCGCCGGGACAATGCACAAGCACAGCCTGGCACGGCCTACGTACGTCCCCCAGCCTGTGCAGCTACAAACATCAAGACCAAGCCTAGTGCAACTACAGAGCGATCTCAGTCGGTGCCAAAAGAACTGCAAAAGTCTGTTTGTAGCAGTCAGCAGGTGGGTAATGCCAAACAACAGATTCTACCCTATCCTTTTATTATGTAAGATTGAATTGCAGATTGATCGGTCGTCTGAATTACATAGTGTGCACTTTTTCAAAGGTTAAACACCACAATTTTTAGGAGATGTTTGTTTTTACAGCCAGCGGTTTACTCTCCAGTCAAGACACCCAGAGAGGTTCCCCCTAGTCCCCAGAAGACAGAGCTTCCTCAGCCCAGACCAACTCTAGTGATTCCATCACCCGTCTCAAGCCCACTAAAGATTTGTTCTACCCAGCCCCCAAGTCCTCTTAAATCTTCGACAGCTACTTCAAGTCCTCATAGAGGTCACATCCTCCAGAGCCCCTTGAAGAATCAGGGTCCATCAAACAAGCTTTCTGGACCAGCTCTTAACTCAAGTCCATCAAAGCAACTTTTGACACCTAAACCCTCTGCCAACGCCACTGTGGCTTCTCTAAGTCGTGAGAGATTTACAAAGGATACAACACCCTCACAGCAGAGAGGCCCAGCTGGAACGTCTGGTCAGTGAAGTTGCTCTTCAGCTTATTGTTGTTTATATCCGTAAGTGCATGTGTTTATGATTCTTCATGTTCACCTTCAGGAGGTGTCAAGTCATTTTTGGAGCGTTTTGGAGAAAGGTGCCAGGAGCGTAACCAGAGTTCTCCATCCACATTAGGAGGTCAGAGTCACACGCCTGCGGCCACTCCCTCTGCCACCCCCAAATCCAGACTGCTCCAGGAGAGGCTCGGCGGTGCCCAAGCATCCTCCAGCACAGCTATCCTCACTCAGAAGCAGAAAATGGCATGTAGTGCTGAATATTCACATGCTTTATACTAAGCATATGAATGTGAAACATTAGAACTTTTTCTTTTTATAGGACAGAGAGGCAGAACTGGCACAAGTTCGTAATCGATTTCAAAAAGGCAAAGTGGGGGGAAGCAAAGAGAATCTCGATGATGTCAAGAAAGACCCTGAAACCAAGGTTAGGCTATTATCTTTGTTACTGCATGAAGGCTGAATACTACAACAGAGAAGGGAAAGAAATTATTAATTTGTACTGAACGTAATTGTTAGCAATTTAATTTTTCTATTTTAATATTGTCACTCAAAGGAGCAATAGACATATTACTTAAAACATTTTTGGGGAGGGAAATGAATACAAACATGTAAGCAATTGTTTTTTGTCTCTGAATTGTTGTACTTCTATTATTGCTGAACTCAATTATACATTTTTGGATATTAATGAGAAAAACTGAACGTTATTATTGCTAATCCTCAGGAAATTGAATCGCCTGTACTGCTTGATAATGAACTTCCTGCTCCAGTCTCTGAAATACTCAACAGTCCTTCCAAGTCTAGTGCAAATGGTAAATCATGACTTTAACCCCCTATAATATTGAATTAGCTGTGTCTGACTCTTCTGCATTTCATCAGGCTGTTTGGTTTACAGTCACACTAATTGTTGTCATTATTAGAAGACAAGTAGTTCAAGCGATTCTGTTCCCCTTCAGATATGAAGCGTGCTCTCCCAAGCCCTGTAAAGAAAGTTGAATTCACAGAAGAGACGCCTGAAGTGAAGGAAGAAGTGAAAGGTAAGCCTATGACCTGTAGATTTAGCTGTGCTTGTTTTCATATTTATATTGTTATTAAAGATAAATATTTTATGATATTTGCAGAAGTTGTTGAAGAAGTAAATGAGATTGAGATGAACGTGGATGGGTCGGTTAACTCTGATATGATAAATGAGCTCTTTGATGGAGCCCTTGAGGAGCATGAGGAGGACAGTGATGAGGAGGATGAGGATGCTCTGAATATCTCCTCCATGTCTCTCCTTGCTCCGCTTGCAGAGACGGTAGCCGCTGTGGTCAAGAGCCCTGAAAGAAAGCCCATGGTAAGCCATGAGTATGGTCTTTAAATGATCAGCTAATGCGTGTTTGCACCTAATACACCGTGGTTACAAATCTTTGTTTTGCTCCAGACGTCAACCCCTGCCAGCTCGTTCTGTGAGAAGAGTTCCACCCCTGAGGCTGTTTCCAGGCCCAGAAAGTTTCAGAGGACACGCATGTTACGGGCCGGATCATCTGACAGCATTGATGCTCTAGAAGAGGAGCAGAAACCGAACCTTCTCTACAGGTGAGTATTTTAAACTATACTTGACTGTATTCTCTGTAACAAGTTCTGTTTAATAAATGGGTTTTGCCGGATTTCAGCATTGATGCCTACAGATCCACCAGAGTTAAGGCCGAGTCTGAGAGACCTCATGTAAAACAGGTGATCGTGAGAAAAGAGGATGTTACTCAGAAGATGGAAGCAATTGGGAGCCCCAGTCACATTAACATCAAGCAGAAAATGAAGGTCTGTTAAACCAAACGTCCAGTAGTGTGTTTGCCTGAATAACAATTATTTATAAGCTGTTTTATATGGCAGTTTGCTTAAAATGTTGCCTTTGATCTTAGATGTTGACCAATGAGATGAACCTGCAGCAGACTGTGATCCATCAGGCTAGTCAGGCTCTGAACTGCTGCACAGATGAGGAACATGGGAAAGGATCTCAAGTAGAGGCCGAGGCTGAGAGACTCTTGCTTATTGCAAGTGAGTGAATCTAAATTTAATTTGAGTGCTATTAGTGTATAACTTGTTTAGGTCTTTTTTTATGTGTAAAACTCTGTATCTAGGTCAGAGTGACTCAAAAAGAGCAGGTTATGCTTGAAGGGTTGCAGTTAACACGTCCTTTATTTGATTTTAGCTGAGAGGAGAACTGCCATTAAGGCCGAGCTGGATCGGCTGAAGGCAGAGGGTCCAGCAGCCCAAAAGAAAAGTGCTCTGGTGGATATGGGTGTATCCCCATCTAAAGGCTCCATTTCAGTATTGGAGCTGCGACTCCCCCTGAAGGCCGATTTTATTTGCTCCTCAGGAAACAAGCCTGGTAAAAATGCTACTACTTTGTTGATTTGACATGTGTTGGTTTGTTGGCGGCAGGTTCATTAACTTGGTTCTGTTTTTGTTGCAAGAATCTGGAAACCATTATTTCTTCCTCATGATTCGTGCTGGAGCTGAGAACACTATGGCAACTCCTCTAGCGAGTACTCGTAATGCCCTCAGTGGAGACGCTTTGACTTTCACTACAAAGTTCACTTTGTGAGTCATTTGATATCAATTTAATCTTAGTATTTCCAAATTTCTGTTACTGCTATATGTCTAACATGATTTTTCTCAATATGCAGGTCTGATGTCTCCAATGATTTTGAGATTTATATTGAGGTCTACCATTTGGTAAGTACTGCTTTACTGTTGAAGAAAAACATGTCTGTCTTTTAATGCAGATTAGATCTTTTAAGAGCGATTTAGTAAACTTGATTCCCAAATTGTTTTAGGTTCAGAAACGGGAGCTGAACCCTGACAAGAGGAAGAAACCCAGCAAGTCAAAGGTAAATGTCTCTGTTACAGTAGAGTCTATGTTACAGTAACTTAACATACATGAAAGTGTAGTGTTTAAATGGCTAGTAACGAATGTGCCCAGAGGATTTTCAGTGACATGAAAGCATGCACAGCATATCAACAAGCGATAAACTTGAATATAAACATTTTTAATAATTAATCCGATTAGTCCAGATATAAAGTGCACAGTTAAGAGTGTTTTATTGATAAAACTAAATGCACTTTGTCTTGTTCCAGTGATGCATTTTGTTCACTAATGTTTTAATGAATATTAATTTTTCTTCTTGAAGGCTATCACACCAAAAAGGTTCCTTGCTATTTCTGTAAGTTTCTAATGTTTGCGTGATCCTCCACACATCGCTTTAAAATGACCTGTTTAAATATTAGCCTTAAAGTCTTGGAATAAAAATGCATATATGCATTATTAACTTTTTTTATAGTAGAACATTTGCATTTTATATTCTGAACTGTTCTATTTCTTCTCTATTCAAATTATAGAAGAGCCACCTTCAAACCCCTGGTGAGTAATTGCCATTGACAGCTGTTTTAACTGTACCTTTATTCATTTTATAGCGTTTTAAATAAACATGTCCTGGGTTTTTCTAGTGATGGCTAGCCCAGGTGGTCCAAACGCAGTGCGTACCAGTTTCTTTGTCCTCGTCGGATCGCACAAGTTAACCCTTGCCTCTATTGGGAAAAACAAGTTCCCCTTAGAGAAGGTATGTTTATAAGATTGCTTTATTTCTCCATCTGTCGCCCCTAGTTTGTTTCTTCAGCTCTTGCGCGATTCAGACATTTTGACTGTTTATATACTAACACTACAGTCTGGTGAAATCCTGGAATGAATCAATGCATGAAGTCACAGAGGGAGAGGTTTAACCACAACATTAGTGACCACACTGGGTTAATACGGTTTTAATTCTGCTGTCTTGTTTTTCCGCACGTTGCTACTTTTTGCATTTGCAGACACTTTCACATGTAGTCGTTTCTCTCTTTTAGATCAGGTATGAAGGGAGTGAGAGAGAGCTGCTCAGTGACATGTTTCACAACAAGGTTGCTATATTTGCTCTGTGTTTAGTGACACGGGTGGTTGTGTGTCTGGAGTTTTTGGCTAACAGGGCTTGGTGTCTTTGGAAATACTAACCATCACTTTGAGCTGCTTGTTTAACATCCTGTCAATACAGCAATGCTTTTGTGTTTTTGGGAATGTTTAAACTTTTAACTTGCTTCCCTCAGCCAAATGTTTATCTCATAATTGTAGCTCACTCTGCTTTTTACATATTATCATGTTTCTATAGGAGTTTCTTGATTTAATTCTCTTTTCTCGTGACAGGTTCCATTCCTTTGTCCTTTGGAAGGGCACGTTTACCTGAAAATGCAGTGTGCGGTTGGCTCTCTGGTAGAGGAAAAGGGCTTCCTTGTGAGTCCTGGGTGTTTCTGATAACATTATATATAAAATGCTACAATGTATTGTTTTTTCTTATGGCAGTATAATTGTATTACCTTCATCTGTAGACCATGTTTGAGGATGTCAGTGGTTTTGGATCATGGCACAGAAGGTGGTGTGTCCTCTCGGGATACTGCATCTCTTATTGGACCTACCCTGATGACGAAAAACGCAAGGTGGAACTACTTTGCAAATCATATAGAGATGCTGTTGTGGAGGGTTTAAATTCACAACGGTGCATTAAGTGTTGTCCTTCTCCACATAGAATCCAATCGGTCGCATTAACCTTGCCAACTGTACCAGTCGTAAAGTGGAGCCAGCAAACCGGGAGTTCTGTGCCCGACCGAATACCTTTGAGCTCATCACTGTGAGACCACAGAAGGAGGATGACAGAGAGACATTGGTCAGCCAGTGCCAGGACACCATGTGTGTTACGAAGTAAGACCCAGTTAATGACAATATCAATGCTTTGTAGGAGACATCAAAATTTTATCCTTAGCTGAATTATCCTTAATGTGCAGGAACTGGCTGAGTGCTGACACCAAGGATGAGAGGAACCTGTGGATGCAGAAGCTCAACCAGATCTTGACAGATCTACGCATGTGGCAGCCAGATTCATGCTACAGGCCCATGTGAGCTTTCCTCCATTTGCGATCAAGGGACAAAAATACCCTGCTCTAACTAAGACATTGACTGAAGTGCAATATTGTATCCTAGTTACAAAGTGTTTACAGATCAATTTTGCAAGCTTTTTAGTTTAGTTTTGACACAGGTCAAATGATGTGGGGATAAGTCAAAATCAATAAAGCCATAAAATAAGAGACCTTTCAGTACTTTAGAGGATAAAATGCTTTTCCTCACAAGGGCTTTCAGGTATGTTTTGAAAATATTTTGTAAATGAGCATTGCGTACTTAAAGACTAACAAACATTTGTTTGCTTTGTTAAACTATCAATCTTTATATGTATGGATATTTAAGTGTTTTTGCATGACTACTGTCTGCAGAATTACCTGCAGTAAGGAAATTTTTTTTAGGTGATTCTTTACTGTTCCTTCAGGCAAGAATTCATGAAACAGACTCTAGAGACCATGTCCATGTACAAATAGTATAAAACAGCATAAATGTCACTACTTGTAAAAAAAAACCTACATCTTATTTTTTTATTGTTGATTAACCCATGATTTCTTGGTGAGCAGGTATACCTGCTGTTGTATTGTATTGGTGGCTTTTACTTTGTGCTCACTCATCCATCAGGAATCATCAGTATTTTGTTTTCAAACTATTTTCTATACATGTTTTGAATTACTTTAAATACACAGTTTTTTGGTCACTATGGGAGTAAGGTGTTTATTAAGGGCAGTTGTACAGACACTGGATATTATTGTGTGTAAATACACTTTTTGTGTTTAAAAAAACAAGGACCTAAACGAAAATGATCCAGTAAATCCATGACATTTCTCGCTTTCTGAAAAGGGTCTCACCAAATCAGGGAATATGGACCTAAAAATAAGAGAAATATACAATTAAACTATACACAATTTATCTTTAACAGCAGTCATCTATTAGTACATGTAAGAATACAGATTGATTGAGCGCCATTATAGGAATTTAAGAGGAAAATGCATACAAAACATCAAAACAAATTTCTTGATTTGATCCGGATGATATTTGCATTTAATTCTCTGTGTTGTCAGACATATCATGCAAAGCCCCATTATATCATTACAGCATGTATATTTTTGTGTTTTATATGTAACTTTTTATAAAAATCTTATAAGTTTTTAAATGGTTATAACTTGCCCTAGATTTTTACCTTTTTAAAAAGTGTTTAAGACTTTTGTCAATTATATTATAATTTTTTTATTAACACTAAATATGGGATATTTTTCTTTACCTTTTTGTTAGACAATGCCAAAATTCAGCCATTATTGCTGTAGAAACCTTAAGGCACTTTAGTTTTATGACACGTGTGCTGTTTTTGTGTTATCACCTCTGCTAAACACTCCAAATGCGGCTTCCATGTATCCAGCAAAGCTACTGTTCAAATAAATCAAGCTTTAGACAACCAGTTGTGTTATTTCTTTGATGTACTCTTTCTATCTTTTTGGAAAAAACAAGTGGTTTTGTGCTGTCTTTAGAGTTTGGATTAAACTGTTTCAATGCAAGTTTCATTAATATATTTTGGTGGGTTGTAAGCAAATATTTGATTTAATATTAAATTGTGTGTAATAATTAGGGTTGGGTTTTATCAATTTTGATTCTTATTGATTCCCAGTAAGATCCCACAGTTGAAGTAGACATCAGGCTACCTGTATATGGTCAAACATATATTTATGGGCACAGTTTTATCACAATATCAAGTTTATTTATACACATAGCAATCATGTTTGTCTGATTTATTACAATTTGTATTACCATGGGTTTTGGTTAAACTGTAGTTACTATAATAACACTATTGTGAATTTGTGGTTCATGTGCTTTATGGCAAATACTATAGTTAAACTATACGTAATTTACACTTATCGTAAAACATGGTTAATTTTCAAAAGGGCTTTTATTCAGATATCAGCAGATCACAAGTTAACACATGCACATTTCTGAGAACGTGCACAGGAATTGATAAGAGGAATTCATTTTATCTCGAAGCCAAATTAGAATTTCCAACCCGAATAATAATTTGCTCAGTTCTTTTCCTGATCTTAAAAAACTTGTCTATTTTTAATAAATATATTTTAGGGGCACTTTATAAAACATGGTCTGATGTTAATATTTGTACGAAAGCGGAAGCACAGCGTTTGTAGACTCTAACTGTACATTACGTCAAAGAATATGTGCGAATATATAAGTTTCTTGCGTAAACTTGCCTTTTCAAGCCAACTCCGGATGTTGGGTGATTCCAAGGGGTTCGGTTTTATCCAATAAGCTCGCGGAGTGAACAAACGACAGGTCTTATAGCCAATCGAATGGACAATAGCGCGAAAGAAGGCGGAGCTTTGATTCCACACTCGTAAAACGGAGGCGTTAACACTTCCTTTCCTGGCTGAGCCAGTTTGAGGACACGGAGTCTAGTGAAGCGAAGTGACTAGTCACTTTACAGCTTGTAACCATGGCCCCCAGCACGCAAGCGGATGATACCGAGTCCAGTTTCCGAAAAGGCATCCGGGCCATCCTGCTTGGACCGCCCGGTGCGGGGAAAGGGACGCAGGTGAGTCTATGCGACGGGCCGCGTGGCTTCAAACTGTCCAGCTGCGGCGCGCGATCGAGTTCATAAAATAGTTTGACTGTACCGAACCACATTTAATTTATTAAACCCGTTGGACCTTCAATAGAGTTGCTGTGTTTTTGATATAATTCGTGTTTTTTGTGCTTTGTCGCTGGTCCATGACTAGAGGAATCGTTGTAGTCAAACTTGAAATGAGGAACCGGTTTTAATTTAAATTAACTAAAAGAGATTGGGGGACATTGATCAGATTAGCCATTCTGCACTGTATTAAGGGGGATTGTGCTGTCCTCAAACTGTGACCAATGGGAAAGTTATAGACTTCAAGTGAACTATAATTCAAGTGGACATGAAGAATGAATGGATTCATTCATTCGTTCATATTTATTGAGCAATGCATGTTGCACATGAATGTTAATTCAGTGTAGGAAAGTTGAGATTGACCTTTAAAACTTGTCTTAACTATGCGATAACAAAAGGGTTGTGATGTGTGATATGGATATGGCTTTTACCACATTCAATGCATTCAATATTTAGTATGTCTGCATTGTAGATTAATGCTAATGTTGAATTTATATAATGGGGAAATGATAGCACTGCTAATTTTTTGTATAACATCGGAAGTCCAAATTTGTTGTTTTTCAGGAAATGGGAAAACACTGTACTTTTTAAAAGACTGTGTACTGTGGTGTCCAAGTTTGAATTGGTTAGATATGTGCAAAACCCTTTTACAAACAAAATGATTTATGACGAAAAATTAAATTCACAAAATATCGAGATGCAAGGTTTCAGAAGGACAGCAGCGATATAAGTTTTGAACAACATAAGGGTGAAATAAGTAATTAAATTGAATAAATATTTATGGATGATAAACTATCCCTTTAAGGCACATTATGTTGACTCTTTAACTTATAATACATCAGCTGAGCAAGTGATTTATTGTATGTAATAACATTGTTGGTGTAATGTCCATAATGATTTTTTTGAAAGTTATGACTATTGCTTCTTTTATAATAATAATAACTTCTTGGACTTTCACAGGCACCCAGGCTTGCAGAGAAGTACTGTCTGTGTCACTTAGCCACTGGAGACATGCTGAGGGCCATGGTGGCATCGGGCTCACAGCTCGGTCAGCGTCTAAAGGAAACAATGGATGCAGGCAAACTGGTAAAATAGATGCGTATCCACTTTTGACTAACTGTTTTAATACAGTTTGCATCCTTATATATTTAAAGACCCAAAATCAAAAAACGTTGTCTGGGTTTGCTTCTGTTTGCAGGTATACTAAAGCTTTATCATAAATCATCATTGATCATAGCAAATTTGTAGTTGACATTCACATATTCACTTTCTAAAATGAGCATTTTCCTCACTGCCGGCAAGTAGTAACTTGTGATTTGTGGCTCTGAACTAAGTGATAGATTCTTAATTCTGTTGTTCACCTGCCTGTCAGGTGAGTGATGAAATGGTGGTGGAGCTCATAGACAATAACCTAGACACACCTGCCTGTAAGAATGGATTCCTGCTGGATGGTTTCCCTCGCACCGTCAAGCAGGCAGAAATGGTGAGGATTACACTTCTCTAAACAGTTTAATGAGTATCTGATCCTTCAAATGTCTGTCAGTTTGTCAAACCTGTTCGCTCTCTTGTAGCTGGATGGCCTCTTGGAGAAGCGCAGCGAAAAGCTGGACTCTGTGGTTGAATTCTCTGTTGACGACTCTCTACTGGTACGCAGGATTTGTGGGAGGTATGAAGTTGGAGAGAACTGACAACTTTTAGAATTTTAACAGCAACCACCACTTGGAAGTAGGGTACACGTCTCTGCTTAGGTCCAAAGCAGAAGTAAAAATCGCACTTTATTTTCTTTCAGTAAGAACCATATTGTCCGAAAATGTCATTCTGTATTATTTATGTAATCTGATAATGACATTCCTCAGGCTTATTCACCAGCCTAGTGGCCGATCTTATCATGAAGAATTCCACCCTCCTAAGGAACCCATGAAGGATGATGTAAGAGTCTAAAACAACTTCAAGTCTAAAGATATTGTCAATGAGAAGCCACCCCAAAATGTCTCAGGCTAACACTTTTTTCAATAAATCCATTATAGGTGACCGGGGAGCCTCTTATCCGCCGAAGTGATGACAATGAGAAAACTCTGCGCTCCCGACTAGAGTCCTACCATAAGCAGACAGCTCCTCTAGTGCAGTACTACAGCGCTCGCGGCCTGCACACAGCTGTCGATGCGTCTCAGTCGCCCGACCTCGTCTTTGCCTCCATCCTTGCTGCCTTCTCTGCTGCAACCTGTAAAGATGTGGTTTATTTTAGCTAATTCTTCGCTGAATTGCCCTTTCGCTTTCTTTGAGGACTTCATAACAGTGTCCTTGTGCATTGACACCTGGAATTTTGTCATGTTTTTTCATTAAAAAAATCTTTCTGATCTCTGCTTCCTGATGTCAACTGGGTAACAAACAGCCTCTGAAATATTGAACGATGATTGTAGTTTCCAAGCTAATTGTAATGACTTATTACTTACGGTCACACACATTTAATTTAAATAAGTAATTTGGTTACATATTTCCATATAGTGGAGATTCTGTAGACATTTTTTCTTTAATCGGACAACTGTAAAAATATTATTTGCACTTGATGGTGAGATGTAATTTTGTTTACATCGCAAAGTGTTATAAAAAATATATCAAAGCACATCTGTTGTAGTTGGTTTTTGTAGTAATACATAGTACCCAGTAGGTGTCGTAATAACGACGACATTTACTTTGCCATCTTGTAGTTCCCAAATGAAATAAATTTATTACTTTTGATTTATTATGTAGCTGTTTATTGTTTTGTGTTAAATAATTAATTTATTTCTGGTCCTTTTTTCTTTTCCCGCAGCTGTATGAAATCCAGTTTCTTCCAGATGAGAAATTGAGGGATGGGAGTAAGGGAGCTGACAGTTAATTCGATCATTCCACGTAAAGAGTGTTATGTAAAGAAACCAGATTTGACTGTACCTCAAATAAAGTTGGGTGACTATTTTCTACCATCTTGAATTTAGTTGTTGATTTTTCTATTACTGACCTCCAGTGGCACGTGGGTAAGGGTAAGGAGAAATTTCTCAGCTATTTTATTCATTTTTGTTTTTTGAATCATTTTAACCACGTGACTATTAAGACCTGAAACATATTGAGCTTTATTGGAACTCACAATGGTGATTTGGTGACATGGTTCGGCTAGTTTTTTTATATACTTTAGTAATACCGGTAGTTGGCTTCGATTGAGATTTTCACACTGACTATATAAGAATAAATCAGTCAGGTGCATGTTATTGAACAGTCAAAATGTGTCGCGCATTCGTTTCATTTTTGAGCTGACGTCACTGGGCGGTGTTTCCGCCTCGAGTGCGCGTGATGTCACGCAGGGGCTTTCCTCTCTGACGTGAATGGAAAAGAGAATCAAACTGCGGACATGATCTGAACCGTGTCGTCTACAGGGAAGGAAGAACAGGACAGGAGTCTTCTCCGACGACTGATGGTCGTGTAATGTTATAGTAGATAGTTGTCAGGTGAGATTAATAAGGTTTTACGTGACGGTTCGCTGAATGTACGCGGTTTACAAAAGCACGGAAGGTATCTGCGTACCGCCCTATTCAATACTATCAGCTCCATCTTTACGGTAAGTGACTGTCGTCATGGTTACATTTTAAAATAATCACGACCATGGTTGTTTTATGCGAGTTTATAATATACTGACGTTAACGAAGTGTTAAGGGTTATTTTGGATATGTTCCTGAATTTTGTTTTGACCGGTTAGGCCTTTAACGTTCAAGTACTGTACTGTTTCTTTGCTGTAACGTTATATTGTTTAGTGATGCGGTAAAACTAGTTGAACCCACACTAACGTTGAATGTTAACACATAAGTGAATTCGTTATAATTGGTTGCCAACCTTGAACTAATAGGGCATTACTAAATAATATAAATCAAATACAAAATATAGATGTATTATAGAAAAACACGAGTGTAGCTGTGTAGTCATATTAAGTATTTACCATTTAGTGATATGCACTATTTATCACTCTATCATCCATCAATCCAACGCCCATGTTATGTTTTTTGGTAAAAAATATGTTTTTTGGACATCTAGTCATTTTTGGCAATATATCAGTCTGTGCAAATGAAGATATCCATATCCAAAAGAAGAGGTTCTTGTATACCCTGAACAACTTTGTTTCCATTGGCTGAAAAATATTTTTTTGATCTAAAAATAAAGTTAACTGGGTTTTCATGAACTTTCCAGTATTTGAGTTCTTTGTAACTGTACATAGGTTGTTTTCTTCTGGTAAAATGTGTCCTTGGAGGACTGTAGAGTATGACTGCGTTTGATGTTGGTTTCAGTTCTTCTTTTACTTCACCGAACACATGGTGAATTCCAGTCTTTCTGAATCGGCAGATTTCCTTTTTATACCGTAATCGACCATGTGACTGTTAAGAACTGATAAAATCTAAATACTGGTTTCAAAGGAACCCACACTGTTGTTTCTTTTTATATAAATATTTCTTTGTACCGGCCTCCTGTGAATGTGACAAACTGTTGCTGGTCTACTTATATCTCTCTTTATTGTAACGATAATGCGAACATTATACATACAGGAATTTGACGCAAATGGTTATCATGGCCACTTCCGTTGCTATTAGACTAAAAGAGAACGCAGCAGAGGTGTCTCACAGACACAACCTGGTTTTTATAAGAACATGCGCATTAACAAAGCCACATGCTCTACACAGACATACAGTTTAAAGAGATTTCGTTGAGTATCACAACCCATCTAATGAGATAATGAGCCCGTCTGTTAGTACTTCCTTCCCTCACTGCTGGAAGTTCCCATCACACTGCATCTGTGTGATCAAAGTATCCAGACAGTTCAGTACACCTGTGTAAAAGCACTTAAACGCAAATACTAAATATACAAAACAGTTCCCAGTGGTTTTAAAAGGAAATATGAATTCCTCATTATATCTCGCCCTCGTGTTGTCCCGAACATGTTTCATATTTCTATATTCAAATACGATAAATTTGATCATTATTCATGTTTCATAAAGCAGTAGCTTCGGAATATCTGCTTTTGTGTTTTAGGGAAACTTATGAGGATGAGTAAATAATGACACATTTTCAGGTTTTTTAGGGTAAAATGATTAAAAATACATGACATTAGTATAAATACTAATAATATTGTCCATGGAAAACAAGACAGTAGGCCACACACAAGCATTCTAAAGAACAATAAGCCGCCGGTGAGCTTTACATGTGATTCAAACGATTATGTAATGGTAAGGGATCCGGTAACACACATGTACACCAACTGGCAATTGTGTCTGGTGTGTACATGTGTGTTTCAGATAAAGACACGCTGAGCCCTGTTTGTTAGCCGGCTGCTTTTGCTTTTGGTCTTATGTCAGGGATGATACGAAAGTGATGTCCAGAATGGAAATACTGAGACCTCAAAAAAGTGTCATTCTTATCTCTCACGCTTCCAGTAATGAGTTTGTAACTAACAAAGTTCCATGCCAAACTCAGTTTTAGTTTGATTTCTTTATTCTCATTGGTCTGTTGGATGATGGTTCAATTACATTTAGGTGGTGACAGTTTGTGTGTATTGTCTCGTGTCTCATACAGGATGTCGTCTCGGCTGTGCTCTCGTAATAGCTTGAGAATTTGCAAACCTATGTTCGTTGGTAGCCTGAAGAGTTCATTTGCGGTTTTGGTTAATAATTAATGAGCACTTCTTCCAAATGCCTCTATGACGTTTTGATAAATGCTCTGGAAAGAAACACCATTCATCCTGAAACTGAGCTTTACAGTTAAATGTTGAGACAAATATCGTGTTCCTGACAGGGGATCTTGCTTACAGTAAGTTTCTTTAGGAAGGATCTACTTTCGGTTTGACATGTTCGGTAATTGTTTACTGGTTTCAATTTAAAATCTCTACCTTAGATAGAAAAAATGTGAATACAACAAAGAGAGAGCGATTCTTATAGTGCATTATTGGAAAAAACAACACCCACGATGGAATCTGTGTCCAGAAATTACAAAAGCAAATTAACTAATGAGTTTCAGTGCTTCTTGGTTATGAACATTTTGGCATTCTTATTATAGTTTCAGGATTCAATATGGTCTGTGTTTAAAGGGGTAGTTCACTCAAAAATAAAAATTCATAATATATTCATCCTTGTGTCATTCAAAATCTGTATATGACTCTTTCTTCTGTGGAACACAAAAGAAGATTTTCTAGAGAAATGTCTTTGTGGTTTTGTTTCCACAGAATGGAAATCAATGGAGCCCAGTGTTGTTTGGTTGTTAGCGATCTTCAAAATATCTTATTTTGTGTTCTGCTGAAGAATGAAAGTCACACAGTTTGGGAATGACATGAAAGCGAAAGAAATTAAATTTATTTCATTTACTATACACTTTGTATCTGACTATGTGCAATCCCCTGGGATCAAAGACGTTACATTGGCGCTGCTATAGCCATGATCTATCCACTGAGCTGTATTTCCACAGGAAAGTTATCATACTTAAGCTGCATTACTTGGTATAACGTACATATTCCTACTTATTATCACATCATTTGGCTGTTTTGATCTACTCTGCCACTGGTTACATACAGACAAATAAACTACTAAATGGAAAAAACAGCTTATTTCCAGTTATAGCTTCCGTGTAAGTGAATAAATAATAGACCAACTGTTGTTGCACAACAAACACAACCCCGCCCATAACACACATGCAGCGGCTCGTGCTTTGTAACCTTGCACTTTGGTGCTGAGATGTGACACAGATTTTCCAGAAACGGCTCTTGTTGTGCACCCACAAGCATCTCTCGCACTAAACCTCTGAGAGCACAGATGGTTATTATGTGTAAGTGTTAGCATTAGCTGAGGTTATGCTCCCCCTTCAACACAGTCTGTAGTGCGGTGGAGGCCTATTACCATCCCAGCCCCAAGTTATATATAGATTCTATATATACTCTTTTTTGCTATAATTCAACAGCGGCCTTTCCATACTGCTGCTTAGAATCCTGGAATTAGTAGCTGCAGAGATCGTATGGAATTTTTTCTTTTGTCCACTAGGCAGACTTGCATTTTTTGTTTGTGTGCGCTCTGTCACGAATAGAGCACGCAGCGCTTGCCCATTGTTGAATCGTTGCATCGTAGTGTGTCAAGACATGAGGACATGGTCGCTTCGAGCAATGCAAAAAAAGATAGTACAAAGTGGGTCATATGGACTTCTGTCACCGCTTGCCTCACAGAGCTATTAAATCTGACAGAAAACAAGCAGATGTTTGCTGCTTTTGTTTTTGCTGCTTTTATTTGATATTTAATTGTGCTCATTATATTAAAAACAATATATGATTATATTTTTATTTATTAGGGCTGATTATTATGTGTGGTGTGCCGTGTATATTTATAGGCATATATAGATACACAAACATGCATTTTATAAATATGCGTAATATATATTTAGATTTATACATGTTACATAATCGTGTATGTATATAATTCACAACATAAATACATACATAATATATACATAATACATACAAGCATATATAGTGTGTATATATATATATATATATACATAATATGATTTACATTTAAATATACTTAAATATGCCTAAAATGTATAATATATAGTATGTATCTAATTTATATAGTATTGGATATTTGTCTGTCTGTACATTTTAAGAAAACGTAAAATAAGTAAAGATGTCAAATCCCATATCTCTTAAAAGAGTAGCATGGTGCATTAACAATAATAATATAGTATCCTTTGAAGTACCTTAGTGTAAATCAATACTGTGGTATTAAAATATGGGTTTTTTATTTTGTACTGTGAGATATATATCAAAGTGCCATGGTATTACTGTAGTACCACAGCAATACATTACTGTAAAGGAAGTTTGCTCACTTAGCTTTATACTAGTGTGGTGGTCTCTGTCCCAGATTTTCGATGCGCAGGCATTAGTCAAAGGGTCATCACGGCGGGAAACCAGGACACATCTTACTGAGTTCTGGGTGTGTCTGTGTAACTACAGTTTCAGTATTTATATTTTTAGAGCTGGATAATGTGGCAGGGAGATTGACATCCTTTTTTTTGGCCTTTCCAAATCCGTCCCTCGGATTTACGGTGCTTCTGTGTGACATGTTTTAACTTTATTGATGTTCCCCTCACTCATAAATAAATGAATAAAACCCAGCGGGAGGATGTGCTTGTCTGTCGTGTGATGTATGGTGTTAATATCTGCCGTGTGTGTATGTTTATAAGGGCCAGAGTCTGTGGTGGTCCTTGTTTGCTGTGTTCATAGTGGAAATCACTATGGCAACTGCACTAGCAGCGCAGTGTGAAGTGGAGCTCGAGTATGTGTGCTTGTGTGAGAGCAAGAGGATGAGAGGGTGTCATCGACAGCGAGGCACAAAGAAAATGAGAGATTGGAGTCGAATCCATCCAATGTTAGATCGTGCGACTGAAAATGTAATAACAGAATTCAGCGTCTGGTCTACGTATCAGTTACTTCCTCTTGTCGTCACTGTGCTCAAATACTGCGTTGTTATTGGCTGGTAAGTCAATTATTTGACAGCTCTGTTGAAACCTGTAAAGTGCATGAAGAGTTAATAGTGAAATGAAAAGAGACTGACAATAAAAAGGGAGGAGTGTGTGTGTGTGTGTGTGTGTACGTGAGCGTGCACTGAGCATGCTCCTCATTCAGGCCGTCTGCGTTCTTTGCTAACTTCCTGTTCTCTTCCTCAACAGACCGGCTGATTCAGAAAGAGAGGAGCGCCCGCAACATCTTGGCATTACAAATTCAACAAGAAGGACAGGCATCAAGCCTTGTGAAAGGATTACGGTATTTTGAGCCAGATCGTACAACTCTTAGTCATTAGTGTTGATCAGATTTTTATTTTCACAAAAAACTGTGACTCTAGACCTTAATCTTCTTTAAACGACCACATTGACAGCATCTGTCGGTCTTTAAGTCTGTTTAGAATTTAGTTGTAGCAACTTTCTGTTTCTTTGTTCGATTTCCTCGACGCTGTTACGAGAACAAGATCGTAGGAGTGGCATTTGTTCCATCACCTTTTTGGTTTCCCTTTTGACAAACTCAATTTGTTTATTGTCTAAACATTGATTCTAGCCGAGAGGAAGAAGTGACTTCATAAATGGAATATTCCTAACAGGCATATTAACTGGAATTTGTTGAGTCCTTGACAAATATTCTTTGTGCATCACGAGTGCATCCGTGTTCTTGATTCAAGACTTCATTCAGTTCATTTATTGCAACTTCGACAACACAAGCAAAACATTTATTAAGGACCCAAGCGGGTGAACATATCACGGTCTTTCTTAGGAAATGGGATCTGAAAAAGACTCTGAGTCTCCCCACTCCTCCGTCGGTGGCGTTCCCAATCCCAAATGCCGTGGAAAAAAACAAGGCAGGATTTCATTTCACAATCTGTTCAATGGCAAACGTGGATCCAGGGGAAACAAGGCTAATCTGGGCCCTCCTCTTACACAACACCTGCACCAACAACAGCTTCTCCAGCCCCCCACACCTACCAATGTATCTTCAGACCCAACAGCGACAGACCCTGCCGAGCCACTGTCTGCCAGCCGGGCCTCTCTATGTGACCAAGAGTTCCTAGAGTGCCCCTTGTGCTTGGTGCGGCAACCTGCGGAACAACTTCCCGAGCTCCAGAACTGCAGCCATCGGTCCTGTCTGTGCTGCTTACGTCAGTACCTGCGTATCGAGATCACAGAGAGCCGAGTGCAGCTCAGCTGCCCAGAATGCGCAGAACGACTGTCTCCTCGGCAGGTGGCCGTCATTTTGGACGACCCCGTCCTGATGGACAAGTATGAGGAGTTCCTGTTGCGCCGCTGCTTAGCATCAGACCCAGATTGCCGATGGTGTCCAGCCCCTGACTGCGGGTAAGACTGTTTTGCATATTTTATTTCTCCATATCAAATTTATGACACCCTGCTTGTTTTGAATAGGCACTCGCTTCCAGCGAACACATTTTGGCAAGGCCCCTTAATTCCAGTTAGTACAAGCCCTAATACTACTGTACAGCTGTTTAGGGAGGGTCCTTTTTTTGTTTAGTTTGTAAAAAAAACATGAACATGGGATATATAAAAGGCAAAATATAAACCCCATTGTTCACCTTTGTTATGACCTCACTGATTCCCATAGCCATGTTCTTATGGACACAGAAACACGGGAAGTGCTAGTAACAGCAGGCAAAGACCAACTCACTATTGTCACCCATTGCTTTAAATTTAAAGGAATAGTTCACCAGAAAATAAAAATGATTTCATCATTTACTCACCCTCATGTCATTTCAAACCTGTATGACTTGCAAAACACAAAATAAGATATTTTGAAGAACTTTGGTAACCAAACAACATCCCCCATTTACTTCCCCTGTATGGCCATAAAACTACTGAAACATTTGTCAAAATATCTTCTTTGGTGTTCTACTCAAGGGAGAGTCATATACAAGGTTTAAATGACATATCTGTGAATAAATTATGACAGAATGTGAATGTATGGGTGAACTATCCCTTTAAATGCTAAACAAGCTACTGTGTATAGTGCATCAAACACACTTCTCTATGTGCACATAATGTGTATCTTTCCAAGTATTTCAGTAGGAGGTAATTGGACGGTAAAAGGCAACACTTGCGCTTGTGTGGGAAGTCTTGTTTAGCTGATGTGTCATTCTGAGAGTGCATGATTACATTGGAAGCTTTTACAACCTGCTCGAGACTTGTCAATCATAATGTTGAGCTAATGGCCTACATCTAAGGGACACGTTTCTGTCTGCATGTTTGACAAACCGCCTCTTCCTTTGAAACCCACGGTCAATGCAGAGGGATTTTCACATGGTGTAGGGATTTTTCAGAAGGGGCATTTAATCAGTTTGGAGTTCACTCTGTTGGTTACCATGCAGCATATAGAGTGACTTTAAAGGGATAGTTCACCCAAATATTCTGTCATCATTCACTCACCGTCTTGTCATTTCAAACCTGTATAACTTTCTTTCTTCTGCAGAACACAAAAGAAGATATTTTGAAGAAAGTTGGTAACCGAACAACACCAGTATCCATTCATTTTTTTTGTACGGACACGAAACCAATGCAGTTCACTGGGTACTGCCGCCGTTTGGTTACCAACCTTCAAAATATCCTCTTTATAGTGTATCAGTGACAATGTGACTTATTTGCCTTTCATTGCATCTACCTTAATAAAGAATAACAATGAATCAGTCACCCTGTAAATGCCAACGAATACACACCGTCATGGTCCCTCCTACTTACCTATTCATTCAAATCACAGTAAAATATGTTTTTGTAACCTGTAGGATTTACATCCATTAGCTTGGCAGACCCTTTCATACAAAGCAACTTGCATAACCAAAGCTTTTCTAGAACTGTTCTGTTCGCTGCCAGTTGACCTAAACCTCCAAGAAGTATTTTTTGCAATGGTTTGATTACCATCAGCCCACCAAGCAGCAATGTAGCTTGATTGAAAGGCCCCGGCTGCCAATGGGAGAAAGGAACAGCTTGTTTCTTTCAGTGGGTTGCTACGGAAACTGAGATGCGGTACAGACGTAGAGTTGCCAGGGGTAACTGAGGCTGCTGTTTGATTAAGACGATCATTGGCTACTCACTTGACCGTGTTCCTTTGTGAGCCACTCGATTTCATGGACTTCAGCTCTCCAGTTGTTGGGCTCAGTTTTATGGGATAGCATAGTTACGGCTAATGAGGTTAGGTTTTGACGTGACTGTACATGTAGGGAGCGAGCGTGCCAGGTTTGAATGGTCCTGTTGCAGCTGAGCTAATTTATGAGGTGGAATTTTTCTGAAGAACCTGCTTTAATGCCAACAGGTCAAAACATGTACGTAAAATGAGCAGAATTGTTTATCACATGATTTGTTTGAAGTTGTTTGGGTGAAGTTGTAGTGTAATTGAGCTAATTTAAAGAGATAAATTAGTTTTAGTGTCATTTAAAATATCCACCCATGAAACAGTTGTATTTTGCCATGATCCAAGTGTTGAATATAAACCGTGCCCTTGCCAGAATGTATTAAGTTGAATTAAAAATCACACAAAGTTCTAAGGATTAATGGTTAGGTTTGAGGTTATCTTTTATATATCTGTGCCTTTCTGTAGTTGTTTTGACATCTGCAGTTTGGACACCAGTTGGCTGATGTTCTTAAGAACTGGAGTAAAGTGGAATTTGATTTCTTGGACAAATATTGACTGGCAACAGATCCTCCCTCTGTTTTTCCATTCTTTAGTATTTTGCAGTCTCCGCTATGTTCCCTTTAACAGCTGTTTGACATTTACAAAGAAAAGACGACTCCATTGTTATTATGAGGTTCATTATTTTGTGGCTCTTAGAGTCCAAAAAGTATTTGAATCTTACTTGGTCAGATAACATTTACAAATTATAGACTCTGTCATCATGATTACAGCATTACATTATTTTCCTTGGAAATATCCTGGTAACACGAATATAGTAATCATCATACACCACCATGATACTGAAAACATCAGTACTACATTGAATCTGAATCATTTATCAGACCTTTATCCTAATCCACAAATAAAACATGCAAATCTACTTCCTGTAAGTACAATACCAACGGTAACTCAATGGCAAGTTTTCAGAGTAAACTAGACTATATAAAAAGTACCATTGATGTTACATGTTGATACAAGGTTTCCCCTGAGTCCTTGACAAGTTTATGTACCTTTCATATTAAAAGATTTCCATCTGTAACCAATACTGAATCGTGTTTTTTTCCATAATGCTTCTTCATATAGGTAGATTATACTACATAACTAAGTTTAATATTTCCATCTGACTAAAATGAAATTCTTGACCTGTTTATTTTATGTTCTCATGCCAGTTTCGCAGTAATTGCATCCGGATGTGCCAGCTGTCCCAGGCTGGTGTGTCGAAGGGAAGGGTGTGGTGCTGAATTCTGTTACCACTGCAAGCAGGCTTGGCACCCTAACCAGACATGTGACTCTGCTCGCCAACAGAGAGCGCTGTCCCTTAGAACACATAGTAACCATTCACCCAGCTACACGGCTGAGCAGGGACACAGTGAGTATTCTAACACCTCTCTGACATATTTTTCTTACTCATGTCATTTAAACGTGTATATGACTCTGTGGAACACAAAACAAGATATTTTGGGAAATGCCTCTGTGGTTTTGTGTCCATACTATGCAAGTCATTGGAGGCCAATGGGTCTAACTTCCTATTTCATTCACTCTTCTCATTTCCACCTGACATTCGGGTTTATTTATAGTAGAAACCTCTGTCTGACTATACAAAATCTAAATCTAGACCCTCTAATCTTCTCGCAGCTGATGACATCAAGCCTTGCCCCCGATGCGGTGCCTACATCATCAAGATGAACGACGGCAGCTGTAATCACATGACCTGCGCTGTGTGCGGCTGTGAGTTTTGCTGGCTCTGTATGAAGGAGATTTCAGACCTGCACTACCTCAGGTAGAAACTCTTGGCAATTTCTGCCTGCCACCATTGTCATTCTGAAATTCCTTTGGGTGAAAATAATTCTCCTGGATGTTGTGTTTTCTTAGTCCATCAGGCTGCACCTTCTGGGGAAAAAAGCCATGGAGTCGCAAGAAGAAGATTCTTTGGCAGCTGGGCACTTTGATCGGTGCACCGGTGGGCATCACTTTGATCGCTGGCATCGCAGTTCCTGCCATGGTTATTGGCATTCCGGTTTACATTGGGCGCAAGGTGCGGATTCCTGACATTTAACCTTTATCAGGAAGAGGATTTTGTTCAAATGGCTGGGAATTTACCAGCCTCCACCCGCTTTGAAGTTTAGCCAACTTAATTGCTTTGAATCTGGTACAAAGAGTTACTTGTGTAAAATTGTTCAGGCAGGATTGAAAGTGGGTATACAGCATTGTCTATCTTCCCTGGAACTTAGTGTCAAAGATTTATTTTTGAAATCGCTGCCTTCTAGTAATGTGGACAGTGTTAATAAACATTTATGCCAGATTAAAGTTACAGACGCCATCTGCCAGCAGTCTTGTTACATTTGAGAGAGCTGAACCCTACTAAAATGGGGTTTTATTGTATTTACAATTAATCTGATAGCCTCCAGTGCATATCATATTAACTAATAAAAGTGCTTTAATCTTGTTTTATCACAGATCCACTCACACTATGAGGGGAAGAAGATCTCCCACCACAGGAGAAATCTGGCTATCACTGGAGGCGTGGCTTTGTCAATCATTACTGCCCCTGTCATCGCTGCCGTCAGTGTGGGTGAGTATTCTTAAAACTGTGGGATTCACAATTACATTTATTATTTTAACAGATCATTTCCATGTTCCAAAGTTTGTCAGAAAGTATTAGTGAGGTCAAAAGGTCTATAACACACGTAGAAATTCTCAAGCAACTATTATAAATTCTTAATTCCATTTCACACTTTCAAGAAGTGCCATGCTATGGTCAAATTCTTGCAATTTGAGTTTAAAAATATATATTTATACTTCAAATAGATTCAAGCACATATGCATGTCCCAAAATGTAGAATGTTAAATCTTAAAATGTTGAAATAATAGATATATGAAGGAAAATATAAGCTTACTTAAATAAAAAGCAAAATGAACAGATTTGAGTACTAAATTCAAATTTGGTGTTACACAGTGAGTAAATTATGAGATAAATTACCCCTTTAACCCAATAAAAAGTGCAGTAGATATAGGTTATTCATTGCTTGAACGTAAATTTACTTTATCTTCATATGGTATCTCTTTGCTAAAGGGATTGGTGTTCCAATCATGTTGGCATATGTATATGGTGTTGTGCCAATCTCTCTGTGCCGTGGTGGGGGATGTGGGGTGAGCCGGGGCTTAGGACGAGGTGTAAGAATAGACTTTGATGACGACGATGGACCTATTACAGGTAAATATTTGATTCAGGTCACATTAAAAGAAAAATATATTACTGGCTAATTTGTAGTGCTAACGAATTGCATTGTGTCATTGTAGTTGCTGATGCATGGCGAGCACTCAAGTCCCCCAGCCTGGGCGAGAGTAGTTTGGAGGGAGGAGCTAGTGGCCTAAGTACCACCTCTCCAAGCGAGGGCCTATCAGTGGCTCCAGTGGGCCTGGGAGACACGCCGCACTTCAACACACTAGCTGGAGGAGCGCTTGGTGCTAGGACGGGAAAATACAGCAGGTATGGGCACTGGTGCATGTTGGGATATTCGGCGCAAAGTTAGTGTTGTAAATACATTCTTGTGTAAATTCATGCCATGTTTGTGTATGTGGCAGGCTGGAGGTTCAGGGAACAGAACTGGGAAAGGAGGCTTGTGGCAGGGAGACTGGCAGCTTGGGAGCTGCTAGTGACTGTGCCAGCACAAGAGGAATGGCAGGATCCATCACGTCCTCTTACACTTTACCTGACAGGTGTGTGTGTGTGTTAGTCACCTGTCTCAGTTTTGAAAAACTAGCGTTTTACAGCCACTTCAGTCTCACCTTTTGTACAACCTTACATGTTTCAGAGAGGGCACTAACCTTGAGATCCAGGTGGACATTGAAACTAAACCCAGCCATCTGTGTTTAACCACTGAAGAGGATCTGGCTCCGCCCACTTCAGCTATGGCCCCCGGCTCAGGGGAGGAGCCTCTGGACTGTAGTTCCCGCAGAAGCGGTGTAGTGTTGGATTCCCCTCTCGGTCTTTCCCCAGGGGTGTCACTCAGGGAGGGTCTTAGAGACGTCACCCTTGCTCAGCCGGAAAGCATCCGCAGCGACCTTGAGATGTCCGACACTCAGTCGGATGACATCGCGGAGCTCACCTCTGATGACTGTGACTCGCCCCACCCCAAGAGTTGCCACGGCGCCCCACCGCAGACGACCTGCAGAGCCTTGAACCCCACCGACAGCTTGCACTGTCCCGACAATGTCATCCTTTACGTGTGAGAGCGACTCTCACAATTGCACAAATCCACTGTTCCTGAGCTTCTGACTTGTAAACGCTTTACCTGTTGTTTTGCTGCATTCTATAATTATTAAAACACCTTACTCGCATCTAGACAACTCATGGAAGTGATTGATCATCGCTCTGCTCTCCTGTCGAGAGCATGGATGAGTCCTCTACCTCTTCAGAAATCCATACTGTTACTCATTTTGTTGTTGTGTTTACTTCTTGGTACAACAACAATGCCTTGAGCAAACTAAAAAAGGGTAAAAGGACAGTTCACCCCTAAAATGAAAATTCTGTCACATATTGCAAACCTGGTGGATTGTATTTCTTCTGTCAAACACCAAAGCAGAATTTTCTGCTTTTTATAAATGCTCTATATTTTAAAGTTTTCTGAAGATAACTTTAATCTTTTCTTAAGTTAATTTTTGGCCCTTTGCAACCATTGGTCACCATACACGTTTAATAAAGAGAACAGAATGGTTTCATGGCAGAAAGAAAGTCAAACCGGTTTGAAATGACAGGAAATTGAACTAGAATGAATACACAGAATCTCCACAAGTGGGTCAACTGTCCCTTAGAAAGGTACTACCATTGCCACAAGAATTTACTTAGAAAACAAACAAACAAATAATGCTACGGAGTGAAATGTCATCAAGCACACCTACATGTGAAAGATTCCCTAATGGTTTGAGTGACTAACTTCTTTTTTTTCTGAATGATTTAATGAACATTACAGTATTGTCTGTATGTTTGTTTGTCTTTGATTTCATCCTATACGACCAGGAAATTGTATGATTTGCCTAGCGCATGCGAAAACAAGCATAGTATTGTTTTGGTCACCCGGACCCAGTTTGCACAGAATACACACTTTAGGTAAATCACACGCAGAACGAAAGACTGTATAGAATTCATAAGCAGACAACGTCACTTGAATCACTGACTGCTTGCCTTACAGACAGAGCACATGCACTCGGTTTCCTTAAACTGTCTGTAATTCACTGACAACACTGTCTGTGCCCTCATGAGTTGAGATTGAGAGAAAGGAAATGTGTGTTTGCCATGTGTGGATGTTTACCAGTGTTGATTTTATTAATGAATATGAAATTGTATAGTATCAAGCATGGAACTGCCTTTCACATGCATGTTTTTTGTTATTTTCAATCACTTTCTTAAGCACACAGCTTTGAATTTTTTCATGAGGCTTTATGTTTATTTTACCTGCTAGCTGGATGGATGGAGATAAGTGTTGGCTTGTTGGATGAATGAATGAGCACTCCTGCACTTTAGCATATTTATCATTGTTCTACATTGTAGGCTTATATTTATGCACTCCCTTTTCTTTGGTTTTCAGCCTCTGGGATTACACATTTTTTTAAACAGCCGTCGTGATTTTATTTAATTTGATGTAGAAAGTTTCGTATTCTCTATGTGCTACAATGCTTATTGAATCTTCTGCACAGCTATCATAATTATTATATGCAGAGATCATTTTTAAATGAATGATTGGTTTGGGTTTGGCTTTGTCTTTGTCTTGTTGTCACAAAAAAAACGGATTTGTGGTTGACACATCTTTTGCTTTTTTTGTGTGTGTAGATGCTTTTATACTATGTCGGTTTTTGAGCGAGTTGTGAAAAGTACTTGACAATTTGAATATAAAGTGAAATGAGTGTTAACATCTAAATTGTACTAAAATAGGCAATATGCAGAAAAGACTAAAAATGTGTTAAATCTGGCATTGTTTTGTACATCCCCAAAAAGCAAAGATAAATGCACTGGCTGTGAGTGTTTGAAATAATATGAGAATAAACATTTCTTCCTTTGTGGCAAGTTATGTCTCTTTATTCGTTTTTGTATATCTTATACTTATGAGCTACTAATAGTCAGTAATGCACAACATTTCCAGCGATATGCAGTAGTTTATCTTTTGGATAGTTGAATATTGCATTATAGGTACTTCAGTAGATAAGTATGAAATCATGATTCTACAATTACCACAATATTTTGTAAATACAGATGTAGTTCACCAAATTATCCATGGTCATGTGACATCAGTTTTGACTTTGTATCTTTATTTTGGTTTTAAATACACCTTATAGATACGTGCTAATGGCACCTGTCTTTAACATTTTTTTATCTAATGCAATTAAAAACATCATCATCCTTATCTTCGTCCCTTCTCAAGACTTTGGACTCAAAGTATGACTAGTAGTAAAACATGTTTATGTATTAAATTTAAACTGGGTTTCCCGGACAGGGTTTAAACCTAGTCCCAGACTAACTTCAATGTCAGAGGTGTCTTGATCGAAAACAACTTACACTGACATATCTTAAAATATATCAATGCGGTTGTTTTGTCTCAAGATTGTTTATGTTTTGTAAAGTATGTTTTTTAAAACAATTTAAATATCAAAATGTAACTAAGGCCTAGTCCTGGTTTAAAATAACCACCCCAAAATGTTGAATCAAGCAACACTGCCCTCTTCTGGTGCTGCACGATGTCAACGTCAAAAGGTTTTGCATCACTGTCGCAAATACCGCTGTCTGACTGAAGCAGTAGCGGATGCTTTGCGGCAGCTGAGAGGTCGTGAGTGAACTGTGGGCCTGAAGAAGGTTAAAGCGACTCTGATCCAAACGGTCAGTGTTTGTTATTACAGTTTTTATGATAATGTATGTTCGGTGTACCATAGATATGACAACAAGAATGTAAACCTTTTATTGCACATACATTAAATTAGAATGAACATCAGTGTGCTCCGCCGTTATAAAGCTTAACATGTAAGGCTAACAAGTTAGCAAGCAATAGATCAACGATTATCAACAAACAACCTGTTATTATTTTAAATATATTAGATTAACTAGTGCTCCTTTGTTCCTCTCTCGGTTTATTGTATTTAATATTGATGTTGTAAGAAAGCAAATGTATATGTTGTCAAGTATGAACGCTACTAGCGTTTCAATAACTTGGGACAGTACAAACAATATCTTGGGTTTAATCATTGTTTATATGTATGTTAATTATTGTGTTTATTGTATTACTTTAGTTTTAACTTCAGTATTGGACATTAACGTCTAATATTTATATACATGCTTAGAAACATGCCATTCGTAGACCTCCAGTCAAAGCTGGGCATTAATCTGGACAAGTGGCTCTTGGCCCAGAGCGGGGAGCAGCCACAGAAGCGGGCCGCTCGCTGCCATGCCTTCGAGAAAGAGTGGATCGAGTGTGGTCATGGTATCGGCCAGACGAGGGCTAAAAGAGAATGCAAACTTGAGTTTGAAGACTTCTACGAGTGCATGCATCGCCAAAAGACAGTAAGTCCATTCTGAGATGAAGCTTGTTAGCAAACTATTGACCAAATTGTATTTGAGACTGGTTATCAATATTGCTGTCGTTACTATGATACAATTATTGTTATTACTCCTTACAGCAAAAACGCTTGTATGAGATTCGTAAGCAGAGGGACAAGTTGATGAAGGAGGGATCCTACACGCCTCCTCCACAGCACACAGGCAACGAAGAGGCGCGGCCATAAAACCAGCAACTCCATACAGAACTCACTCTTAACCCGGTCAAACTGTTGCACAGTTGCTTCCTCACTTATGTATTATAAATAATTTCGCTGTATCAACATTGTTTCGTGTTTGAGAAATAAATATATTGATTCCATGTTATTACAGTTATTGGTGTCATTTTAACTATTTCATTCATTTCAGAATTTGGCAGTAATCATGTTTCATTGTATGAGATTTAGCGGCATCTACTGGTGAAGTACTGGTGAGGTACTGGTGGTGTTCCACCTTCCCTAATTGAAGAGCTGCGTGGCTGACACAGATCATGTATTCACAATTCGTCCGTTTAGGGCTACTCTAGAAACAACATGGTGAATTCCATGTAAAGGAACCCGCAGTGAGTAGAGAGAAATAGTTGATTCTAAGGTAATAAAACCAAAATGCTTCGTTATGTGACGTCTTTATACCATTCTGAATTCGATGGTTATGTATATATTGCATTTATGTCAATAGATTCTCCATAAAATGACACACCGGACCCTTAAAATTTAGATATCCAGTAAAGCCGTTTAAACGTTGTACCCTATCTGTTTAAAGACATTAAAACATTTATATTTGGGCTTGAATTCATTTTTCAAGTAGCTTGAGATAAGTCAAATTCATTCTGATTGAGCATATTCTGTTGTGTATTCATGTAGCTTTTTGACTCTAATTTGAAATGAACTATCTTTGAATGGTTTGGATGAGCTTCCCATGGGATAGCGTCTCTAAAAGCTTCATATGAATGCATCCATCCTTTCGACATAGCGGCTAAATTACTAAGCCTATCAAGAGTAGTGATTTGCCATCTTGGTCAGTGGGTGGCAGTAACAAACCACTTTTTTTAAGATTCAATACACTGAACAGGCTAAATTAAAACGTAAAAAGGGTATTTAAGCATTCACCATCAACAATAACTTCTATGCAAAGCGTTTTTGTAAATCATTGAGTTAAAAAATGATAGATATGTGTAGAGATATTTAGTTCAAATGGAATTTCAAGTCAGGTGGAATGAAGACACACTTACCGTCACAAGGGTTCAATTAAGTTTCAAGTTTATAAACCGACTTTGTCTAGACGATTAGTTATGACTGTAAGGTCTACGGCATTTTAGAACCTTCACATAATAATCATCATATTGGAGTAAAAATTAGGGAAAGAATGTCCACGGGATGTTCCACTGGTATTTTTGGCTGGTTTTCTGTGATGGCTTTTGTTTCATCTGCACCACCAGCAGTTGACCCTTCACTGTCACTATTATACTTCAACAACTTTTATATGTGTTTGAACATGGCCAAGATAAAAGAATATTTCAAACGTTATGCTATCGAGGGATAGAACTTCCAGAAGAATATTAGAAGAGAAAAGAGAAATTCTAATGGATCATTGGAATTGTACTGGTGTTACGATACTACAGCCTAATGGTCTCGGTGGATCTCTACTGGCTACGTGTTGGGTTCTATTGGTGGGAGGTTATCTAGCCAATGGGAATCAATAGAAATTATTTTAAATTCTACTAGAATAACACATAAAACACACAACCTGAAGGAATGTTGTAATGGTTTTAATGCTAGCTGATTTTTTATTAAATGTATTGTATTACTTACAATAAGTATTTGTATTGTTTTTCTCAGCAGTGACCTTTAAATAAATTGATCATTAAATATTTCTAAATCAATAACAATTTCAAAATTGAATCTGACTTTTGAACCCCAGTCTATGGTTTACTAATAAACGATAAGAGTAATATAATCGATATACAATTATTTTATTGAATCTATCAGACTTAAATCTTGTCGTTTGATAAAATCGCGATTTTTACACAGGGCTAATCATAAAAACCATCACCATCATCATTAAAGAGGGTTGGGCCAAAACGAGGATGAGAGGAGAGAGTGAGGAAGAGGAGGAGGGGGCTGGAGACAGAGAGAGCGGGAGAGAAGGAAGGATATGAAAGGAGGGGAATAGACAGCCATTACCGAATCACAGTCTCCATACTACTCCGTCAACCGGCTCGGTGTGAAGCGAGAGAAGCAGTGTTCGTGTGGCCGGCTGAGAGGCGTGTTTGTCGGGATTAAGAGCCAGCGCATCTCCGCCTCTGTCACCCTGCGCGCGTTAACGGGAGTTGCCGCTATACGGTAAGAAGGTCCAAATGTCCATCTTTATTCGGTCTCGGGGAGTCTTACAATCATCGCCCATATCCCAAGTGTGTCACCATATCTCTTGCGTTTAATCTGTGCTATAATGTTAAATGGTAGCGTCAACGTTTGATCACTAATGCTGAACTAAAATGTTACAAATCTTAAAAGCTTGTAGCGGAGCGATGTGTGAATCTCTCACGTTAATGAATTACAGATAAAGGCGGTTTATGCTTTATTCATTCATCGCCTGCATGAATGGACCTACCCAGAAACCCGTTATTCTGTGTGGACAAAGACGTGCGGCATCTCTGGGGACACCCTCACGGGTTTCCGCCACATTACGGTCAGATTTCCCGTTTAACGGAACTCGCGGCCCTCTAATGTGATTTTGTAGCACGAGATCCGTTACTTGTAGCAGCCGTGGTACGTGTTGAAGGGGCGTTACTAGACACATATGTATCGATCTTTCCATCTTTAGGAATGTTGCATATTCATTCATTTCTCCAGAGACGAATATTGTAATCGGATTTTCACGAGCATTTCTGGTCAAAAGCAAATTTTCAGTATGAGGTCAAAGTGTATAACAACATCCACAGATGGTTGTCAGCACTGTTTTGTGGAGAGATGGCAATGCACCATCAATCTTGTTTTTTTGATAGAACTTATAGCAATAACAAAAGCTTTTACAAACAAAGTACTATTATTCTTACATTGTGGAATCCATCCACTCACATTATATAGGGAGGGACACAAAATGGATTCTGTTTACAGGACAGTTTGCCCTAAAATGAACATTCGGTCATGTTGTTTGAAACTCTTGTGTGTGAACACAAAAGAAGATATTTTGAGAAATGTCTCAGTGGTGTTGTGTCCATACAATGGAAGTTAATGGAGGCCAATGTTGTTTGGTCATCAATGTTATTTTGTGTTCTACGTAAGAGATAAAGTCATTCGGGTTTTTAGTGACATGAGAGTACACGACAGCTGAATTTTCATTTTTGGTTGAACAATCCCTTTTACACACACAGAATGCTTGACCAGATGATATTACTACCAGATTATATGTCACATTTTCAGTAACAATATGACCACAATACTCTGAATAATGCAGAGGATCCCCCTTCAATACTGTTCTATTTCCCAGCATGTGTCTGTAGTCTGTGTTACTCATCATAACAGCATCAGGGGTGAATGGACGTGAGAACATCTTTGCACATGTTGTATAAACATCAGCAAGAGAAAAACGCCACCGGTTTCGTTCCACAAATGTATAATTTCTGTCTGAGAGAAATGGAGCGGTGGTGCAATATTAAGAGTGTTCTGGGACATGCATTGGCGAACGCTGTGGGAAATTTGGCTCTTTGTGCAAACGCTGAGCCAGTTGTAAAGAGACTTTAAATCAACATAGCAGCTCCCTTTGCATTGTGTGCATGCAACTGCCGTGAACTGACTTAATTCGCTGGCAAGAAAGAAATGAGCGATTAAATAGTGTTTTTTTCCGTTTTCCTTCACTGGCATATAATGACACAGTGAGGTTTTGAATCCAGCATTGGCTCTATTTATATCTGTTGGCTACCACAAAACCACCATGCTGTCAGACAGCAGCAGGATAGCAAGAAGATCTAGATTCAGCAGTTCAGAGTGAACTTCCGATCTGGAGAAACAATGAAGACTGGGGTTTGTATACTTGCTGGAAATTTATTCTCACATAATGGACTTCTAAGTGTGATTAACTATCTAAGTTAAGTACAATTTTGATATTTGTGTTTACAATAATGAAATTCTAAAAGCTTTATTACATTTAGCTCATAGATAAACAAACCATAGTTTGCTCCCGCTCTCATCTTTTCAAGCCTGTGTCTGTGTGACTTTCTTGTACATTCATTTCATTGTGTGAAATAGGGTTCTAGGAGTAGTGTCAAGAATGGTGATATAAAAATCATATAGATAAAGTATAAATATTTAGCACCCTTTTAAAATTTTGCTATGAAAGCTGCAATGGTTACAAACTCTTTCACTGCCTCCCTACACTTGTATTTTGAAAACAAACGAAAATAATTGATTGAAATAGAAATTTAAATAAAGAACGCAATATTATTATTTACGCATTCGGCAGACGCTTTTAACGAATTATACATTTGTTTATGAATATTTTCAATCTCTGGGATTGAACCCATGACCATGGCATTGCTAGCGCCATACTCTAACTACTGAACTTCAGGAAAGTTATCGCGATATTATCGCTACCGCAAATTTTTTGACCACGATAACCGTGTCATGAAAATCTGATATTGGACAGTCCTAAGGATGTATAATATTTATTTTTACTTGTTGAAAAGGATATCAAAAATTTTATTCTTTCATTTTACTTGTTAGGGCTCTTTCGTTTAATCAAAACTTTTGTTGAAAATGATATAAAAATCGTATCTAAAATCTAATATAAAAATCTAATCTAATCTTAATAAAATCAAAACCGTATGTTGAAAGTCATATAAAAATTCTAAATATTTCACTTTATTTTGTTACAGCTCTTTCATTGAATCAAAACTCATGTAGAGAACAATATAAACATCTACATTTTTCATTTTTATGTTACGATTCTTTTGTTAAATCAAAACTCACGCTGAAAATGATAAAAAACTAAAATTTGAAACATAACTATAACACCACGTCTACACCAGACGTTGCTAATATAGAATTAAGTGTTTCTCATCACGTCTTTGCATCATGGCTGCAGTGGACCTAAACCTGACACTAGACATGATGTAAAGGATACCATAATGCAAATGTGAGTAGTTTGGACGGGAGAGAGAATCTCCAGAAACTTGCATCGAGCTCACTTATATTGATGAGTTCAGCTTGTGTGAAGTATTGTGATGGACAGAAGCCTATTCAGGCCCCCGTGGGCCTCATTCCTTCCAGCTGATCATAGAGGTATGCACATCTCAGAGCTCTGACCCGGCCAAATGGAATGTCCAATACACATCAAGATCTAACAGTGCTGTAACAGAAGGCAGATCAATGCCCTGCCACTTTTCTTTCTCATCATCATCATCGGTGGAGTGAGTCAGCGATGTAGAAGTGATCTCGTAAAAGTATCACTTATTCTAATGTTCATGTTCTTCATGTTCATAATTTCCCCATTATTATTTTGTAATAATTCTTGTGCTGAATAGCCCCGTGGGTGAAAAATTTTGCAACTCTCGCATTAAAAAGTATCTTGCACGCTTCCGCTTTTGTACTGACCTTTTATCCCCCGTCTTACCCTGTTACTGCTCCTTTTTTTCCTCCCAGCCCCCTGGCGAGATGTCTTCCTCGGACGAGGAGAGCCTGAGCGAGCGCTCGTGTATGAGCGAGCGTTCGTTCCGCAGCGAGAGATCGGGGGGCTCTCTCTCGCCCTGTGCCCACAGCACAGGGCCCAAAGGCGACACACTACCATGGAACCTATCCAAACACGAGAGACGCAAACGCAAGAGCCAGGACTCAGTGCTGGACCCAGCGGAGAGGGCGGTGGTGCGAGTAGCAGGTAGGACATTTGACAGGAAGTGGAGGGTGTGAGAATTACAGTGGGTCAAAACGCCTGGAAAACTGTGATTTACAAATGATGTTTTGTAAAGTTATATTGTAGATATGACCTATAGGCAGAGCTGGGTAGATTACTTGGCAATTATAATCAGTTACTGATTACAAACTACAAAGCAAAATTTGTATTCAGTTACTGTCTAATCTCTTTGATTACACATTACTGTAACGTAATCTGACTACATTTGGATTACATTTGTTTGCAAGAGTTTTATCTTTATCTGGTGTATCTGTTTGTCCACAAGAATTTTGTTGTTTAATTCTAAAACATAAAAATTATATTAAATTATATTAAATTATAAAAGTACCGAAAATTGGTCAAAGTCTTTTATACTAAATGATTGCAATAGATTAGAAAAAAGGCCTTACAGTGTATATATCAAGTGTAGATACTAAATCAATGTACGTAAATGGTTGTAATATTCATGCAGTGATGAACAAAACAACAAGTATTCAAACGGCAATCTGACAATAAGCATATCATCTAAACCATAAGCAATGTCAAGTCAACTTTATTCATATAGCGCTGTTTACAATTTTCATTGTTACAAAGCAGCTGTACAAGAAAACATATTGACTTTAAGCAAAACATATAAGTTTATACAGGTCAAAACAAAAAAGGTGAAAATACAGAAGACAGACACAAAACACTCCACACAACACGCACCAACACACATACAAACGCGCAGACACACACGCACAGGTGTGTTAAACGGAATATTAATTCCTGTATGCAGTGTTAATACAAATACAACTTCAAATACAAATAAAAATTCAAGCAGCCCCCCGGCCAGGCAAACAGTGCAAAACAGTATGCAAACGGTGGCAAGGAACCCAAAACTCCATTGGAGGAAAAAAAAACCTCAGGGAAACCAGGCCTAACCAGGGGATTTCGGTTACCCTCTGGCAAAAGCTGCAGCCTCTCCACAAGCTCGACAGTGCTTGCACAACAAGGCAAAATGAAACAATTTTAGATTATCATTAATAATCTAATAGCAGCTGAAATTCTGTAGAGAAGATGTGTCAAGTTGCCGCGTCCTTCTTTATCCAGCTCTATCATCTCAGCTTTTGTCAGGTCTGGACATGAACTGGTAACTGGACTGCTCTGGTAACCTTGGAACAATGAGACAAGACTGGCTGAGAGTAGAGTAGCTACTGTTCTGCACTCTTTGATGCAACAAATACATCAGTTGTTATTGGAAATGTTCCTGGTTCCGGTTGATCTAACTTGTGCAGCCTAAACCTTCTGAATATTTTTATTATGATGGTGTAGTGTATGCAAAATTAAAAAGATTGCATCTTTAGTCAAGATTTAAACTGACAGAGTGTGTCTGCCTCCCGGACAGTGTGGGGAAGACTGTTCCAAAGTTTAGGAGCTAGTTAGGAAAAGGATCTGCCGCCTGCACTTGACTTTGAAATTCTAGTTATTCCCAACTGACCGGACGCCTGAGAGCGTAGTGCATGTGAAGGACTGTAATACAAGAGAAGTTCACTCACAATGGTCTACATAATTTATACTCATAGATACCTGCATATACTTTAGCCACATGAATAACGATTTGCTCATAGCAAATGTAAATGTTCACAACAGAAAGACTGGATTACAAATGACAGGTAAACAACAAAGAAATCTAGTTGTGAAAGATCAAATTTATCACCCACCTGTGCTTGTACAGAAATCCTATACAAAGTCCAATGGAATCAATAGAGAATATTTCAATATTTTTCACAATTATTACCTTTGTGAGCAAACGTTTTGAAAATAGAGGATATATTGTGAATGCTGGGCATTGGACTATTCAGCAGCATAAAAACCCACATTATTTGGATTTATGACTATTGTAGTATTATATTATATTATTATATAATATCGTACTATTTTGTGATTTTCTCTAATCACGCAAATCATAGTTATATTGTTGCTAGATTGTGAAGATTAACACGTTTCTTGAACAATAAACGGCAAACATAAATGCTTGTACACAAAATATGTTAGACTTGCTATTGTGGGTTATTGGATGTCTTATCTTGTCTGTAGTATTTAATTTACTCTGTAACAATACATTTACTGGATTGCGAGTATTTTAAAATGTAATGCAATTCAACTACAAGTACTTTTGGAATCTAATTACATAATCCGGATTACAAGTAATCTGTTACTAACCAGCTAACCAAATGTTTGACATTGACCTTGTTTACTTGATACAAGAGGTCAGATTACACATGATGCTCTTGCCAAATCATCATTGAAATCTTAATTGAGTTACAGATCATCAGGTTTTCGATACAATCTTGAGTGGATGATATCATTAAAGCAAACTGGGAATGGAGGAAATACTTAGAAATCTGAAATTAATTGGCATTTCTTACTCATATTTAGCATTTTTCTAGCCGTTATTAACATATTTCAAGTTTTTTTCTAGTGGTTCTCAAGTCAGTACTCGGTATAAGTTTATAGAGAGATCATATTTACACTTCAAACGAAATTAGAGAACAATGGACCCTTGGTTTGCACTGCAGACTTTTCAGTGTGTGTCACATGATTTAATAAAAGCAATCTGGCAATTGACCGAGGTTGGCGAGAAACACATCTGTTGTTTTGTATATAGACAAGGTCTGGGAACTTTTTGCATGCAGCTGCGTATGAGGATCAAGATCTTTGTGAAAAAAACTGCTTTTGGACCGAAATAGAAATAGAGAGGCATAGTGTTGGAAGCCAAACTGTTTCAAGACACTTTTGCTAGCTGTTTGTCTGGCATTTCTTTCTGATTTCATTAGGCCTGTCAGACAGTCTCTGTGTTTCTAAGTAATCTTGAACCAAACGGTGAATCGAGATCGAGTGGTATGTAGCTATATTTTGATTCTGGGTGTTTGTTGTGGATGGAGCACGAGGAAACCTCAGTCACTTTTTACTAGGTTACTCAAAGCACATTTTTAATAGTGTGCAGACACTACAGCCTCCAGAATTCTGTCTAACCGTCTGTCCTAACCTCGCAGTTTTATTGCCATGTGTTTCACTTCTATTCCCGAATTGGGATTTTTTTTTCTCTGGGATGTTTGTTGACAATGGAGAACTTTGACTCTTCGGAGCTGCACGCATTTGTACTGAATGTATAAAATCTGACAGAAATGAACTTATTTAAGCCTGTCATTTTTAAAAACCTTTCCCAAATAGTGTAAGTATAGCAACGCAGTGTTAAAATCTGTATGCTTGTGCTTATTAGTATCCTGGACACCTACTATTTCCACGCAGAGCTGTCTAATGGACTGCCTGTATCTGTTATAATTACCCTTTTTTCTCAGGCAGCTCAAAGGGCGACTCATTCTGGCTCCCTCAACTCCCTCCTTGTTGCCATGGGTTACCTGTTTGCTTTTCCAGTCCTCCTAGTTTCCATGGCTATGAAGCAACTGGCAAAGGGAATCAAAAAGAGCAAAAGCCTGATAAACAAATAGTGAAGTACAATTAGCGAAATGGTTTGAATTCCAATTTGAGAATGATGTAAAAACGTTGTTTAAAAGTAATATCGAGAATAAAAAGGAAGGAAATCACAATGGAAGGAAGGAAAAGCTTTAAAACAGAAGATGGTATATCAAACGCGGCTAGCGGGTAGCATGCAGGGCGGAATAGAGAGGAAGGGAGATTGTATGTGATTTAAAACACTTTAGTCTTGGAATGCCATGTTGCAAATCAGTTATGACAGTTGCCTAGAAAACACAGTAATCGTCCAAACACAAACAGACCAGTGTACACAGATCTTAACTCCGGGTGTACGCAGGTGAAATAAATTATAAATTCATAAATAAATAGGCTGCAACGACAGAAAGTTTACAGACTGGGTGGCCGCTTACCTTCAAGTGTAGTTTGTGTAAATCTCTGCCCACAGTGAAGGAAGAGGATAAGAGACTGATGAAGCAATAACTTCACACATTTGAAATCTGTTTGGACATGCAGGGTCACACTGGAAAAAACACTTTCATACAACTGCCAATGGACTTCCACTGAATGGCTCCTGTTTAGTCACGGTTTATTGTTGTTGCCCACCTACAGAGTAGGAAAAGAAATCAAATGTGCTTTCCCCGGGAATTTCGGTACAGACAATGAGACAGACGTTTTATAAATAGAATTGTTGGATCTGCGCAAAGTCAAATTGTAGATTCTCCTATACTTATTTCCATGAGAAAAAAACGATTGAGCCTATATATATATATATAAATACAAATCTTTTAAACTGATTCTCTGTCACTGAAATGAACATTGAGACATTGAGAAAAGGAGAATGTTCTGACAGTTATTATAAAAGGAAAATAAAGATTGAACTTTATTTGTGCGTAGAGATTAGCACTTGATTTATTTAAATATGATGCTGTCTTTAACTGTCATGTGAGTTTGTTTTAGGGACACTTGAGGCCAATAGCAATATCCACTGTCAGTTGTTGGACTCTTTGTCATGTGTGTCTTCCAGGACACAGAGACGGCTTGGTTTGTGTGTACAAGTGCTTATGTAAGCTCTTGGTGTGTGAAGAAGAAGAATGAGAGGATTTTAATGAGAGTTTGAAAGTGGTGGAATATATTGCTTTGAATTATATATTTTGTTTTCCTTTTAGACATCAGCTGGTAATCTAAAACATTTTTCTAGTTCTTAATTAATTGATAACTAGGTCTATGGGTGATCTATTTAAGATGAATTCATATTTAGCTTAATTAATATTGTATTTAATACAGTTTGAATTTGCATCAGCAGCTAAAAAGTTATGATGTACTAACATAATTCATTTAATCAAAACTGATTTTACAAGAAAAACATGTAATCTTTTGTGAAAACTGTTATTTTACAGTATTTTTCTGGTGCCCCAGCTGCCAGAAACTTTAAACTTTCATTGTTTTTTTACATTGTGATGTCATGTGATACAAAATCTATTTTGTTGGTCAACTATGAGAAGCCCAAGGTTGTTAGAGAAAAACTAAATGTTTTTAACATAGATGATACCAGCTAGGTGCTATTCACCTCTCTGCTCACTATCAGCTCTGTCTGTAGACATCTGCTACTTCTACTCTCTATATATGGGATGCTTGTCCCAGCTCATGAAGAGAAAATTGATCAAACTGTGTTTATAACATTAGCTTGAGATGTAAGCATGCTATCAATGTTTTATGAGAGCATCTGTATCTGAAGGGGTTTGAGTCACATAAATGTCCCGTACAATTACATTTATTCACTGACAAGACTTGGTGTTTAAAGCAAACAGTTAAAGCCAAAGTAAATATCCATGATTGTTCAACAGTTCATGCTGGTTAATATAGGCTTTCGTGTGCTAAACACTAGTCTTTGCCACCAACTGATTGATAGCAGGGTTAGAAATCTTGACTGTGAAATCTTGAGACTTCTTGATAAATGTGGCCTTGATCTTGGTCAAGGTTTTGGTCTTAGATACACCAGTCCATGTAAACATACTCATACTGCATCTTTAGCTTTGTTGGTAAATAAGCTATTGTTATTTCACAGTATAAATATGGCAATTTTGTTTCGAGTGTGCTTTTAGGGTTGTTTCGGGTTTGTTTGTCATACGCACAAGATATCAAAATCAATCTGTATGCTTGATGTGAGGCTCTGACATTCTATAGCAATACAATATAATAATAAAAAACAGTGAATCCCAACCTTTTTCACTTTCCCTAATGCCCACAACAATTCTTAAAGGCACCTTAAATAACAATTTCTCCACAATAACCTATTCTAGAGCTTGGCAAAACAAAAAAACATATAGGACTGGTTTCGCAGACATAGTTTAGCTTAAACCAGGACTATGCCTGAATTAAATTAAGATATATATGTCGCTTTTATAAAAATGCCTATAAGAATACATTACTGGTGTGCATCTCAAGACAAAACAATGGCAGTGGCACTGATATATTGTAAGATATTTCTGGTCAAGTTCTATTCAGTTAAGACAGGTCACGCATTCATTTTAGTGCCATAAAGTAGGCCTATATTTGTTTAGTAACAGTGACTAAACTCTAGGAAATGTCATGATTTATTTGTTGTTTAGCTTATTTGAAAACGTCATCCAAAAATCTGGTTTGTTCAGGACCTCGGCCCCCTGGTTGAGAAGCACTGATATAAACGGTCAAATAACAATATAAAGAAAGAGAAAAGGAACAACTAGCTGATAAAAAGAAATCCCATAACAATCAAATCATGGACTTTGCAGCCCTTAGGTGGCGGTTTACCAAACGATCATTGAGCACTAAAGGACACAATTACAGGACACAAGTGAGAAACCTACGCGTCCTGCACCTCCCCCTTCTGACCACTAGGGGGAGACAAACCCCCAGAATCCTCACCCAGTACAATCAGCCGTTGTCGCCATAGATTTCCAGCGCTGGAAGTGCCTGGCGTGGCTGTAAGGAAGGGAGGGATGGAGGAGGAGGAGGAGGAGAGCGCAACCACTGCGGGAAGAATAGAGAAACCTGAAGCCCATTCGCTCCGGGTAGAAGAGAGGGAGGAGTGAAGGAGTCGCACACACGCCGTCTGATCATTAAAGAAAGCGGCCATTACATTGCCCTGCATGGATAAGGAGAAACGCATCCGATAATGATTACGTAGGAGGAACCGGCGAGTCAAGACCGCACCGAAAAAGGAATATAAGCACCGCTGTCCGGATACCGTTCCAGTGAGGCTTCGTATCTGCTTTCGGAGAGACCGCACGGACCGCCCACCGCACACATACACATATAAACCCAATCACCGCGCTACAATGGACTTTAAATACGACATCCGCTGGGATTCTTGTCCAAACCAATGAAAGATGAGCTCGTGTTGTCATACGTTTGGATTTAACGCGTTGTAACATTTAAATGTCACATATGATTGATCACATTTACACTTAGATACGTGTTTTATTGATGTAATCGGTCACAAGTAGCTTTTGAGATCTAATACACAGCGTTTACGATCATAACTATAATACGTCGCCCGAGAGGAAGCGTGGATAAACCGGTATCCACTGTGGGGTTTTAACACGCGCGGGATTTGACAGCTGGTGTCGGCGGTCTGGATTACTCTGTCAGCGGGCCGCTCCGACACGGCCAGCGGGAGTGAGAAGCACTATGGCCGGCTACATCCCGGGCTTACTGCCGGCGAATCACTCTCAGGAGAAGGAGTTCGCACAGGCGTATGAGGATGTGCTGGAGAGATATAAAGGTGAGATGGTCGATTACGCGCTCGCTGTTTTATTTACAATTTGGGGTCTGAACGCGAGTGTTGTTGCGGGGGGCTATTTGTGGCCACCGGGCATCTTTGGGTGCGTTTGTGTCCAAAATTGTTGTGCAGTGTTATGCAGTACTTTTAATGACACGTTTTTATGTTTTGTAGTCGAATCCAACAATAATAGATACAAAGCGGTGATCAGCTTGTCCTGTCCAGTGGGAGTACGCGACCACCTACACTTCTTAGTTCTCGTAGTTCTAACTATTAAAAGACACAGGGGTATAAGAAGGAAATGAGACAGGGTTGCATATATTTGTTATCCTGAGGCTGTTCAAAGGGCAACGTGTCTGGTACTGCTGTCTGAGATGTGTAATGGTTTGCGTTCAGATGGACAGCTGTGAACCCTGGGGGCTTTGGAAAGGCTGGTGTACTGTTGTGATGACAGTGGCTCTCTGAAATATGCATACTTCAAATGAAATTGACCGTGATGGGAAAATAACAGAGAGAGCAAGTGATGCCAGTTGACTCTTGGAGCATCTGTGATGCAGCCCTGATGAAATGGGGCCTTTTTAATTATTGATTATTGTAATGAAATGCGAGTCTGTAGGGGACATGGCGTGGCACCGAAAGGCTCATTTCACGAACAGCAGTGACAATAAATGGGCAATTCTCACGAAATCTTTTTTAATCATGTTTGAAATTATTTGAACGGTCTGTCATGTTTAAACTCTTTGACTTTGACACATTTTTGAACACTTAAAAAAAGACCGGGACAATCCCAATACATTAACAGCCTTCCCTTTTAAAGTTTTGTCAAGTCAGCTTTATTTGTATAGCGCTGTTTACAATTTTCATTGTTACAAAGCAGCTGTACAAGGAAACATTGACTATAAGCAAAACATATAAGGTTATGCAAGTCAAAACACAGGCTGAATATCCGACAGACTATAAATTCCTATATGCAGTGTTAATGAAATAAAACTATAACATTCTAGCAGGCCCCCGGCCAGGCGAACAGCGCAAAAGAGTATGCAAACGGTGGCGAGGAACCCAAAACTCCATTGGAGGAAAAAAAAACCTCAGGAGAAAACCTTTTGTACAGAAAATGACATCTTAGAAACGTTATTAATAATATCAAATCTTATAAGGCACATGGCATTAGAAATCGGATGTGCTAAAGCATGATAGTCCTTCCACGCTTCTTCACGCCCATTCAAATGAATGTTTACACATATTTCCTTTCACTGACATGTTGCCAATAAAACACTTTTAAAACAACGCTTATATGAGTAGGAGTCCACTCTCTCTCATGTCAGGTCTCGGATAGGTTTTTGTCTGTTCTTTCTATGTAACGCTGTCTTTAGTGCATGGGGTCAACCAGGGATGAACTGCTGTCTGTTGGAGAAATGAATGAGTTTGAATGTCAAAGCATACAGTTTTGTCAAAGTTTATTGTCAACACCAGGTTCACATCCCCTCTGCTTTCAGTGAAACATAAGGAGTCATGCTTGGGGATAAAAATGTGTAAATTCTTGAATGTTTTTGGTAGCCTTCAGCTGTGCCACTTCCGGTTCCATGAAGAATAGGAGATGTATGAGTAATGTGGGTTTGGTGGCTTGTTGAAGAAGGTGTCATTTAGCTGAAATCTGAGTTAGACACATGATACAGGGATTTAATAATTCAGAAGACGCTGTATGGTAGTGCATGTTTATGAGAGGCTGGCGACTCCAGGCCATGTTTGTATGTTTTCCAGCATCCTGGTTGTTTTTCCATATGCATTGAGTTCACTGAAGCTCAGAGACAATAGCAGGATGTCTAAGTTCAGCTGGTGCTCAAAGAGTGAATGTCACAGAATCATGAGTCAGAACAGGGAGTCAGACATTTCTAACTATTAAAAGACACAGGGATATAAGAAGCGAATGAGACATGGTCACATATATTTGTAATCCTGAGGCCGTTCAAAGAGTAACATAAAACAGGGACAGGTGGTGGAAGACCAGAACATTTTCTCTTCTGATACTGTAAAGTCCATGTCGATGCTGACTGACGTTTTTCTTCAATCCAATCTTCCTCCACCCCCCTTTTGTTTGCATCGCTCTATTAGCCTTTGGCCTACCGTAATCGTCCTGTTCTGCCTGATCCCAGTGACCCTCCAATATAGACAAACACTGGGTTTCCGTTTCCGAAGCGTGTTTCTGCCTGTCTCGTCGGTTTCTGTGTTTGTGCTGTAAACACCCAAAAGTTGTGTCTACAGATTGCAAGCTGACTGTGCCATCGGAAATGCAATATTTGATTCCTTAAGTTCTCAAACCTTCTGCAGTGTTTTTCTATTGAGTCTTGGTTTAAAGGGGGGATTTGAGCTGGATGCAGAACACAGAGGCAAATATACGCTAGAGACACAGGCCGTTACCACTGTATTTTTCCACGTGCCCTAGTTTCCCCTGAATTCTTGTCATTTCCCCTGTCCATGAGTACATGCAGCCTTGGCCTTCGTTCTTTCTCTCTCTTCCTCCCCTGCTGCAGCGCTGCAGGATTTCCCTCCTTGCACTTCCTGTTTGGCCACATTTTGCAGCAGCACCTGACCGTTTCTGTGGGAGAAAAGCCGTCTGAGGGCAGATCCTGTTTGGTTCAGGAAGTTAGCCGACATGGCGTAGGCTGTTTGTCATTGGTCATATGACTTCCTGGTGCACATCTATTGTGGAATTTTAATATTCAAAGTTGCATTTATTGTGTTTGTCTATGAAATGCAGTTGTACTTAATATGCTGGTTATGTTTGGGAAACATGCAGTATTGTAAATAATGCATGACGTGTTATATTTGTGTATATAAAGTAACTGCATTGCAGGTTTAATTCAGCAGTTTTGCGTAAAAGTGTCTTAACGTTTGGACAATCAAACAATTTGTGAAGACAGAGTTTGCAGATTTGTGTTCATGTCACTTTTTGTATTTGTTATTTTGAAATGCATTTATATGGCTGCCATGGATTGTTCTTTTCAGCGATTGTCGAAACTCTGGAGAGCTCTTGCGTCTTTAAATGCAGTAACGCTCATTCTAGGCTCATAAACGTTCTGCTAAGCTGTGTTTGACTGGATTCAATTTGACTTGATATCTCTAGCCCTTCTAACTGTGTTTCCTCAGGTTTAATGAATGCTAGACTCCCTGTGGTGTGTGAGTTGGCCGCGTTGAGTGCTGCTGGTGGGCACTGGATGGTAATCTTGAAGAAAATCATGCATGGTGGGGCTAAATGTTCAGATTTCTGACTGCAGCCGCTGTGCTTTAGTATCCGGCTCTATGAGACTCACACTGTGCTCTGCGTTACCTCGGGTTTTGGCCCAAAAAAGATAAACGGGGCAAATAAAACGAGCAAAACTGAGCTATGCTCTGCTGTGAAACTGCAAGGCTTCTGTGAAAGATGTGCGTATCATGATCATGAATTAATCATGAAGATATTGAGAAAAGCACGAGGTCAGGGTGGCCTGGAGAAATATTGATTTATGATCACAGAAAAGCCCTGGCTGTCATTGCTTGTCACAAAAACAAAGCCCAAGTAGAATATATAGCAAACAGATTGCAACTCACAATGTGTGTGTTTTTTAAATTACACATGCAGCGTGAAGTCATTCAACATTGTCTACTGTGTTTAACTTTTCCTTTCGTGAGGATTTGTCTTTAATCCCTCTCACTCTGTATGCTTCCTTTATTTGAATTGTCTGCTCACAGATTGTCCATAGTCTAAAAATGTATACAGTTTTAATTTATATTATTTAATATATTATATTATAATGTACTGTTTCCCATGACACCGCATGCAGTTGATATTATCTTCATAGAGATTTCTCATCTAGTGTTGTTTGGACATGATGTATTGAAATGTGTCTGTTATATTTAACAACAGGAAATAACATTTTTGGGTGAAATTTCCTTTAAATGTGACAATTTGAGATCACGCGACATTTCTTTATCCGCTTCAGGTGGCGGGAAGCACCTGTCTGAGTATGTGTTTGAGGGACATCCACTTCTGCTTTTGAAGGTTGGGTCTGTGTTTGTAGGAAAGAACTCCATGGAACCGTCATCCTAACGTTTCCAAACAAATGTTCAGAAATGCTAGAAGTATGTTTTGTCCTCTATTTAACACATTGTAGAGCCAATTACACATGTTCTCCTGAGCGTCAGACGTACAGGGAGCTGGTTTGAGATCACTACCTTCTCACTTATTTTGTAACAACAGAACAGTCACACAGAATCTTAAGAAAAGGTTACTCAGTTCTTTGTTATGATGTCATTGCCGTTATCAGCATATGCTCATTCCAGTCTCAATCATGAATCATCATATATGGAATCGTATAGCTGTGCCAAAATCTTTTGTTCGTACCAATACACCACAGTTCTTCTACTATGAATGGGAAAAAGTGTGGCGCCATATATAACCGCTGAGCAGGTCCCGCCTTAATGTAGAAAGAGTAAATTTTAAAGACTTTTAAAGATTTGATGTTTGATTTATTGGTTGAAATGGTAGAAATATAGTATAATGCCAATAATTGTGACCGTAGCAAGCAATTTTCTAGTTGCACAAGATGGCGCTGGTGAGCTTTTGGGAGGCTAGAGTCGGCAAAGGAATTTCCGGTCATATAAAGCCTGTGGCATACTTCTTTTTTTACGTGTCCGCGAGCGTACGCATATAGCCAAATGCACAGCCTTACAAAGTTACTGCTTCTGACTCATACGCGTACATACAGGTTTAGACGCATGCGCATTACCTGTCCTGTCTACTCGAGGTAACAAAATTGCGGCGGTGCGCGTACAGTAGGTCTTTCCTTGCATGTATGTTAAAAGGGAACTATACTTCAGGCATAACACTGTATGGGAAAAGGAGGATTTTTGGCCAACAAATATGGGTATTTTTTTAGATAAAAAGAAAGTAATATATAAGCAATATAGATCCTCTTTACATTGCTGAGCTCTTCTTTAAGCCAAAACAAATCAATAGTGTTATACGCCTGGAAATTAGTCTGTGGACTCTATAGCTTTGCCTGTGAAAGTTTGGGAATGCTGTGATTAAAAATGGTGATTCATACGTAAAAGCCTATCCACCGTCACCCAGTGACAAGCGGTTGTGTGTAATATGTATAAATATGTCATAAATGATGTCATAATTCTTGCATGAAAGGGCTGATGACAGTTGGAAATCATGGTACATGCATTGTTCAGGCCCCTCTCGTGTCTTGTAATATATGTTTGAACAATCTATGTGCTGTGCAAAGCCATACTTATTTGTGGGGTTGTTCTACTTAGCATGTAGAGGCATAGGCCTGGATTTGATCGTGTAGTTTTTCTCAAATCTCTGTGGTGCGTATGTGAGAACTTTTAGACGAATGACTGTCAGCTGAGATGTGTGGTGTGAACGTTGCCCGGCGATTGCGCTGGCATCTGATCCTACAGCCACACCAGTGAATGCTGGGATTGTCTCACATCAGGCCAGGGTGTTGTTCTGAGGGCGCTTTTTACCCCTATTACATTACACATAGTTTCCATACAGGTGAGTATTTTAAGCTCAGAAAAATAACCTACTTGAGTCTAAATTGAATTGTGAAAAGGAAATGCCAAAAGCCCTTCACTGAGGTTGGCAAATTTCCTCATAGCATTTGCATGAAATTGGACTGATAGGCTCTTCATATGAAAAGCCATTGTATGTAATTAAGTATCCGTCTCACGTAATGCTTTAAATGAACCGCTGATGGTCCGGAGAGTAATATAAGGTAATTTGCGTAAAAAAGCGACGAGATTTGCCTTTCAAATCAGTCCTATGCATAATCCCTTTTCCTGGTTGTGTGCCCTTCTGACAGTCTTGATATTTCTTGCCCACAATCTTAGTCTTAGGGCACTTTCTCACCTTTAGTTCGGTTCATTTGGTCCGGACCAATGGCAAAAAAATTGACATTGTTACATTTTTCAGCTTTATTGGTTTCTTTTCACACCACACTGATTGCTTTGGTCCGAACCAGTTGAAACTAACCAAAATGCAGTCATGTCACATCACTCGTTGGCAAGAGAACGTATATCCTAAACTGCTTTTTTAAACTCGCCATCAACATCACGTGTCAGATGTGGTAACGTTAGCCTGGTCAACTGACAAATGTTGTCACCAACCAAAATTATAGTTTTATTAAAACATTCCTACAAAGTTGTCTCTAGTTATTTCGGTGGCTGTACAATGCTTTGTTAGGCTTCTCCGTGTTTGTGGGACGCTGGCCTGGATTATGTCAGAACGTTGCATGTGATGTCACTGATTTCTTGTTTGTCTTCAGATTTGGCAGGTCTGGAAACCCAGAGACTGTTTTGTGTCCTCTCACCCTCCACACTTTTACCGCGGGTGGATTTAGTTGCAATAATTAGTGATAATCTGTTTTTGCCTAAAGCTGCGTTAACAAGCTTACTCCTAATTGGCACGGCTAAAATTATCAGAGACGAATACGCCTTTGAATATAAGTCACCATCAATGAGACTGCTTGTTTTTTTATTAAGTTTTTAGTGTTGAACTTTTAACTGTTTTAGACATTCAGGCGTTGGACGTTCCAAATTGTTGCTCTGTTTCAGTGAATGTTGTTCTGTTCTTAGAACAGAATTCTTAGTATAAATCGAAACCGATACCCCATTATTCAGATTGATATCTGCCGGTACTAATATATGGTTATATAAACTCGCATTAACTAGATTATAAAGACCTGTTATTATAGTTTATTCATATAGGCTAATGACTCTAACTCTTAACTCTTTCCCGTCAGACTTTTAAGTTGCCAGCCTGCGCCAGCATTCTTTATAATTTTTACTAAAATTTGATGGCTCCCAGTAGATTTATGTATATATATGGACAAACAATATACCAAATTATGTTTTCTTGTATCTTACTTGGTTCTTTTTTATCACCTCTTAAATGTGGGTAGGTTTCTTGATCTTGATTAAACAGCTGAGATCATTATAAAACTCATATACGAAATATATAAAACCCAGAAAATTATGTGTGCAGAGGAGAAAGAGTTAATATTGAACATCAAACTACTGATGTTTTGCTAATGTTGCATTTGCATTTTCCTGTCCTCTTTTGATTGACAGGATATGTCGTTCCGACCATTGTCAGTTTTTTTTTACTTTTACTGGCCGATACCGATTATAGGCCTTTATATAGGCGAATCTCTATTAAAAATGCTGGCTTTGCAATTGTCTCTGTCAAAGTAATGGCAATAGTGGAATGGTGTGGACTCTTGATGAAATTAACAGAATAATACATTGAAATGTCCATGTCTGCTCAGCATCCAGCTGTTCAGAAACTTCGGTCATATATTTAGCAAAATGGTTTTCATGAATATCCTAGATCATTGCAAACCTATGCTATGCAGAATGTATAAGACTACTCAAATATTCTTCGTAAAAATGTATTATATTAAAGAAAATGTTTTAATTTTATTGAATTCACACAATGGAAAATAAATATCAGCAAAGTTTAAAAGTGAAAATGTACGCTCAGCAAAATTTGCTTCTCTGAACAGTATAGTCAGTTACTGTATATAATGCCTGTAGCTAATGTTCTTTGGCTCAAGCTGAACACATTATTGTCTGATGTGGTTATGTCTCTTGACAGACCTTATAGAAAGATTGATGATTCTTGTTCAGGTACGGTCTTGAATGTTTGGCTTGAGTTCTGTCGATGCGTTTTGCATGTCGGGATCTGTTAGAAAAGAAGAGGTGGTTTAGTCCTTCAGATGAAGGATGACCCGGTCCATCTGTCTGGGGTTAGGTGGGTGCTTATGATAATCGATCACCCGTTGAGGTGACTGTTGGTAGACTGAATGTGACTTTCTGTGAATGCAGAAATGGATCACTGCAAAGTGTTCTACGTTTTAGTGGACCAGAATGAACTGTTGTGTAGTCATGTAATCCTCCCTTCATCTTTGTATGCTCTCCTTGTACATGGAGTAGTGAAGAAACGGCAGGAAGAAGAAAGTAGGAATTTGAAAAATTTGAAATGGAAGAACTTTTGAAGGTTGAAAGAAGAAAAATGTAATGACGTTTCCGACTCGTTTCTCCTCGAATGTGTGAGTGTGCATATGGCACATCGAGAGATGCGTCTCTTCTGTGTGAGTGGGCTGTTAATGTTATGTGATGTGTTGAGGAGAGATGTGAATATAGGTGTCTGTCTAAAAACAGCTCTGCACACTGTATATTTGCCCTGCAGCAGGGTTTGCAATCGAGGAGTGGTCAGGCTGACACAGCAGAAGGCTGTTGGAAACAGAAGTGGGGCCAGAGCTGCATTCCTGAAATAACAGCGAGACTTCTGGGAGATGACGGGATGGAGGAAGTCGCCACATGTTCCTGTTCTTAAAGGGACAGTTCACCCCTTTCAAAACGTATGACTTTCTTTCTCCTGCAGAAAACAAAGGAAGATCTTTTGAAGAACGTGGGTAACCAAACAACATTGAACCCCATTGACTTCCATTGGATACACAATACATTGACACTTTTCTCACAATATCATCTTTTGTGTTCCACAGAAGAAAGAGTCATATAAAGGTTTTGAATGACATGAATGATGATAGAATTTTTATATTTGGGTGAACTAATAGTTTAAAGATGCAGTTGCTATATTACAGCGACATGAAATGGGAGAATTTGTGGTTGAGTTTAGGTACACCATTGCACAATTTGTTTAGTTTAAAAACTATTCATAAGATTGGTAGTATTATCTTTTAGTTATCTTGTCTTAGTTTATAAACTCTGTGAGCTGTCTACCTACATATACAGGACTGCATCTTCAATAAACAAATTCAGTAAAGAATTGGCTCATAAGGACATTCATGAATTGGACATTCTTGTAGACAGACTATGGTCTTTTTCATTTCTTTCTGCTTTGGTGATTGGTTGCTGTCTCCACATCTGAATATACTTTCTGATGATGTTAATGTGATAACTTTCAACAAATAAACAAGCAGTTGTCCTCAACGTTGGGTTTATTATGAAAACAGACCTTTGTATTAGCACCTCAGGTCCTCCTAACATAATCGCTCTCTCCTGATGAAGCTGTTTTATAGATCCCATCCAATTCAGCATCTGCACCATCAGTCTGTCCCACATCTAGCCCTCGACCTTTCCCTGCCGAAGAGCTCTATTCTGTTCCACTGCCCCTGCTAATAAACATCAAATAGCACTCTCAAACAGACCTCAGATTTAGCTGCCTGCGTGAAGTCAATGGGCCGTAATGATGCTGATATTTTATGACGTGATGCTTTATAAAAAGCTGAAGGTCTTTTTGGTTTGGTAACTGAACTCATGGTCCCATTTTTGGATTATGTGAGTTGCAGGTCAAAAAGTGAAGCGGTAGAATGTGACCGAGTATAACAACAGTCTTTGCTGCACATCTCTGGTCCATTTATATCTGCAGTCTATTTTTATTAAGAAATATTCACTAACTTTATGTAGCCACAGGATTCTCCTAAATTAAGATATTTGTACCTGTTGCAAAATTTGTAAATAGGCATCAAAAAAGGTTGAGAATTCATTTATTTATTTACACATTTTATGTGAAATATCATGTGCATATTTTGTCAGCCTGGTATCATCTTGACATCTAGGATGTGTGTGTTTGGTTGATGCGCCCGAGTTAGTATTTTCTTGTCTTGTCGTGTTCAGTGAGTCTTTAAGGATGGTAGACTAACTGCATACCTGAAACAGACGCCTGAAATATCCGTGTTTACCGCACCTGGAAGTGCTGCCGTACGAAAGCATGCGATGAGTTACTTTTAAGGATACGATGATTAGTCAACTAGTCATTCAGACAACCAGTAAATATTTTAAACCACGTAGTTTGAAACACACTTGCATAAAAATAAACCGTACAGTTTTTGCTTTGAGTGGATTGACTCACCCTACATCCGCCACATCTCATTTGAGACGCTCTTCTGCAGACATTTATTTTAACACCATGTGTTATTTAATTATACATTCACACAAAGAGGAATTTGGTTACTTAAGGATATTTAATGCAGTGAATAGACCGTCTTCTATCCACGTTAACCAGGTAACCTGTTTAACCATTGCATTTACGTAGATCAATTAGGTTTAATGTTATATTTATTTGTGCTTGCGTGTCAGTTAAAAAGATGGATTGCACAATCTGGATAGGAATATCTGAGATCCTACTTTGACCTTTGATCCCTCACACATTGATCTTCGAGTCCTGCGTGCATTGGTTCCCAGAGGGCCCGTAGGGAACTGTGCAAAAAGTGGGTCTGGGACAATTGCAGTGGTACAATCTAATAACCGTCCTCTGATGTATAGTTAAACCGTCCCTGTCTGTATCAGTCTGCCCCGTTGACCATGTCTTACAAATGGAGCATTCTCAGATTTACACTTGTTTCTTGTTACTTAACACATTGATCAAGTTATCTCCATGTTTCTTTTCACTGTGAGATGTTTTCTCATGGGTTCCGTATTCACAAACTTTGCCACCGGTTGTTGTGTTTTTATCTGGATTGTATCCCGTTCTTTATTTGCAGTTTAGATTATTTCCCAATTGTGGTGCGGCTGCCTGCACATGCCTTTATTAAACTCATCTGTTACTTGCCGTTGCCAAAAACTAATTTGACCCTTTGTCAGTCGTGAGCCCATTTACACCAATTTTTTTTTTCAATTTTTACACCAAACATCTAGTTGCCTCCTATGCTATTTTTTTAATCACTTTTTATATTTTCGCCAACTGTGGGACTTTAGATGACGAAGTCCAGGTACATTTATTGAAAATATAAACACTATCAATTTAGATTCTATATGTTCCTTGAGAAGTGGTTTTCAAGGATTAGCCAAACCTCTTCATTACTGTTAGACAAGCAGACTAATAGTGGTTTTGGTTTAGGAGCTGAGGCCGATTAGTGATGTTTTATTGCCAGATTGTGTTAGCTGTTGGACACTACTGGATGTATTTAGTTTTAGTCTCTTGTGGGTAATCAAATATCAAACCATGTTCTGTGTGACTGGTGTTTGCATTGCTCTGATTCTGATCTAGGGTGCAGACTCTGCAGATCACCTTAAACTGGCATTAAATCAATACTGAGAGAGAAAGTTCTAGAGAAAGGAACAAGGGCAGTGAAGAGAAAAGAAAGATGGGAGAAGAAATGAAAGAGTGGCAGTGTTTGTCAAAAGGCGGATGAATAAAACCTTTCTCTGGATGGAGAGGTCTTTTTTCTCTCTCTCTCTCTCTCTCCCTCTCTCTCTCTCTCTCTCTCTCCCTCTCTCTCTCCCTTTTATCCAAAGCGACTTACATTGCATTATACTTTACATGTTTCTAAGTATCTAAGTAGTGTCATCCATAAGGGGTTTATTTTGGAGTCACCGGCTGATTGTATCCTGTCTATTAAGCATTTGTTTTAAATATAAAGAGATATTAATTTGAGATAATTAAAAGACCACATCGAGTGGTCACTGACAGCGTTGCTGTTGACAACGTTATTATTTAGAAATATTTGACCGCTAGATGCCTCTGTTGACCAAATAGGATCAAATATCCCTGAGAGCTGTTTAAGAAATTTGTTTAAGTATCTAAACCCAAATATGAGGAATAGCAATTGTGGCATAGCAAGCATGTCCCACCGGACGGTGCTAATATCATTTAAGCTGTTAGATTGTGCTGAGACGTATTTAAACGATGATAGGAAAGTGCAAGCTCCTTCCCAAATGCCATTGATCCTATTATTCTGTTTGCAGTCCACCTGCCTGCTTTAAATGTTTGTTTAAACCATGTTTTCACTGTTTTATGAGTGCTATAGACACACACTCACTTAACTCTATGAGGCAGGTGGTTATTGACGACCTGTGACATGCACATCTTCATAACAATGTTTATGCTGGAGTCTTTTAGCGTGTAATTACCATAACCCTTTGTGTACATACAGAATGTGAATGGATTCCATGAGTAAAGAGGAGTGAAAGTGTATGACAGGTGCAATTAAAAGAAGACCTGAGGCTTAAGAGTGTGTGTGTGAGTGTGTGAGAGAGAGAGATTCAATACACTTCAGCTGTCACCCTTGTCTCTTATAGACAGCTGTTTCATAAAAAGCATATCGACATTTTAAGGGTGCCATCGAACAGACATTCACAGGGCTGTTTCGTATAAGCTTTCCTCAATATGGGGTGTGGACCTTCCAAGCATGGTGTGGTCTTGCATCAGAATGACAGCTGCTCAAGAGGGGCGAAAAAGAGATGGATGGAGAGATGAGAAATTCAGAGGTGGTGGGCAATTACAAATCTGTTAAGATAGCTACACACACTTTGAATGGAGCGGTGAACGGAGATGAGGTCATCCAATCTGAGATTGATCTTTGATGTTGCATTGGGGGGTTCATGTTTTTAACTGTCCCACTGTAACCTTTGTTCTTAAACACCATGCAGTTAAGTGTATTGGGGCTGTATCTATCGATTATTTTAGTAATCGAGTATTCCACTAATTCCAGTGTTTGTCGCAGTCTCACGTTTGTCAGAAATGAAAACCGCCGTATATTTTTCTGTAATTTATTCTGCAGCTTCTTCTGTGTATACATAACATGTTCAGAGTTTAGCGGGCTGTGCGTCAATAATAATGGTCGGTGGGGAATCGCAGTGCTCCGTTTGTACTGTAGTTAAAGCGATTAAACGTAGATGATTTTTTGTATCCGACTTACTCGAGGAATCGAGGAAAAGTTATGGGGTCATTGAGCTTGACATGAAAATCGATTTTAAGTACATTCTTAATGCATGTTCCTGATCCTGTTTTGCACAATTAATTGCTTTTGTTATTTTAATGAAAATTAAGAGGTATTAAAATTCAGTGCTCTAGACTGCAATCCAAGAGGGTCGCAAATGCGATAATATTTTGATAACGTGCCAGGGTAAAGTTTCACATTGGTGCGATTGCGTGATGTTCAGGTTGTTTTGATATGTGGCAGGCAAATGTACCCTGTCAACTATCATATTCAGAGTTTAAAGTAAATAAATTTTAAGTGTAGGTAGATTAAAAACCGTATTATAAATTGACAGACTGGGGCGTAAAGTGGGATGGGGCGTATATTTTTATTATTGTAATTTGAACATAAAACTGAACTTTTAAGTTAATAAGAATTGAGGAATAAGTAGTTCATTAGGGGAAGAGTTGTTTGTTTTTATCTGATCAAATTTGTGGTGTTAAGAGTGCCACCTGCAGTCCGGAACAGAAAATGTACTGTTTGACAACTCGACACATATACAGCAATTTACAGCTGCTTTTAACTAATAAATCACACACTGATCATGCTGAAACAGACGGAAGTTGTGTACTAGGGAAACAAATTAGAAGTAATAATAATAAAATCGATTAAATTTGTGAACTTATGCTTGTTGGAAACGATGTTTAGTCACTGTAAATCTTTAAATCAAGGAAAAACGAACATATACAAATTAACAGAACGATTCATCAAGGTCATTATGATTACTATAAAAAAGGGTGCGACCCAATTGTAAGTTGGGGCGACCAACTGAGAAAGTGAGTCGCACCGGTGTGACCACAGGGAAAAATGAGCCTAGAGACCTGAAATTTGTTGATATTTCAGGGTTATTATGAACTAAAATGGTTAATTTCTGTTAATGAATTCTAATGAAGGCTAAATATTATTTAAAAAATGTAAACTATGTAACAGAACAGACGTGTTTACATGTGTATCAATAAACGCAGAAAACCGTGTTTACATTGAACTGTGAGATTTGTCGAGAACAGACTTTTGTGCAGTATTTTGCTGTTACTTCCGTTTTCTACTTTTACTATTATGCTGTCAGACATTCACACATAAACAAAACTGAAAGAAAAGTTGGGGTAATGGGCCAAAAACAGCCTGTGCCAAGTGTTTTTGCTGAAGCCGTTTATGACCTTTCCCTGATAAAAGGGAATTTTATGCACTGACATGACCTTACACGTTATCAGCTTAGTGAGCATAATCGGAGTAAACTGCTGAAATGATAAAAAATAATTAATTATCTTCATATTTCCTCAATTTACATTGTTAATAATCTATAGTTCTTAAGTAGTGAATGTGTGGGACAGGTGTCACCTGTCTATACTCTAAGCAGACAGCTGTGCCATTGAACTCCAGATACGACTGTGAACTATGTTGAGATCGCTGGTATAAATGTACAGAGGCTTCCATGCATTCCTTTAGACTGCTCATATACCAGTGTCTCGCCTGGACTCCGCCACATTAATGTCATTCATATAACTCTACATTACCCTGACCTTATTTTCTCTTATAGTTTGTCGGTAGTTCTACCTATTTCTATCTAATGTTCTCAATTTACAGATACTTCATATATTGTCTTCGTTGTTGTTTCTCTTAAAAGCATACTGCAATATCTCTCAAGTTGGTGGCTGGTGTTTCCCCTCATTCCCAAGTGCCATGGCACATCTGCTGATTTGTGGGGACTTGTCCGGGCCTGTTGTCGAGTATTTAGTCTGCTCTGACCCATCAGTTCTTTGTTCTCCCCCCTGCTGACTGCAGACGTGGGTCAGTGTCTCCAGTGTGTCTCGGGCATGTGTTGCGAGTACCAGGCTAGAATAAGTTATTTAACAGGAAATCACATATTATGTTACAGAGGTCTTTAAGAACCAACAGCAGTCTAGAAACACGGTGTGGTATGGTGTGTATGAATGCTGTATTCACCATTCATTCTCAGTGGTTTTCATCACTGGCGAGCAGCTGTTCACAGTACAGAAGTTATGTGGAATGAAATCCGCCTTCGCTCTTGTCAAAATAATATTGCCTTTTTTCTTGTTGTAAAAGGTACTGTATTTTATTGTATTATATTGATGTGCTTGTTCCCATATTGCAGTTCTGTGTACTTTATGATGAAACCCCTATTTCACTGACCAAAGTAAATACTGTGGTCTTTCATGTACATATTGTGTACATTTTTGTGTGCTTGTATACGGATGCATTATAGACTAGACTGGGACCGACTGTGTTGGTAAGCAAAATAAATCCTGACTTAGGTAGTTTCAGTAACTGTGTGAGCAGCTATGCAAGCCCTCTGAATCAGCACTGATGGGGACTGCAGAATTCTTCAAGATCGCTTTTAAATGGGCTCATTCCTCACCAGATCTTGTTTGCATGCTATGTTCCCTCCAACCGGGCGAGCATGACCTATATGTGTATGAAATATCAGATCATCTGGACTGAAGACAGCAAGAATGCATACTCTCTGAAGGTTCATGCAGGGCCTCTAATCCACAGCAATCTGCTTTGGGGGATTTGAGGGGAGCGCTGGCTGCTTATTTAAAAAAAGATTTTCCAAAAAAACTGAAGAGAAGCCCACCCTGACAGCAGGTAGCCCACTTAAAGATGGCTCATTGTGCCATGGATGTAATGTGCTTTTTTCATGCCAAGATCTTTTTTGGGTTCCTTTTATATTACTTATTTTTTCTTATAGATTTTAGATTAGTTTTGCCTGGCAGGTGATAAAACTGGTAAATGTTTGAATACACTTCTATAGAAGAAAGCATCACTGTGTCGACAAGGTGGTGTCTCCAAAAAATACAATAGAAGTCAAAGAGGGTCAATGTATTTTGATTACCAGCATTCTTTTAAGTATCTTATTTGTGTTTTATGTTGGAATGACATGATGATGAGTATATGATGATGAAAATAAAGTTAGTTTGGGGTCAACTATCGCTTTAAGTGACTACTCAGAACATCTCCACAACCGTATAGCAACGCCCTGACAACATCCTAGCATCATTGTGACAGGTTACATAGACAAGCAGCCCTCGTGTTATATTTACAAAATGTGGAAATCTAGTTCTTTATATATTTTTGATGTTTCATTTACTCTTTTTCTTCCACTCCGCAGTTTTTCAGTGTCTGTCCTAATGACTTGGATCGACGTTATCGCTTCATGTGCATGACCTACATTTAGGTGTGGCTCATATATCTCTCCATCTCGCTCCGTCTCCCATCTATCCTCCAGTATTCACCCCATCCCCCTCCGCTCTGTCTGGTCATGGGAGACCTCAGCTTTGCCTCTCAGTACTACAGCCTTGGTTTTTTTACATGATTGAGGTGCTCGGCGGTTTCATTATCTGCCTTTCAATCTGCCTCTCTGTCCCTGTTTTTTGCCTTCTCTTATCATTATGTAGTCTTTTAGATCGATTGTATTCCTGGACCTCTATGCATGTTTCTGTGTATATATGGTCGACAAGATTTTAGTTTGTCACCAAAACGGAAGTTCTGATTTAGACACTGATGCTAGAAAAGACGGTTTTAGTTTAATTTGGGCATTCTTGTATAACATTAGATTAAGCCGAGCCGACTGTGATCTGTTTGGGTTTGTCTCCATGATCACAATCACTTTATCCTTAACTGGCACCATCCTGTCAGATTGTCCCCGATACATGTGTGGGTACGTGTAAACGTGAGTTTATAATGTCAACTGCTATAACTATTAACCTAATGTACCTTGTATACATTCAAGTGGAATTTGTGTGTGTGCAGAGCTGCACCGTCCACTGGGGGAGGGGGATGTTTCCCTGCATCAGCAATGTTGCATTGTGGGGGATTCAATATAGCTGTAGCAGAGGATATTAAAGCAGAATCCAGTGTTAAACAATAAGGTCCGATACCCTTCACATACTGACCTTCCTGTTTGTTACCAAGCAGGAAAATCCGATTGGGTGGGTTCTGTGGTATAGGGAGTCGAGTCGTAATAGTTTGAGAGGTTTGCTTTGTCCGAATTGTTTAATTTGATGTTGGTCAGCATCTAGATGACATTTTTGCCACATGCAGCAAACAATACTTTCACCCCCACAGACAGATGAATGGTCGTCTGTGTCCTTGTACAACCTCTTGGCGTTCTGCATTTATGAATATATTTATCATAATGCTTTTAAGGGTACATTTATATTCTAACTCTAACCTCACTGTTTTTTTTCTTTCTTTCATGTCGATTCTGCGCTGCTGCTTTGAAACAGGTAAGACAATCACACAACACAGGCAAAGTTTTACTGAATTGGTTGATTAGTTGTTTCCTTCCATTTATATTTTTGTATGCGTGAACAATACATTAGATTTGCTTTGTTGGCTGATCTAATAAAAGCTCAAAAGTTAAACTGAGCGATAATAAAATGATGCTTCATAATTAGACAGTTTGTCAATCTGGTCATTTTACCGGAAGTGTTCTTGGACACATTTATTTATAGTTGCGTATTGTTTTTTTTCTGGATCGATGCCTGACCCCTTTCTGCCATTACTTTATTATTATTATTATTATTATTAAACCTCTTTACATAATTTTTGTTTTGTGGTTAGAAACTAAGGGACGAGTTAAATGCTCTCTTATACTCAATAGCATTACCATGCCGTCGATAGATGTATATAAACTTGTTATAAGAATTTGAAGATTTAATGTTAGGGTATTTTACAAAACACAGAGCATAGTTTGTTTAAAAGGACAATTCACCCAAACATTTTTATGTTTTCAATTATTTACCTTCATCAATCATCATTCAAAACCAGTTTGACTTTCCTTCTTCAGTGGAACACAAAGTGGCAGTCAATGGGGGCCAATTTTGTTTGCTTGTTGGTTGCTTGTATGTCCATTTAAAGGGATAGTTCACTCAAAATGAAAATTCTTTCATTTACTCACCCTCACGTCATTTCAAACCTGTACGAATTTCTATCATCTGCAGAACACAAAAGAAAATTGAACAACGCTGGTGCCCCAACTACATCGGGGCCTCATTGACTTCCATTGTATGGACACAAAACCACTGAGAGATTTCTCAGAATGTCTTTCTTTGTGTTCCATTGACGAAAAAGACAGTTTTGAATGACATAAGGGTGAATAAATGATGACAAATATTTAATTTTGGGTGAACTGTCACTTAAAGTCCAGTATCCAGTTTTGAAATATGTTTTAAAGTAGAAATTCTGTATTCCCAATTCATTTTCCTTATACTGGCCACTTCTCAAGCTTACTTCATGGGCTCTTGATTCCCAACTAAGCTCCCTTTGTTGATAAACTGAAAAAACACAATACTGCTTAGAAGGTCTTTGGCTAATAACTGTTAATTGCAGAAAGTCAAGTAAATACTTCATGAAATGTTCGTTCTCACAGGCATTAATGACTGCTGGGTGTGTGTGAGAATGTTGAGTGCCATTATTTTGTCTCCGTCCTTACAAGTTGTTGTGTCTGGAAGAACATTGCTTTCTTTTGTTGAACATTGAATGATTTCAAGCCATTCACTTTCAAAGGCCATGTGGCCAATGTTGTTAGACCTTGAGTAAAAGTTAGTTGTTGTTTTGGAGTGAGGGTTGTCAGGGTCATCTTTGACTTTTTCCTACCAGCTTCAACCAAGTTTGTATGACAATGTATTAAAGGAAGAGTTCACCTTCGAAATGAAAATGTTGTCATTATTTACACGCCCTCTTGTCATTTCGAACCTGTATGACCTTCTTTCTTCTGCAGAGCACAAAAGAAGATATTTTGAAAAATGTTGGTAACAGAAACCGTTGGTCCCTACTGACTTGCATGGGTTTTGTGTCCAAACAGTAGAAGTAAATGGGGACCGACGTTCTTTGGTTACCAACATTTTTCAAAACATCTTGCAGATTTAAAATGATGAGAGAAAGTGATGAGAGAATTTTTATTTTGAAAAAGAACAATTCCTTAAAGGATTTCATTTCCAGAATTGTGACGTTATTGGACGGGTTGGAATAATCTTATGCACTCCTTAATAAGATTTATTCGTATAGGTGCTGCATTCTGTATTCTTTCTTTCATATGTGTTAAGGCAAAGGAGGAGATAATGGCAACTGGAAGATAAAGATAGCTTTTGTTTGATTATGCTGAATACACAACCAGCTTATCGATGCAAAAATTTCCTTTGTGATTTACACACACACACACACACACACACACACACATACACACACAGGCTCTTAGTCACGCAGGGAGTGCAACACATGCTCGGGCTCTGGCAGTGACATCACCTGTCTTGTGGTCAAAGTACAGTTCCTCTATCCGGCTCAAAAACACGCCGCTCGCTCAGAGCCACAAAGCAGCCAGCTGGTACACACACGCGGCCACTCCAGTGCAAACTACAGCAGTAAACTCAAAAAAACTACAGAGAGATAGAAACAGGGAAGTGGACGACTGGATTTCCCTGCAGGCGTTGGATTGGTGGCTTGTTGGCTTCCAGCAATCTTAAGCTTTTTACTGTGATCCTCCCACTTTGTGCCTTTTAAACAAATGTAGTTAGACCTCTCCGTAGCTTTCAGTTTATATCCTTCCTCTTGGACACATCTAGTCCCTCTGTCCAATCTGTCTGTCATTGCTTTTGATTTGACTTAGTCCGTTCTTGCCGTGGCGAAATGAGCGCTGCGGCATCGTACAGACAGTACCTTCAGGACCTCGAGGAAAAGAAAGGTTGGTTTCATTCAATATCTTTTTCTGTCACATGTTGCCGGGTAAGCGCCAGGCTTATATACATTATGTCCTTTGTGGTTTATGCTTTAAGTCCGGGTCCTTTGTTCAGTTGTTTGTGTATTTTGTAGGATAAGAGTTATGTCAATGGTGCAGTCAGGATTCAAATGAAGTGGTCATGTGTGCCGAGAGGCTGCTGTACACCAACAAGTTAACTCTGTAGTCACCTTGAACCTCCTGTTGATCCAGTTGTGAGCAGTAAACTAAGCAATAAATTCCCCAATTTGTGACTTAATGCTTTCTAGTGCCTAAGGGAAGGAGAAAACACATCCATGTTTGGTTATGAAGCTAAACAGCCTTAAGATTAAGATACCAGAATGTTGTTGTTTTATATTAGTGCTTAACTGCTCATTGAGCTGTGACTTTTGGAGTTTGTTTTGGTAATTGATGCTTTGTTTGCACTTGTCATCCGCATCACCTATCAAATATTCCTGTCTACAGTAATGGTTCAGTTTATGCACTTTAATGAGCGCACGTGTTGAAAAAGGAGGGCGTGTTTGTAGGAAGCTGTTGGCAATGGTCATCATTTGCCTAAAGGGAGTAGTTTACATGACCTGTCTTAAGATTGTTTGTCGCTGTGACCTGATGGTCTTTTTTACTTCTTAGGGGTTACAGATATCAGACGGGTTGAAACCTGCCTGGCTTTCTTTAATGTTGGCGAAGATTCATCATCCATGTGCTACTTCGGTCATTGAAGATAGTGTTGCATTTATATCCTTTGTAATGTAATCTCACATCATGGGGTCGACATTTGCACAGGCTTTCAGGGTATGGAGCCAAATGGAAGTGTGTTGACCATATGGAGTAGAAACGGGTGGGGATGGGGATGTTTTACCCAAGTAATACCTAGACAGTAGCCCTATTGTCTGAGCCTTGCTAGGTCCCATCCAGAGCCAATCCAGCATGTTATGTCGGGAAAAGTAATTTTTCTTATAAATGCAATAGTGTCAAATTCAGGATCAGGTTTTAGGAGACTTTTTAAATTTGTTTTTCGATATATTGTTAAATAGTAAAGATATTATATAGCTATAAATAGATAATCTGTTAAGCCTTGTATGGTGTTCACGTTTGTGGATTTTTAAATAAAAAACATAAAAATGTATATAAAGTACTTTGGAGATGTTCAGTTTATCCAAATTCAAAATATCAAAATCTTAAGCAAAATAGACAGCATGAATAATTCATATTTTACATTTATCTCGTTGCGTCACATTTATAAAAAAGGTCCCTTTCTTTTTCATAAAAAAATCAAAGTCTTTGATAGGGGTAAAAACTATCTGGAGGATCAATTGACAGAAATTCCATATAATATACATAACTATGTCTTAGAGGTGTATAAACACTTTACATAATGAAGCGTTACATTTTTATTGTCTTAGAATAAGAGATTCGTCCATAACACTGGTCTCCCGTTACATTAAATTTGCCATGTTGTTTCTACAGTATCCCTAAAGGGACAAACTGCTCTACAGAGCGTGTTTTTTCTCCTACGGCAAAGACGCAAAAACATGACAACATCTTAGTTCTGTGCAGCCACCGTTGATACAGCTAAAATCTCCACATTGCTCCTTTAAGATTAGATTTTTTTTGTCGCTTTTAAGTGTAAAATTAGTGCATGAAAATGGAGCTTTTTAAGTGTATTATAATGCACTTTTTTCACTTAGGATTAAAAAATGGCTCGCGCACACACCTAACACAAGGGTTAAACAGTTTTGTGTGTATTCATTAGGCTGGATATTGTTGCATTACTTTGTTTCAGCGGATGATGTTGCACGTGGCAGCACCTGGACAGTGTTTGGGGACAGATGGTGGTTGAATAGGTAAAAACTTGAGTGTAGAACAGCAGGTACATGTCGTATGCGTCCAGAAGCGTGTTTATCACAATCTGGTCAGCGTGGCTTGACTTGCTGCTGTCTCTCTCCACAGAACTGTAATCCAGCTAACGCTAATTAGGCTCAACAATGGCTCAGACATTTTTACAAAAGCTCGCCACCAAGATGTAAACACACCAGCCTTTAAACCATCACACACATCCCTCACAGGAGTGGGCTTTTCTGAGGTCCGTTACAACAACCTAAAGACAGTTTGCATCCTGCAACTGTGATGCAAGCAGTACTCTTCTTTTAAGACACAGTTGGAGTTTTTGCACAAACTCAGCATTTATTTATGTCAAAGTACTACTTCTTACAATGTCAGCTCTGTGCCATCTCTGCCACGCTTTGTCAAGATGTTCTGTTTTTTATTTAAACTTTTGACTGGTCAAAGTCACGAGGAAACACTGTAGGTTTGTGGAAAGAACTGGGTCGGGTTTGCTCTTAAGCGATACAAATCTGTGAAGTTCCTGACTGCAATTCTTATCTCTTAACCGATGCCTACATCATAGTGTGGTGCGAGTTAAACATTTCTTAACTTTTGGTTTTCGTTTGATGACTTATTCTTTGCCTTGTGAATATTCTCAATGTTCTGGCAAGCAGAAGGAAGCAGTTGACAGGGTTTTGTTTTTTTCAGTGGCCAAATCTATATTTGGTAACGAACAATAAACTCTTCAAAATGGCAGATATTGGCAATCTGCACGACATGTTACCCGAGACCATCCTGGAGTCAGTCTGTAACACAATACTGATTCGATTGGAATGACATCATGTCACATTATTCCAGTATTTAGTAGCACACCTTAGAGAAAGCAGTGGCTATAATTGAACGTTTCCTGGCCCTCTGGCCCTAAGTGTGCTCTGGTGTTCCCGAACAGTGCAGCGTGTAGACTAACTATCAGCTCTGATGTGTTTCCTACCCTTGATTATATCATCAAATATCATAACAAGCCTTTGATCCACCGCCAGACCTCACAGCCAAACCCACACTGAGGCCGGTCACATTCACCCACATGATCTCTCTGAGAGCCACTGTTGCTGGGGCCGTGCCAGAGTTTTTGGCTTGGATTGTGTTGCTTATATGAACAGTCAAGTCATTTGAGAGAATTTGATTGTTTTTGGTATGACCAATAGATGTAGGATGATTTACAGTTCATCTCTTAACATGTAAATCTCATTGACTTTCAGTACTAAATGTACAATGGCCCAAAACGTATTTAGACCCGCAATGAAAAATGAATGCAACTATTTGCATTATCATATAACAAATCCTTTGTAAAGAAATGGAGCCCAAGCAAACTTGTACAGAAAAACATTTATCAAAAAGATGCTCTTGTGATTTATTAAACATTTGATATAATGCATTATCACATTGTTTAATATTTTGTATCAAATGCAATCAAACCTGTACGTACTCCAAACATGTCCTAATACTTTTCTGTGCCACTTCTTGGTTCACATATTTCTGGTAAAGTTGATCTATTATAGAGTAAACTACAGGGCAATGACCCAGTGTGTTTGTTTTTCAACTTGTGCGTGTGAGTAGAAAGGGATTTTAAATCTAAAAACTGTTTTGGAATGGTTTTATGCTAACCAGGACAGCGGGGCTAAAATATGTAACTACGAAGTGATACAAAGAAGGAGTGAGAGCGTTCTCTAGTACAGGAGCACATGCAGGCTGAGGCAGTGACCGAGATAAGAACTCAGGCTTGCATATCTCCTGTATGCCAGCTGGGTGTGGCGTGCCCAGATGAGAAAACGTCTTAAAAACAGCTAAAACGCTATTGGTGGACAGACTACACTCTAAAGTTGTGGGTAAACGATACTGTCATGCCCTCTGCGGGGCTCACTTGAATTGGCCATAAGTCTTTTAGACTGTTTCTCTTGTCCTGTCAACTCCTGATTTGGTAGCACTGGTTGCAAGGAATTATGGGATTGTAAAGCTACATTCCATAATTTTTTGGTTGGAAATAAAATAATTATAACAAAATGTAAAGTGTAATATATGTAAACTTAGCATAGATTGCAATGGAAAGATACAGATTGCAGCTTTAAAAGAATAAAAACAAGACATATTGTATTGCACAAATATTACAGAATGTTGTTTCTGCCAAATTTTGAAGAAAGCATTATTTTTTAAATGGTAAATGTAAAAGATACATAATTACTATTTTCTTAACAATGTAACAATGTCTTTACTCCTCTAAGGTTGTACAAGCGCTAGTCATGACTGGTTTCTGTCTCTTTAATCACAGAGGATAGTTAGAGGCAAATTACAGCAGTAGAGATTGTGTTGGGAAAATCTATTGTTACGTTGTTGATATGCATATGGGTGTGTTTGTGTTTTGTGTAGGAGTTTCCTTCAGTGTCTGTTTGTCTTCATAGTACAATTTGGTTCCTTCCCCGCTGACTCAAATGAGGCATTAATGATGTCATATGTCAAAAGTAGCTCCTCCCGCAAACATTGTCCTTTATTTAGTCATCTTTCTGCCACTCTACCCAAAATCATCTCAGGGACTTTCAATACTTGTCATTTCCTTTACAGATACATCAGTTATAGGTAAATTCTGCTCTGTTGGTTTTGAGGCTGGCAAGTGTCTTTGATGTAGTTCTTGTGACGTTTTTACAAAGCTCATCATAATTCAGCCAGTTTCATTTTGTCAGGCATTGATTGGATAAAATAACGTTAGAAGCTATCTTGTATATTGTTGGTGCTGATGTATTAAACATGCTGTTTCATATCAGTTTTATCAATAAAAGCTTTTTTTACAGCTCCGAATTGTACATTTGACCTTTTATCTGCAGTAAACGTTCTTATATTGTTGATGGGGTATGTTGAAGTGAACAACTTATAGAGCTATAAACTGATTGTGGTTTATGTTTATTGCTGAGTTCTCCTTCATTTAGTAAACAAATGGGTTGAAGAATTATTTCAGGAGATAGCATAAGATACAAATATTTCAAGCATGTCAGGTTGCTAGGGCATTGCAATTGAGTTACTAATGTGATTTTGATGGTTTAACTTACTAATGGGGATCCTGTACTTGACAAAGGCTGTTAACAGTATCTTAAAGGGACACTTTACCCAACAATAGAAATTCTGTCATCATTTACTCACCCTCAAGTGAGTCCAAATCTGTATAAACATCTTTGTTCTGATGAACACAGAGAGAGTTAATTGGAAAAATGCTTGTAACCAAACTGTTATTGGCCACCATTGACTATAGTCAAAAGTGCCCCAGAACTGTTTGCTTTCCAACATTATTCAAAATATCTTCTTTTGTGTTCAGCAGAACAAAGACATTATAAAGCAATTGTTCTTGCTTTGGTAGTCGATGGTGGCCAAGAACTGTTTAGAACAAAGAAATGTATACAGATTTGGACAACAAGGGTGACCAAATGATGACCGAATCTTAGTTTTTGGGTGAACTTTAAGTCGGACATTAGATGCAGTGATTAAACTTGAGTTTTATGACATTGATGGGCAATGGATGGAAGATAAAGTGAAACTAAATAGTCAAGCATTTTAAATATAAAGAGCAGCAGAAGATAGACGATAACCAATCACAAATCCATCTTCCTTACCTTCTTGTCAAGAAGAGTTACTGCTTTGGATAACAGATTTATCTTGGGAATGATAATACAGAACTGATGGAAGGTACCTGGCACCTGACCAACTTCCAGTGTTACTCTTCTCAATGACCTCCAGGTTGCAGCAGGGCTGTAAACAAACACACACACTCAGACTAAACACTTCCGTGTCCCTCTCCTTTCTGTGCGTCCTGAATGTCCTTTTGCAGTAGTGTGGAGAAGTTGATTTTTACCTTTGAGTTTCCTGCTTAAATGCTAAACTAGGCTTGTAAATCAATGAAGTGGGTAGTTGACAAATAAACCACACGTGCCCTATGATGTGACATAGCAAAAAATAAACTGTGAGGATAAATCTCTCTTATGCTGTTTTCTATAATAAATAGTAATAATATATTATAACACCAAAGGACACAGGTTTATTTGTCAACTACCCAGATATGCCGCATGCAAGTGGTTGTAAATGTCAAAGTGTATAAAACGTGAATGAAAATTCAACTATAAAGCAAAAACAATCATGCCTGTAAATGCAATTGTCTGTAGTTTGGATCTTCTGTACTGTATGTGGCCCGTAGACCAGATGAATGGATGTTGGGGCCCATGCTTACCTCATTCCGATTTCCCTCCATTGGCCCCAGTTTACCTCTTTCAACCCCAATATTTCATTAACTCCCTTTTTCTTTCTTCTTTGTTTTTCATCACAAATTTGAGAAAGATTAAGATTGACTTTCACATAGCATTAAAACCCTCTAGTTCCTCTTTCCATGTTCTTAGCCTTTTGTTACATTCGTCTTTCCCTCGCGTGTCCTCCATGTCCTTTATAGTTATGCTTCACCTTCAGTATTTTACACTTCAAACAAGCCGTGGACCTCAAGGGTCAAGTTCTTCTCAGCAAGAGCGGGCTTCTGGCCTGGAGTGGCTTGTTAAAAACGGATTACCTTTCTTAAATGAACCAGCTGCCGTAAGACTCATTAGCAAGACGACTGGTCATTTAAAGCATTGTCGAATAAAGGAAATGTGCATTTCTTCTGTTTGACAACATTCAGACCACCCTACCGTTTAGGACTTTTTGGTTTCATTTAATCACTCGGATTTCCAAGAAAAGTTTGAATGGTTTCATCCATCCGAATGGAACCCCACAAGCATTACTTACATCACATCACACAAGGCTTTTCTTGTCGGTGAAGTGCTCCCTCTTGGTGGCCCTTTCCCATGGTACAGTGCGTGACTGGCTGCACTGAGCACACAGAAAACTTGACTGTGAAATTCTTCATGCTGAACATCTAAGTGAACACTTTGTTTGGAGATGGCTACCAAGGTGCTTTAACCTTCGGCCGCCTTTATGGCTCCGACTAATAGCAAATTTCTCTTAAGTTTGGAAAACGTTGATGAATAATAGTCAAAGTTCCCACCACTGGAGCAAAACGTGGGAGACCCAACAACTAAATGTTGTATGGATGTCTCCTTTGGTCCCTCAGAGGGAAATGAAGGTCTTTTATGAGAGGTCAAGTGGCTGACAGAGGGCAAGGCCGGTACCTAATTTACGGGTTGCTATGGTGATGACAGGAGCCGGGGAGAAAATGGGGGGTGATAATGTGCTTTCACACTTTTGGCTTGTATTTGTGTATCCCCGCCACATTGCACCCCTTCTTTTTTATCCTTTCTTCCTTTCTTCTGTCCTTTCCCATCCCTAACCTCTTTGGAAATTTGTCTCTCTCACGACCTTCTCTCCTTATTCCGTCCCCCTCCTCTTTCTCACCCACTGTTAACCTGTGATTAAGTAAGGCTGTCGTCAGCGCTGGAGGGATGATTCCTAAAAGAGGTGCGAGAGTAAATCTCTTTCTCATTCCTGCACTAAGAAACGTCTCTCTTTACTTGCCTAATGTGCGCTGCTTCCTGGCTGCAGCGGTAAAGTGGCTCAATAAAAAGGCCCTTTTAAATGGGCATTGAACCGAGTCCAGGGAGATCAGTCACTGGTTGTGACGCAGCCGTGGTGTCACACACCAACACAAACACTGTGCTTGTGCCTTTAGGTTCACTGACTTCAAGGCGGATGAACTTTAAAGGCAAACTATGTTGACAGTTAATGAAAGGGTGACCCTTTAGATTGACGCTAGTATATTTATGTGGGTACATTCACATTTGTCTAAGAGGCCGTATCTGGCATGGGTTCAGTTTGTATCTGTCATTACCGGTACTGTGTGGTCCACCTGGTGGCCAAACTGGAATTTCTTCTTTATTTTTGACAAGATTTTGCATTCTGTTCTTTTTATGTCTAGTAAAGAATAGAGTATAAAAAATAGACAGTTTAATTTTAACAACATAAACAAACGTTACTGCCCATGCACACTTTTGTGACCCCAACTGAACTTCCGGTACACATTCACAAACAATAGCGTGCCTGTAGATTATTTATTATAACGATGAAAAGAAAGCGAGAAGAAGCGTTTTATTTATTTAATTAAATGAACATGCAACAAAATTCAACAAATCGTTTATTTAATACAATTATTTATACAGTAAAATAATAAAACAAATTATTATTAACAAAAATGTATTATAAATGTATAATAATAATATTATTAGACTGTAGCCAAACACAAACAGGATGATAACTGGGGTCAGGCGCACGCACGTCCGTTGAAATGGTCTATATAACTGCACGTTGGCAAAACTACTTTTTTTAAGGGAACAGTTCCCCCAGAAATGCTAATTCTGTCATTTACCCACCCTCAAATCTGTATAAATGTCTTAGTTCTGATGAACACAGAGAAGTATATTTGGAAGAATGCTTGTAACCGAACAGTTTTAGGCCACCATTGACTACCATAGAAGGAAACATTTTATTTAGATATTTTTGTTCTGTTGAACACAAAAGAAGATATTTTGAAGAATGTAGGGAAGCCATTTTTTTACCATTTGTAATTTGTCCTGCTATGCTTGTCAATGGTGGTTAAGAATTTTATACAATACACTGTATTGTGCAGTTTTTACAGCTATTCATTTGATAATGAATGTTTTATCTGTGTATGACACTCTGGGTGGTGTAATAAAGTATGTCAGCACCTCATAACCGTCTGAAAGGTTCCACATGGCTGCTTCATTCATGAAATATTCAACTGTCTGCACAGAATGCTTGTGTACAGTCTGAAGGCAGTGAGATGAAAGCCCATGTCAAGCTTTGCCTCTTCACAGGGCTGTTTGTTTGTAATTGTGAGTGTGCTAGCATGTGTGTTCATGTTTTCGTCTCGAGTGCTGTGTGCTCGGCAGTCCTTAACTTAACCTTTGTGTTGAATCTGTCGGTAGCTCAGTTTGATGTAATCTTTTTTTAATGGCACCTTCGGGCATATTTAAACAGGGCTGGGTAACACGTCCTTTATTCGTCTTGTCAAAACAAGCATGTGTACTCCATTACTCTCTGCATGCCAGTCAGTATGAATACTTTCAGTGTCAATACCTTAATTAATGAGGATAATACAAAATTCAATAAAGTGTATGTCTTGTTTGCGCTTGTGAATGTCACTTAAAGTTCCTTCTGAATAGTCGCGTTGCGGTTTTTCCTGTTCTTTTGATGTTTTTTTGACACCTCTCTCTCCTCATGTTGGTTTCTGCGTTGCCTCACCTGTGACTCGGAGATTACTGACGTCTGTCAAGCAGGTAAAAAGAAACTGATCAGCTGGGAGGCAGTGATGTCACTTCTAGTAAACTGTGACACTGTTGTTGTTGGCAGTGGTGCTCAAGTGGCTCTTCAAGTGTTATGAATGTTACTACACTGCCCCCTATCTTATTTTCTTTAAATTACAGGGTCTGCACTTTAAAGATGCAGTTTTTTTCCACAAACAAGAAAGACATTTCTATTGTGAACCGATTTAAAATAGATACACCAAAGTAAGTTCTGTTATTATTTAGCCCTATGAACATTTTTTTTGTGAGCTCATTGTTATCAGGGGTATGTAAGCTCCGTACGCCCTGTCTTTGTTTACACTCAGCGTGTTTCCTTTGACCTTCTGTTTGATTTGGAGGAGAAACACATGCACTTGTCAGCCAACCGGCTGAATTTATATATTTAAAATGTGCGGATGATTGTGACATCTTTGGGTTTTTGTGTGTGTGAGAATTGCCACATATCACAGTAAGATATTTATTCTTTTGGCATTAAAGTTATTCATGTTACTATATAAAACATACATTAGGTTGCAGTACAATTCAAATATTGTATTCCTCATTTCACTCACTGTCCATTGATCTTCCTTCAGTTTCCATGTTATCTCTCTCTCTGACCCTCAGGGAAAATGTATTTTCCTACAGCATACCTCTGAGACTCATACATCAGATGTGCACTCGGCGAACAGTGGCAAACAAACATCATTGTTTCTTCTTCCTTAAAGGGATACTTTAAATCTGATTTACTCACCTTCGAGTTGTTCAAAATCTGTATACATTTCTTAGTTCTGGTGAACACAGAAAGATATTTGGAGTAATGCTTATAACAAGACAGATCCCCCCATTGACTCCCATAGTAGGAAAAAATACTTTATACTTAATTTGTTTGTTCTGTTGAACACGAAATACATTTTGAAGAATGTAGGACAGCAAACAGTTCTGGGGGACTTTTGACTTCCATTGTATTTGTTCCTACTGTGGTAGTCAATGGGGGTCAAAAAATGTCTGGTTGTAAGTACTCTTCTAAGTGTTCATCGGAACAAAGAAATGTACACAGATTAGGAACAACTCGAAGGCCAGTAAATGAAGACAGAATTTCAGAATTTTTGGGTGAAGTATCCTTTTAATAGCAGAATTTAAACTAGTCCTTAAAAAGTCTTCTTATCTTAAACTCCATGACCTGGGCTTTCTATCATTGCATGATTCTGCACCGTGATCGTTTCGGTTAATTGAAATGTGATTTTTATGTAAAAGAGTTTGTAAATGCATGTTTGAGACTTTGAGTGTTTGGTGATATTATCCATGCGTCTTCTGTCCTTTTTGGAAAGTAAGATTAAATGCAGTAAAGCATTTATACCTTAAGATAAAATTTGTTGTGAAATTCATGTGAAATTATGAACAAATGTCTTCTGAATTAATTTAGGAATTAAATGTAACTATTTCATTATGTATTATTGTATCGCAGTTTATACGAATTTTCATAAAAATTTAAACGAAGATTAGGATATCAGCTGATTTAACTTGGCTTTTCTTAAATGAAGCTGGGCTTACAATAACTCCTTTATGTCTCTTCCTTTTTAGTCTGTTTCTATTCTAATGTGAAGCCAAATTATTTAACACTTTCACCATAACCAAGTTGTAAATCCTGGGTCTCGAGTGGTTAAAAACAGCTGCCACAGATTTGTGCTTGTCATTACTTAACACACTTCCTCTCCTTCACTTTCTATTTTTCTCATACCTGTCACGCTCTGACATCTGTTTTTGTAAAGTCCCTTTCTCTCTCTATTTCCACTTTCACTTTTTTAAGACATGATGGGTAGCATTTGGTTATCTGAGATTGGACGGACCAATGACCGGATTAACAAATGACTGGATGTCCCCAACATGAAACCTCATGAGTTGGGAACTGATGTGCACCTGTTACTTCAAAACCCCAAATATTTTGCTAATAACTTGCACGCATCTTTGGGTACGCCCAAAAAGACCGGCTGTAGGAACTGACATGTCACCACCAGTAAAAGTAACATGGCACCATCTGGCACACACTCTGTTTTTTGCACTTCTTTATTTCTCTCATCTGACACACATGCTTACAGTAAGACCCTCCAGGGGCTTTGACTATGTAGTTAGTCATGCTGAATCACGGCACTATGACCACATACAACTTCCCTAGCATTTCACAAGCAAGCAAAACTGTTAATACCAGAACGGCTCTCTATAACACCCGCACAGTTAGCTCTTATGTCATTCAAACAGTCAGCAAATGTAATTCGTCCCCAATGAGTTCACAGGAACAGCCGCCACACACCCATGGACGCTATTTGGCTCTTTGCTACCAGACAAATGCAACGCTCACAGACGATGCTTTCCGTAGAAGGTCTCGTGTAAATATGGAAGAGAGCAGCAGTGCTTAGTCATAGCAACAGAGAAACACATGCATAAACAGATACACGCTTTGACATCCACAGCGCCTGAACGTACACCCATCTTGTAGAGGAAGGATAAAGTGACATGTGGTCTGACACAGAGAAGGACAACTTTATTACTCGCTTAAGTTTTCAGAGTTTTTGCATTGACGGTCAGTTAGGGTTCATAACGCCTGGAGGAGCGATAGCTAAAAGCATGCCACTTGTTTCACAGGAAAGGAATTCGATGTGAGAGTGTCAGATAGAGAGAATGAAATGAAGAGGGAGTGGAGAGAGAGGAAGACTTAGCTAGATTATTAGTCGGAGCTGTTGTGGACGATATGTCTTATTTTTTCTGATACGCAAAGTTTGATCAGGTCCTTTCTGTTTTAAAGTAAACAATAGTTGGGAAGACAGATAGTCACAGATTTTTTATGATTAAATCAAAGACGTGATTTTGAAAGCGTTTTCGATCAGGCAATGGAATCTTTGGATCGGACCATGATCGGGCCAGTGCTGTTTGTGGCAGCTCACCTACTGATGGCGACTGGAGCGTGGCTGTACCGTAGACGCCAGAATGCCAGATGTGCGGTTTATCTTTCGGGTAATGCACATCTCAGTGGTCTGTTCAACTTTCCCTCTCTTTGTAGCTGTCTGTCTCTGTCACTATAAGCTCCGCCTTTTCCTGTTGCGTTAATGCTATGCTGATAGTATCTTAGCTGCACTGTTTCTTGTCTGGATGTGTGGAGCTGTCCATACAAACACACTAAAAATATTTCAAAAGTATGTTAAAAAAAGTTCTTTTTTATTTGTACTGTCCGCTAATTTCCGGTGAATGTGTTCATTTATTCTTTTTGCAGATGGTTTTATCCAAATTGACTTAGAAATGAAAGTGCGTTTTGTCAAAACGTTATGAAATTAGCATGTAGTTTTATGATCTCACAAAGTACTTTATAATGGGCCACACAAAGAGCCCTTAAGGTTCACCCAAAAACATCTTCATTTACTCATCCTCTGTCTAAATGCATTTGTTCTGATGAACACAAAGGAAGATATTTCACAAAATTTAAGGAAAGCAAACGGTTTTGACTAACATTGTAATTTGTCCTACTATGGTAGTCAATGATGGCCAAGAACTTTTCGTTTACAAGCATTCTTCCAAGTATTTTTCTCTGTGTTTATCAGAACAAAGAAATGTATACAGAGTAGAAACAACTCGAGGGTGAGTAAATGATGATGGCATTTTTATTTTGGGGTGAACTCTCCCTTTAAATTGCCATTGTCATGTTCATTTTTGACATGTATGATTTGAAGAATTAGAAGTACTGATATATACAAATGGAAATCAAACATAAGCTGTTCACTCTGTTGACACCAGAGCTGTAGGTAAAGGGCGGTTGCTTTAGGTAATGTTTATTATCCTCATTTACAAACCTATGGAAGTCAATGGGACAACAGGAAATGGCGCGATAGAGTTTTAGTGGCCGGATCTGACTATCTGTCAGTGCTATGCAAGTCTCATGTGGCTCTGCACGAATATCTTTGAGCAGAGTGTTCTGTTACTTTGGACGATTTGTAAGCCATGTGTGAGGTCGAGCGAGTTTTGTGTCTCTGGGTTTCTCTAATATGTCTAGTATATGCCAGCTGTCTTGCTGGGTGTTATCTGAGAAATTAAAAAAGGGAAAGAGCCACAATGTGGCTCCAACAAGGTTATTATGAGCTGTATCAGGAAGTGAAGCGGAACATGGGTGTGGGTAACATGTAAGGGTTGGGCTCATTCCATTATTAGTCCATTTGTATGTGTGTCTGTCTGTGTATGTTTTGTACTGGCAACCACCTTTGTCCTTTATATTGGACTATAATGGATGGTAATACAAATGTTGTAAACCTCAAGTCTCGAGGTTTATTCGGTACACAGTCCAAAACAAACTACTGCCAAATTTTATCCATCAATCTTAGTTTCTTAGTGTCCATTCAGGTCAGTGCTTGTCTGAATCACACCACAACGCTTCTAATAGACTTTGTTTTAATGGGTTTAATACTTTGGCTCTTGCTACTGAGGCTTATTGCTGCCCTGTATGTTAGCGATTCACATTAGCGATTTCTATTAAAAAAGAACAATATCTACTTTAATCAGTTTTTTTACTACAACATAATCCAAGAAACTTCCGGAAGTTATCAAAATGGTATTAATATAAAGTTTATTCACATATGTGCAAAAATTATGCATAAAATGTGAAAGTAAATATTGTGCTTATAAATGTATAACCTATGTTCACCGGCACTTTTTGCACTAGTATTTGGTTGTAAGAAATATTTCCGCTATTATTTCCCCTCCGCTTTTATCTCTCTCTATTGTCAGTTTCAGTGGGAACAATATAAACGTATGTTTATGTTGCCCAAACTTATCTTCCGTTAGACCTCCTTAACTGTTTTGTAGTTTTAATTTAGGCCGCTTCAATTCAATCGATATATATGCATTCAAATAAATATATATGTAATGTAAAATACATTGTTATATTACTAGACACTAGCCAGACAGATAACCAAACACAGACCGGAAGTTAACTTCTGGCCAGACATGTGCGTCCGATAAAAGCATCTATAGTCGATTGAATGTAGCTAAATAATTGTATTGTTCTTCTTTATTGCTTTGTTTTAAATATATGTTTAACAAGGCTATGACTGAATGGTTCCTGTTAAGTAAATCAAATCTGTTCTAAAGAGTCAAGTTTGTTAATTGTTCATGTTGTTTTGTGTTTACTTAGCCAGCGAGGGTATTGCAAACTTTTAGTATATTTATTGATTTTCTGACTGCTCGGACCATCTTTTATCTTAACTCGATTTAAATAAACCTTTTTATTTACTTATTAATAACATTGGTAAAATCAGCTAGCTTTACAAATATTATCTTTGATAATTACCAAAGACCTTGTACAAGCCCCCTTATTTCAAAATTGTACGGTATTTGTTCTTCTTTACAGGGATACTCCACCCAAAGATAACATCATTTCTTTGTTCTAATCATCACTGATCACTGACTACCATTGTAGAAAAAATGATTGTTTTTAACACACAAAAACCTTTTTTTAAGGAATTTTGGAAAATAACAGTTCTGGGGCACCTTTGACTGTCATTCAATTTTTTCCTACAATGGTAGTCAATGATGTCCCAGAAAGTTGCTTACATTCTTCCAAATATATTTTTTAAACAACTAGAGAGTGGGAAATTCATGACACAATTTCCATTTTGGGGTGAACTTACCCTTTCAGTCACAGTCCTAACTGTGAGAACAAAATAAGTAATGTGTCATGACCCATACAGTATATTGTGAGACCCAGTTTAAGATTGTATTCCAGATGTTAGTGCTAACTAGATTAGCATCTACTTACTGCAAAAACAAGTCACAAAGAGCCTAAATTTAATATGAACTAACAGGATAAAGCAGCCTGGCTGAGGGGAGATCTGGCAAATGTATGGATACTTGAGGGCGGTCTCCCATCCCCAGATCCATCGCCTCCGTCGCTTTGACCCGCCAGCCTGACAAGCGGTTCTGTATACGGCGCCACCATGGCAGCAGGATCAGATGGCTGCTTGTCGGAACTGGATTACTTATCCCTGTTGCAAGTCTTGTCTATGGTGTATTGTGTACATGTTTTTCTCCTCACCTTCCCCATGTAATGCTTTATCTTCTTCTAAAAATACATTTCGTTGCACTGTACTTGTATGTGTGTAATGACAATAAATTGAATCCAATCCAAAAATACACTGGCAGGATATAAACAACCTGTGTGGCATCCATTCTGATTTCAAGTTTAGCTTACGATAAAGAGCAGCGTCTTTAGTTCCTCTTTTTTTAAGGTTCCCATGGTTTGAGCTTGTCGTTCACTTGGAAAGACAAATGAAAAAGACAGGAAGTAGCACATGAGGAGGGAGGGAGTGGGATGAGATGACACGAGCCGTGCCAGCCTCCGAGTGCCACCACGAAGAGAGAGGGAGCGAGGGAGAGAGAGACTGAAAAACACGACCCTAAAAATTATAATAAAAATGGTGTCGTAAAACTACAAAACAGATCCATGTGAAGACACGGAGGAGTGAGCGCTGTCTCAACTGGACCTAATAAGAGATTAGACACGATCACCACAGTGAAAGAGACGAGAGCGCGAGAGAGAGAGGGAGAGCGAGAGAGAGAGGGATAAGCACTCTGTGTGGCATTAGGAGCGTAAGCTTATCTGGTATTTATAGTTCAGAAGGCCGCAGGAGGAGAGCACAGAACAACAATCTCTTCAAAAATTTAGGAAATATGAATTATGGATAAGAGAGAAAGATGGGATAATAAACTACGAGTGGAATTGCTGGTCAGGTTTTCTTTTATGGATGAGGAAGCAGACACAGAAGAAGAGTCTCGGCTGTTTTATAGTGGCAATTGATCGGGTGTGAGAGAATATTTGCGATGACGCAGGATTACGCGTGCTTTGTTGCAGCTTTGAGATCATGCAAGCTGACTCAATTGCTCGTGATATCAGCATCCCGATTCTGCAGTTTGTGATGACGTGACGTGGAGATTAAGCAACTTGAACAAGATTCCGCTATTGTATTGTATACGTGCAGTGCATTGATTCTTCCCCGAAAGTCCCCAGATTACCTCATCGCTATTCTCCTTCTTTTCTCCATCTGGCACGGATGCTTTTACTTTCACTTTCAATCTGCTTTCCCTCTCTTCAGTTCAGTTATGCGTCGCTCTCAAGAGGGGTGATGCAGGCGAATGCAGCCGAACGCTCTCCCTATTTCAACTCTTGTCATTTACTCCTTTATTGCCGAACTCTGACATTGTTTTGGATCTAACTCTCCTGCATCACAAGACTCTTTATGATACGTACCTTTCGATCGACTAGCACAGCGTTGTCTTGCATAATATATTGCTCTTAAGGTTCAGATGGGTGCTTTGTGAAAAATGATTGCATTACAACAGGATGGAATGCAAACATTACTGTCACCAAGCTTCAGATGAAAGGCTGTGGTGATGACATCATCATGCCGGGACGCTCCCTGATCACAGCATGCTTTCGCAAGGACTTCCTGTCAACAGTTCAGAAGGGCATGATAATCTTCTAATGGAATTTACATTTGATCAAGACTTTTGAGGAACAATTTGAAGGCTTGTTATCTTTGTTCAAACAGGAATATAACCATTGATTGTAAGAGATTAAAAGTGTGTGGTGAGGAGGGGAACAGATCTTACCTCGGAGTGAGTGAGAATGAACATGGTCGCAGGGAGGAGGGGAGCGTCATTCCGTACTAGTTCGAGGGAGGAGCTCTGTCTGCGTTTGACATGCACGTGTGGGTCGAGCTCAGCCCTGATATGGCAGCCACGGCAAAACCAACAACAAGAGGTTGAATGTGGAAGCTGTATATAGAAACCAAGGAGGAAGTCAAAGAACTGTACTTGTTCCTCAAGAGAGTGCTCAAGACTTGCTTTTCAATGCCGTGACCAGGAGCTTCTCTGAGAGTTTCATCCGAGTGTGTTTGGATTAAAGGTGCAAAAGTCACACTCGAGGAATGCCGTGCAAACGAAGGGGAAGGTAGATTATTTAAGGACTAGGGTCGCGAAGGACAACCGAACAGAATGTGGCCTGAATATTGCACTGAGCGCAGTCTGAACGCTCATCTGCTCATGCTCATGTGCTGTGCAGGTCAGTTTCTATTTGTGTTCCTATGTGTGTGTCGTCACCTGGTCACATGGACGCTGTGATTTGTGTGTTTGCTTGTTTACTCTCCTGGAGACGTGCGCTTTGGTGATGATGGTGTGTGCCCACGTGTGTTCGAACATGGTGTGAACCTCTGTACTGTGTTTGCAGAGCGAGGGGCGTTTAAAGTAACATAATGACTGTGGTGTGACAGCGTGGTTAAAGATGTCACCAGTGTTTTATGAAGAAAGTAGTTTGGTCACTTTCTTTTAAAATGCTTTTAGATCGTTTTTGATTCGAGATGTGATGCAAGCATGCGTAGACTAGTCGTGAATGTTAGCATCGAGAAGCTTGACATGGTTTGTGTTTCCTGTACTTGCCTTGATAAAACACAGGCGGTGCTCATTATTAAGGTGTTACACCTAAACCTCTTAGAAATCCTGTTCTGGTGACGTCATGTTGAAAGATACAACATGATAAGAGAGAAACATTACTGACCAAGTGGAAGGAAAAGGATGAATCATCGGCCTAACTGTACAGCATACTCTTTATGCAAAGAATGTCCATTTGTTTAAGAGCAATCTATTGTTTTTTTTAAGGAGCCTTTTTACTCATTTTCAGTGTGTGCACGTCCATTAGTCAATCTGGGAGTAGGATGCGACGGTACGCTAATCTGAAGAAGTGGGCCGTCTGTATCAAATGGTTGCTTAGAATTTGCATTCTCCATAGCAGCCACATCAACTGTATCCTCACACTTGGTGCCTATAGGAAAGATTGCGAGACGGAACAGTATCATGCACTTGCAGAATATCAGGACTGTGATCAATTCATATTCTGTGCCTGTCTGCATCAACGCTTTGGCATGTTCAGAGTCAAAATAAACTCTGAACTGATTGTGGCCCTTCCAGTCCAGTGTCTGTTGAATTAAAAAAAAAATCTCAGGAGTGATAGAAAGTCACCCGACAGCAATGTGAAACAGCGTGACAAGACACGTGAAAACTGTAATGGAAATTGAGGCTATTGCATAAAACACAATGGTCCTAAACACATGTACAAACTGTTGCATTGCTTAAAAGTGAATATGAACTTTGTATCTTTTCAGACCTGAAATGCTACAATGAAAACGAGCATATTTTCTGGTATTTTAACCTGTTTAACCAGTTTTCATTTTCTGCATATAAATGCAAATTGAAACAATATTTTTAATTGAAATTTGAGAAATATTGTTCGTAGTTCACACAATGAAGCCAAAAATATGATTTTACCTAAACACATACCTATAAATAGCCAATTCATAAAAACTGAAACTTATTTTGAAATGAAAAATATTTTTTGGATACAGTTTACTGAATTTGAAAAGAATGAAATAATGAAAACATCCTATTTGCAGAGCTCTGTATACAGACTATATGCTATTTTCACTATCAGATATCAAGGTGTTATCCTAATTGTTATACTAAGTGGGGAATGTGGGTCAGGTGAGGACTATAATGAACCTATTAAACTGGTCTTTTTTTAAACTTCCAGCCTAGTTTCCAGATTTATCACATCAATTCTGAAATAGATAAAGACGTAGCACAATAACTCTCTTTAATATCAACTCATATTTTATGTTGTGAATCTAATATGGCTTTTTGGCAAATCATGTGCCAGCTGGTGAAATCCTAAAAATAAATGTTTTTGCTTTTTTGTGTTTAGAAATTCAGGCAGAGAACCCTTGTAAATAAAACAGCGATATCATAAAGATGTAGACTTCCTGTTGTGTTACATAACTGACCTAATCTCTCTCCTCTTCCTCTCTGTCTTTTCTCTGTTTCCTCCTCTGTCTCTTGTTTTCACAGATGAACGAGACAGAGTGCAGAAGAAAACCTTCACAAAATGGGTCAACAAACACCTCATAAAGGTACAGTCCAGCACTCCGGGTTATTTTTGTCATTTCTGCAACACTTCACAAAGATGAAGCCAGCTGACCCAAGAGTTTCGGTTTTGTTGAACACACGCGTTCACACTTTTACTCGAGGATTCTTTGTAAAAGGGCTTTGCACATACAGTTTGGAATTTTCGTATGTGTTTTTTTTTTTGTGTGCGTTATCCTACAAAATTGTCACGCACGGGAACCTTGCACACTGAGTCTGATACGTATTTTTTTACAGAAAATCAAACCCAGTCTGACGTTTTTATGACAGACGAATATATTGGAGGCGGTGTGTAAATTATTCTTTTTTTTAATCGGACAAAAATTTTGGACTCTGTGTGCAATGACCTTACGACTGAACTTGCATGAGGGGTAAAACATAGAAGTGTGTTGTTACACCTCCATTGCACCAAATAACATGACTGTGGTATTCCCCCTCTTTACTTCTTCTCAAGTGACTCAAAGGTAACTGAAAAGACGTGCCATGTGCTTTAGAGCTATATTTGCTTCTTTGTTAATCCTGTGTATCTCCTCATCCACTGACCACAGATCATGGGAGCAAAGAATGCTGGGTATTCCAAGGGTAGGGCAGGTGACCAACCACAGAAGTGCCGGAGTTATGGAGTTAGAGATAGTGACCTCATAACTCTGAAGGTATTACAGTAATGTAGGTCAGTAATGAGATACAGTTGCGCAGCGTTGCTTGAACTTTAGACACTGGGAGTAGTAAGTTATAAACACTAGACAGTATGAACCTTATTGCTTGTATCATACCAGAGACGACATTTTTCCCACATGCAAGATAAATGGATAGTTCACCCAAAAATGTACATTTATTCACCCTCATGACATTCAAACCTATATGATTTGTTTTTATGTGTGGTACACAAAAGAAGGTATTTGGAGAAATGTGTTCATGCAATGAAGGTCAATGGAGCTGACGTTAATTGTGTACCAACATTCTTCCAAATATCTTCTTTTGTGTTCCGCTGAAGAAAGAAACTACAATTTTAATTTTAGAAAAATTATAAATAGAAAAAATAATTATGTTATATTTGTTAAACAAAGGATAAAATTATGAAAAAAAATTGGGGACCTGTCCCTTTAAACAGGGCAGACTGCATCACATGTCACTTTGTCCTGTCAAATCTTATCAGATTTAGCTGTTTTTAGGAAATCCAGGGTTGTTAAAGTCAATCTCATGTGTCTGCATAGCTCACATTGCTCGTCATATGGGTCATTACCACATACTAAGTAGACCATGATACCTGTTAGCGTTTGTGTTGACACGTCTCTTTTTATCTCTGGCAGGTGAACAGGTGTGTGTGTGTGGTTAGCCTTAGGCAGTGTCGCACTGACAGAAAGCGCTTTGTGTATTTTGTGTGTTTGCTCTTAACACACTCCCAACATAAACTATGACCTATTCGCAAAAATGTTGAACAGGTTTGAGAAGGCATGTACAGGATGCCTACACACGTGACGGCTACAGTGCCGGAAACACAAGGGAACACATCTGAGTGTGACATCTTTATTGTTTAATCACATGGGGATTACCACAGCGCCCAGCTTGTTGTTTTGTGTGGCTATGGAAATGAGTCGTCTCATGATAACATATTATAGTAAACAGCAAAAGGAGATGTGTTGAGAATTTAGGATCCACAGTTGCTCACACATACATTGAGGAAGAGGACTTTAAGATCCAGCATTTTTTCAGTTTTGTCGCAACTGTCACAGTGTCCTGTGGCCTGGTGCCCTCTGCTGGTTGGATTATGTGCTCAGCTGATGTCTAGCTATCAAAACTACTTTTTAACGTGGCGTGGTCTCTTGATTATTAGATTTAGCATGAATTACTGGGATGGCGCATTGACATGAGTCTCCAAATACTTAAAAAAACACTGTTTTATTCATGCATTTGTCAAATGCCTTTATCCATAAATTTATATTTTTATGCTTTTCCTTTTTTTGTTGTTGCCATAAGTCAGTTCTCATTTATTCACCTTTATGTGTCATTTAAACTTGTATATAATTTTTATTCTGTGGAACAAAAATGTCTATACGGTCCAATCAATGGTGGTCAATGTTGTTCGGTTACCAACCTTCTTCAAAATATCTTCTTTTGTGTTCTGCAGAAGAAAGTCGGGTTTTGAATAATATGAGCAAATGGGATTTCACTCTCTGTTTCTCTCTGCAGGTGCGGAAGCACATCACAGACCTGTATGAGGATCTTAGGGACGGACATAACCTCATCTCCCTGCTTGAGGTGCTCTCTGGTGTCACACTGGTAAGTAAACTCAACATCAGTGTTATAAAACACAGACACACGTTGTGCTGTCTGTAGCACACACGAGGGTCCAGTCTGTCTGTCAGCTTCAATTATGCACATTGAAAAACCAATGCTTTGTGCAATTCACATCCAGGGAATTCACGTGGCAGACATCTGCTTCGTCTTCTGTAATGCAATTTGCATTATCGGATATGCTGTGGCAGTCAAAAAATTACAAATGCGTGGTCATGTCACTTGATCTGATGTAGGGGGCTAGACTGATGTCATGAAATGTCTTTGCATGATGCTGACGTCGCTGAATACAGACCAGCTGCATCAGCGTTAAAAGAGTCTGACAGGGTTCAGTAGTGTCATCTTCTTTCGTACATGACTTCTACACTCAGTCCTGCTCACTGGGATGGCTGGAGACCATGATGCACTGGGGCATGGTGACTGATGGGGGGGATTAGTGGAGCCAGACTGCTGACACACCACCTGCCCTCTGCATACTCCCTCTCTCTCTCACACACACTCTCTATCTATCTCTCTCTCTCTCTCTCTCACGCTCTCTCTTTCTCTAGCTGTTGTATTGTCACAATGAGTTGCACTTTTCATTGTTTTGATTTTCCTTCACTTCGCCTCCGACTCGTTTATTGTTTCAATCATTCTCAAATCTTCCCTTCAACAATGTTTCTGTCTTCGCCCTTTCTCCACATTCCTCTCTATGATGTCATCAGCTCAAGGGCGGGTCAACCCTGCGAAGAGCGTGCGTGTCACGCGCCCCCCCACTCATCCTGGTGTGTGGGGAGGATGAGGAGGCTGGAGCTCAGGGAGTATGTGTGACCCCCTCCCCCCGCACAAAACACACACATTAAGGTCTTTTCACCCACATGGCATGGACTTGATCCAAAGGACAATTATGTGAAGATTATGAGAGGCATATCTAACATGGCCATGCATGATTCATACAGTGGATCATAAATACACTATATATAATCTGATTACATTTGGATGTCTTGCGAGACAACGCCTTGCACCATGTACTGTATAGACACTTTATATTTACACTTTCAACAAACTGTTGCCTGCACACACTTACATTTACAGACTGATGAAATGTCACGTTTGCCCTTTGTGGGGTTTCTATGGTCAAGCGATTAATTTAACTACATTACTGCAAATAGAGCATGCATTTGCATGTAAGTGTGTGACGGTGTGTGTGTGTGTGTGTGTGTGTGTGTGTGTGAGACACTATTATTGAAATGGAAAAGGTGTTTAAAAGCGAGACAGAATATGTATTGCAAAACCTAGTAAGGTGTATTGTTGGTTGCTTCTAGCACGGGCAGCTCCCTTTCACAGAATTTCACATAGGAGACTTGATGTGACATTAGCATGTTGCTAAGCAAATAACATACAATAAGTTAAAAGTACAAAAATACATGGCACTCACTTAAATATAATTACTTTTTGATTACACTGAATTATGCAAACATAAAACATGCAATACCATAGAATATGTATGTTGTAGGTATCTTAAAGGGATAGTGCACCCAAAAAGGAAGATTCGGTAACACCCTACAGAATAAGGGGCAATTCTTACTATTAACTAGAAGTCATTAGCATATTGGCTGTTTATAAGTACTAATAAAGCACATATTCTGCAACACCATACTCTATATCCCTAATCCTACCCAATACCTGAACCTAACAACTACCTTACAGTCTATTTATAAGCAACAAATTAAGAGTTTATTCGGGAAAAAGTCGTAGTTCATGGTTTGTTAATAGCGAGATTTGCCCCCATACTGAATTGTGACCGAAAATTCTGTCATTCACTCAAATGAAAAGTTGTTATATTTATATTGTTATATGTTATATTTGAAAGAATGATTATAACCAAACAGTTCTAGGGCACTATTGACTTATAACTACTCATGCAAAATATAATCATTTGTGTTCAACAGAACAACAAAGTTTAGATCAAAAATAAAAATTTTTGGTTGAACTATTTCTTTAATTAACCTTCCTTTCGAAACGGCCTTCGTTTTAGGAGAGCGTTTATGACTCTAAAATGCTGTGTCATGTATACAGCTTACTAGGTTTTGAAATATCTCAAGATGGTGCATGATGTAATAATCAGTTTAGTTTTGTTGTTTAAATGATTAGCAAATTGGCGACAGTTTCATGGTCGGTTAACTTTGTCTGTTGCTTTTTTAAATGACTGATCCTGTGTCTTTTTACAGTGTGCTGTTTTCTGCTTTCAGCCTGCTGCTAATGTAACAAAGCGGTTGTCTCCCGAACCTCCAATTTATCCTGATTATGAGTGCACTCATCCTTATATCTCTCTCTCTCTTTCCTGTCTAGCCCAGGGAAAAGGGTCGAATGCGATTTCATCGACTGCAGAATGTGCAGATCGCACTAGACTTCCTCAAGCAGAGACAGGTATGTACACATATATTAAATATGTAAACAAAAACACTTTAGTACACTTTCAGTCTTTAAAATACAAGTGTTTTCCACATTTTCTCGGGCCACTATAGACCTCTTGAGATATCTCACCCCTCAATATCTACTGTAAAGTGTTTATAGCCCCGGACCAATTTAATGCAAAATTGAAGAAAACAAGAGATTTGTAGAGAGACATATCTCAGTCTCATTTTCGTTATCAGTCTACGGGGCTTTCAGATGACCCGCATTGATGTCTAATATCCTCTTTCGTGTCACTTTAGCCTAGGGTCCATAAACCAGACAAACTGCCAAACAGCACCCATCTCCGAAAGCAAAACATATAGCTTCTGACAGCATGAGAGAGAAACCCAAACCAAAGCTGCCCTGAAATAACATTATATCCTCCAATTGTCTAACTCTTCCAGTCCCTAGATAGACATTGTTAGCAGTGAGATACTAGTGTGTGTAGCAAAAGAAACATTGCAAAGAAACATTTGCTACGGATGGAATTAAAGATGAAATAGAATCATTTTTAAGATACAAAAAAATGTATTCAATATTTTCCACTAGTGAGATTCTTGTTTTGCTTTGTTGTAGGTCAAACTGGTGAATATACGTAACGATGACATCACAGATGGGAACCCAAAACTGACGTTGGGTCTGATCTGGACCATCATCCTTCACTTCCAGGTAGGTCCCTTTCTTTTCAAAGGCTTTTTAATGAAAAGAGTGCCATGGTTTTTTTGCTTATTTTTTTGCGTATAGGTCCACTTTGAGGTTAGTGGCAAAGATGATGCCATAAGTAGGATTTACTTGAGGAGAGGAGAAAATAAGGGAAGAAAATATAATGATCATGTTGACCTTAGACCCTTTTTGTACACTCGTGGGCCAGTTTATGTGGTGTTTCATAAAAATGTCTTCCAGTCCGTTTTCAGAAATCATGTTGTTATTGTGCATTCCAAGAAATATATATGAAACTGCAGTTGAGTTGTTTTAATTAAGTAATAGTAACATCATAAAACAGCGAACACAATCAAAGAAATAAAAACTTTAGAACATTATCAAAACATGGGTTATCTGCTCTTTTGCAAATGAACTCTTCACTTCTAGACTAGCCACTGAGAAACGAATGAAACTGTGCAAAACAAATTTAAGTAATTACCTTGTTTTCTTTGCTTATCGGTCAAGCCGGGGAGAATCTGTGTGTCCGTCCTTTTTAGCTTGTATGTAAGATCAGTATGTAAGATATTTGTAAAATTTTAATAGGTTTGATCATTGAAATATTTGACGATAGTTTATCTATTCTGAAGTAATGAAAATATGAATTTTTGCCCTTTCATAAGCTGTGTTTGGATCACATTTGTAATGCCAATTTGAAGTCACCCATTATCAGCACATTGCCTGTGTTGAGACTAGCACATATCATAAGAAGAAAATTAAATGATATTTACATAAGAATCTATAAAAACCTTCCTGATGCACCATCTAAGAGCTCTTAGGCTGACAACGCAACAGATCGTCCACACTGCTTTGAACATTTCCATAAATGTCCAGCAGGGGGCATAGTGATTATCAACATGTTGATGACATCACAAGGTGACACAGGGAGCTGGTTACCAAGGAGATTGCATTGCTATGACCCCAAAGCATACTCAATCAGCATGATTCAGCAAAAGAAAAGACTAAAGGAGGAAGAGGGCTCATAAAGATACAAATGAGACTAGTGTGCTAGAATGTGACTTATATCATTTATTAGAGAGAAGAGATTATAAACAAAGTCTCCGTAATCTTGACGAATAATTGTGATATGATTAGAGCAGATCACTCACATGAGTACTGCGCTGTACATTATTACATCTCTGGAATGAAAACTATAGTTTATAAAAGTATATACATATACTAAGTATATGTGAATTCAGTGTTCCTATAGCTCAACTGTTTGAGTATTGTAAACATTGCAAAGATTATGGGTTTTATTCTGCTGAAACACACATACTGATAAAAAATGGGTCCTTTCAAAGCGATTCACTATGTTTACAATTTATATTAATAAACTTATCACACATCGTATAGATTGATGCACGAAAGAATATAAACGTTGTGACTACTTGTCGGCAAACTACTTGACTTCAGCCAACATTGCCATAGCATAATATTTTACCGTATATCATGAATCATTTGGGGAACATTATGTTAAATGATCATTTCAGCACAGGTTGGTAATTAGGAGGAGTCAGTGCTTGCTGTTGTTCTGTCAGAGAAGTAAAGCCTTTAATAGCAGTCCCTTTGTGTCACTTTACAATTTTATTTTGCACAGCCAAGAGACGCTAACAACCCAACCTCCCCCTGGGACACTTTCATCCACAGCTGTAATTTGGGCTAAATGCACCCTTTCGGAATTGTGTTTTGGTTCCCCGTATGGACCTGGTGTATTTTTGTCTATCCTGAGGGAGAGTACTAATCCGACTCCACTGTGTGCCAGCTGTCTCCGTTACACAAAGAACTAGGGATGCACGATAAATTATCGGCCATATCGGTATCGGCTGATAAATGATCATTTTTAATGTAATCGGTATCGGCCCATAATACAATTGACATAAAATGTAATAAAATAAATACTGTCCTGTGGTTAAACAACTTCAGTTTTACTCTGCTCAGTTAAAATACAGTACAGTATCTGTCTTTCTATTGTGATCATTCAAACATAATTTGTTTGTTGAATAAATAATATAACAGAAAAGTTTGAAGGTTAAATAATCTTTAACGATTGGAAAGTAGGCTTGGTACATGATTTTCAGGGAGAACTAACGGTTACCTTGTTTTCTGCAGTGAACGTTTTCATAAAACAGCAGTCGTCCCCTTTTTGCCTTTTGTTTCAGTCTTAGGAAATGTATCTAGATACTGTTTATTGGCCAATATATTGGTTATCGGCGTCCAATGTTAAAGAATCATCGGTTATCCTTATCGGCCTAAAAAGAACTCCTCTAATTGGCTGTAGTTGATGTCAGTCTGATGAAAAGGTTTGGCTGTGGGATCGTATGGCATGGATTGTTGTGTGCTTAAATTGTATGCCCTCTGTCTGCAGAAAAAGCGGATCGCTGTGTTTTTGTCGCTGTCTATCTGTAAACAGAAATCGTTCTCTGTTACAGTACAGTATGAAGTCTGGCTTATGTAATACATACGGTGTCAGCTCATTTTCAGTTGTGTCACAGTTATTTATTTCGTGTTAATTCATCAGCAGCCCATGCAATCACATTTGCGTATGATACTGTAGGTCTGGGTCACAGGATCAGATTCCATCAAAGTGTGATCGGTTGTGAAGGTTGAGGGTTTGAAGTGAACAAGGTCTTTTATCTTTAAACATCTCATTCTTTGCACAGATATCATTTTATTCACACCAGTCTGTGGCAGAACTATTCATTCACACCCATTGATCTTTGGGTCCAGTTATCATTCCAGTCCATTACAGGTGCAAGAATTTAAATGTCACATCTAATAATTTCTTGCACTCCTAGGCTGGCAGTTGAAGGCCATTCGATTGGTGCGGTTGATGTGTGCATGTATGTTGTGCTCTGAGCTCACCAGGCATCTGAGCAAGAGCAGGCAGGTGGGAGGGAGGATGAGCACATGGATAGGAGGAGAGAGAAAGAGAGCGAGAAAGGAGGAGGGAGCGAGAGGGAGAGGGAGAGGGAGAGGGAGGAGGAAGCTAAAGCAGCAGTAGAGTATTCTGTGAGGCTGCAGCAGACTAGAGATAAAGCTCTTTTCTCTGCCAGAGAGAGCAGAGGAGCTACCCAGCAACTGAGAGAGAGGACACAGGCAACCTGTTATTACCGGAGCCCCTGGCTTTCTCCGTCACCCGCAGGCCTCTCCAGTCACAGCAAGGAGACACGTATGCTTTAATGTTAGGTGGTTCAGAATTGCTGAACCTTGTAAGCTCTATGACATACGTTTTTGTTCGCACCCAGTGGTTGTGCAAAGGGGAGCACCGTGTCAATCGGATCAATTCAGCCATGCTCAACTGATGGAGCTGCGCTTTTTTTCAACACCCACAAGGCGACCGGTTTGCGGATAGCGATGCAGCTTCAGGTGGAGGAGAACTCCTGGATTTTTCGTTTCCTCTTCTCATTCAGCGGGCATAGTTCGGACACCCGCCCCAGCCCTGTCCTGGCGGTGCTCTAATTAGATTCCATAGCCAGAGGAAAATCGCCAACATCAGGGAGCGGCACCTTGACTTGTTTCTCGTTTCCTGGGACATACGCTGTTTATACACAGAAAAAAGATGGGATGGACTGAAAGTTCGACTGCCATATAAGTGTGATCGGACTATGTGCTTAACGGCACCCAGCGGTCTCAGCAGGAGGAAAGTGGTTATTGAATTTTGCATCCTGAAGGTGAGGTCCTCACTCACAGCAGTTCCCGTCTTATGTGTTGATCCGAATGTGCTTGCGTCGGGGTATGGGATGCCAGTTCTTGTAGCAGCAGAGACGACACACTTTGTACCTAACCCCTCCAATTCATTCTCTTCAATGTCTGGAAACTTGTTTTAATGGAGCTAACATACAGCGGAGCTGCATACACAGCCACAGGTGTGATGCCAAGACTAAACATCACCTGATTAGGTGACGATGGGAACATGAGACGCTAAGCTCTGTTTGGCTGTGACTAAATTGAGCATAGACCGGAGGATTGCCTGACTGTGCACTTTTGTCCATTAGCAGCTGATCTGAGACACATTCTCACAGCACAACTAACACTACAACGTCTACACTAACTGCCCTAACTGATGGAGTGCGTTTATCAATAATGTATGCTAAAGAAATCTGCAGAGGCACGTTTTACTGGACATCCTGTGATAGAAGAATAAACGTTGTTTCCGAACTGTGGTCTTGTGTGAAATGAGGACTGCCGACCTTCTTGTGGCAGGGATGTGTCGTGAGATGTTGAGTGTGTGCGTGCAACTAAAAAAAACAATGTCTGTCTGCATTGCAGTTCAGTCTTGGTTCTCAGCATGAGAAATATCAGCGGTAGGCTGGTGGGTCCTTGAGGATCATGACTAATGGCCTGCTATTCTACATGGCATAAAAAATGGGCTAGATCCTTTACTCTTTATTGTAATTGACACTGCACCAGCTCTGCATCATCGGCGAGACCAGAGCTTTAATGTTGGATTTCAATATTTTATAAAGTACACTAAACTATATGCAGCATGTCTTAAAGACGTGCTTAAAGCTTCTGGGTAAAGGGCTGTCAAATGAAAAATTTCCTAAAAACACAAAAGGAATACCAGTTGACAAGAGGAATAGCCTGTTTCACAACTGTAGGTCTGAAACTGGCAAATTTTGTAAGAACCTGAAATTAATACCTTCTTCACCCATCTGCATTTGTTGAATTGTTGTATCATTGTTTTCATTATGGATTAATCACTAAATTTCAATTCAAACAACCCCAGGTTTACTGTTTTGCTGAAATACTCTCATTGTTGTCGATTCTTTCCTTGCTTTTGCTTTGAATTTCTCCCTATATCTGTAGTAGATATGGGGAGCTCTTTTGGTTGCGTGAAACAACCAAGGGATTCTGGGCCAGGTGGTGCTGTACCACTGCCACACAAGAAAAGACTCAGATTTAGGCGAAAACGAAAGGCCAAACACAAGTTAAAAGGAGCGGAAGGGGAGGACATGAGAAGCCATGCCTTTGAAGAATACGAAGGTGGAAGTATTGAACTTACTAAGCAATCCTCCAAATCTGGAGTTTCCGAAACTGAAACGCCCACCAACGTAGTCCTCGTCCCTGGGATGGCCCCTATATTTGGAAGCACAGGGACATTGCGGGGCAGCAAGATGGCCATTTTATCCCCATATCCCAGTCCTGCGTGGATGGGAGGTCTTGAGATAGAAAGACTCTGTGAAGAGCCTCAAGTGCAAGTCAACACAACTCCTGGAGGAGGCAGAGTCTGCAAGGTACGGGAGCGTGTGCAGGGGGTATTAAAGAGGCCGTGCCTTTTACTCTCCAAACGTGGAGATTTGGAAACTGAAGAGGAAGGGGAAAATGTTCATGGGCGAAGTGAATTGAAGTTTGAAGACCCTGATTCTGAAAAAAAGGGAGTGGTCCACATACGCGAATTTGGAGGACAGCTTTGTGTGGTCCGCACTGTCTACCCAAGGGAATACGGGTCGCCTGTGTGGCGTGACAAAGAACTTGAGGTCCATTTGGAACCTCCAGCTGCGTCTCCTGTTTCAGGGCATATCACGAAAATTCAAGTGTCCACAAATCAAGGACGACCACTCCCAACAGCTGCAGCTCTAACAAAAAAAGGGACTGATTTCCTATTGGACAACACCGCTCAAATGACCGATGGTTTTGGCCTTCCAACGCAAGACCCTCAGTCTTCAGGTTATGCTAGCGATGTGCCTCTTACCTCACCCGAGGCAGGAGCAGCCATTCAGACTGATTGGGGGAGTTCCTCTGAAGTTCTTGATTCTTCTGTGCTGGAGAGTCCCATCTCCCCACAAGAGAAACCAACTCAGGGTCCCACCCAGGTCAGACTCTTTCTCTTTTTGTTTGTCTGAAAGTCTTTCATGTTGCATTAACAGAGGAGAGATAAAAGCAGACAGAACTCGTCTATGACTATGAATGGGGTGTGTACATGTGCTTTGTGTTTTTATTGCATTTCCTATAAAGATTGTACAACACAGCATCTTTACATCCTTCCTGTCCCAGGAGCCTAATCACTACCGACCAGACCATCTCTCCTCCACACTTCCTGGTCCTTTTCTTCCCTTCACTCATTATTTTCATTCTCTTACACCACCCCCTCTCTTTCCTGTCACTCTTGCCACTCCTTGGAGTGGAGCTGCTTGGTGCTGCTAAAGATGTGATGGCTTGTGACGTTCCCAGGCACACTGTCAGCTGTTCAGTTTCTCTCAGCCTCTCTCTCTCTCTGCACCATTGTAAGGTTTGTTGTTGTGTGTTAATTGCCGTCCTATGCTGGCTGCTCCACCTGCACATTTAAAACTCATAGTTGATGGAGGTTATTAGGGAGAGATGCGTTTCATTGCTGTAGAGAAATTTTTGTCTTCTAGCAATAGCACTGTGTATTACCTGGCCAGGCTAGTTATGTTGCTGCCGTACCAGAAATATGAAGCGTAGCATCAACGTGGATACATGCCATCATGCACACGCCCAAAGATACACATCAAAGAGTGGATGGTTGAATGCAGGCTCTTTGATCTATGTAGCACTTGTGCACTGGAGTTGAGGACAGTGTGTGCCAGCTGCAGTCATGACGTCATCGCTGTGGTTCCCCACAAATAAAAAAAGATGGATTTTATATAGGCATTATCAGGCCTCCTGCAATCTTCCTCAGGGGAAATGTCTGCTTTTTTATTTTTTTGCTGGCTTTCTTTTTTGCATGTTAATATTGGTTGCTTTGTCTTGTGTTTGTTTTATGGTTTTTGTTTGAAGTCACCCTATCCTCAATTGTTTTATATTACTTATAGAGTTAGTCACAGGATATCCTCTAATTACCCTTATAACTAAATTACTTTAGTGTGTATGTTGGTTTATCAGGTGATAGTATGCTCAGTGTTTACTGTGATCTAATGAGACTATTGAGGGCAAAGCATTACTTTCTTGACTAGTGTTACATCACAAACTCATTGATCCATGCTCTGATTGAAATACAGTATCACTGCTTCACTGTATGACCTGTCTATTGTATGTATTGCGTTCACGGCATGTCTGCACATTGCTGTATTATATTGGTTAACTCGGTTGTCTTGAAGACTGGTTTGACTCAGTCTTGCCTGAAATGATGGTAATCCAGTGCCTGGGTGCGTTTTCATGGCTAACACCAGTTAATTGGACCAGAAACCTTTATCGTATAAGCACCTTTAGCGTAATCGGCTCAGACCAGTATAGTTGCTGTTCTTTTAAGTCAACAGTTTAGCACCACATTGGCTTTGTGCAGATCTGTGGTTTTACTTTCTACGCTTGACTGTAGTTTTGCTGCTATTTATGTTCATTGCAAGTGATCCCTTGTTTGCTGCAAAAGAAAAGGGAGAAGGGTTTGGATGTGATGTGCATGAGTGGAATGACAATAGGGTACAGATTAGAGACTGGCACAGACATAAACTGCAAATACTGGCTCCCTTTGTCAAGAGTAAGTGGAAAAGCAGAGGAAAAGCATAAGTGAGGGGTTTGTGGTCAAGCTGTGGGTCATTCTTTTAAAGAAATATAGAAATGTATGTTTTTAATTTCATCCTCTCTTTCTTTACTATTACAACTTAATACGAAATTCTCTATCTTCAAAACTTAATGTTGGACCTCAGTGTTCTTTTTAACAGGAAATGCATAAATACAGAACAGAAAAATAAAGACAAACCATTACGCAAAGTAATTCAAGATGTCAGTCAATAACATCTTATCTGATTCTTTAGATCTCAGAGATCTATGTAAGCGGTGAATCAAGTGACCTCACGGCAAAAGAGAAACTGTTAATATGGAGTCAACAAGCCACCGAGGGCTATCCTGGTCTGCGCTGCGTCAATTTCTCCTCATGCTGGAGCGATGGACGCTTATTCAATGCTCTCCTGCACAGATACAGGTATAAACACGCACAGACATGTTTAAGTACTTTGAGGCACACACGGATGTTAACACAGATGCGATGGCTTTGTGTTTTTAAGGCCGGACCTGATTGACATGGATGTGGTCGCGCAACAGAGTAGCCGTGAGAACCTTGAACAGGCCTTTGAGATTGCCGAGTCTTTAGGGGTAACACGACTTCTAGACTCTGAAGGTAACATTGGTGTCTTCTGTTTTTGTTGTGTTCTTTTAGCAAATCTGATTTATTTAGTTTGCTAATCATCTTACTCCATTCTCTTTCCCCTTTTCAATGTCTATATTATTTTCCTCTGCATCAGATGTGGATGTGCCTTCGCCCGACGAGAAGTCTGTCATCACATACGTCTCATCCATCTACGATGCTTTCCCTAAGATCCCGGAGGGTGGAGAAGGCATTTCAGCACATGTGTGTTCACTTTACACCTCACCTAAAGGCCGTTCACAGAAGATGTTCAAATTCTGTTGTGCCCATGTGATCTTCCTTTACATTCATCTCTGTTTCTGTTGTTCAGGATGTTGGCCAGCGATGGCCAGAGTACCAGTCTGGCTTCTCCTCTCTGCTGCAGTGGACCAGGCAACACACGGCCCTCATGGCCAACAGAAGCTTCCCCCACAATCCTGTGGAACTCAAGGTGAGAAGATAATCATTCATTTAAAAAAAAGGATGTTACTGAAGGCATCCAAGACAGAATACTCATACAACTTAAAAAAGGCATTCATTTGGAACGCACTACATGGGCAGAATCCTGGTACCCCACATATTGTAAATATCACTATGCAAGACACCAGATCAATGACAGCCTGATATTTTTCCTCCACTGGTAGCTCGCTAGGTTTTGGAACAGAGCAAATGTGACAGAAAGAATTGGAATAAGGGCTTACTTTACCACAAAAGCGAATGCTAATCGCCTTTCAACGTGATCCTACTTGGCTGTTTACCAAATGTCCTCTTTTCCCTAGGCACTTTACAATGAATATGTCCATTTCAAGGAGACAGAGATCCCTGCCAAAGAGGGAGAGAAGACCCACATCGAGCACCTCTACAAGCTTCTGGAGGTGAGAGAGAGACCATTACGAAGTGAAAACGACAGCGAGACAGAGAGATTGAGGTTGACCTTGATTCTGCAGCTAAATGTGGGCTATACTGTTCACAAAAGGCACAGTGGAGCAGCGCATGAACAGATTCGGGCTAATGTAGAGCGCATCGTTGCCATGTGGGAGTGGTGGAATAATGAAAGGGAACATATGCAGAAATAAAAAAATGAAAAATGCTTCGTCTTGAGCTTTTTAAGATGTTTGATGTTATGAGTTGTGTGTAGGCGTGGATAGAGTTCGGGCGTATTAAGCTGCCCCAAGGGCTACATCCCAACGACCTGGAGGAGGAATGGGGAAAACTGATCCTGGAGATGCTGGAGAGAGAGAAGGCAATGAGACCTGTTGTGGAGAGGTCAGTGACTCCACCTCCAGAAAGACATGACTGAGATGATGCCGGCGTTTATAATTTTAAGAGCTCTTGTATTTTATATGTTTATCTGTATGTAACCTTGCGATTGTGGATGTTCTGTTAGGTTGGAGTTACTCCTGCAAATGGCCAATAAGATTCAGAACATGGCTCTGGATTGTGAGGAGAAATTGACGTTGGCCAAAAACACTCTGCAGGCTGTGAGTAGACTTTTAACACATCACTCATCCAGAGCACACACAAATGTTATGTAAAATTAAGTAACGGCAAGGATCTCGAAATTTTGTAAGTAAAACCCAGAAGCGAGTTATAATTTTAGCACTTTCGGTTCCATAGCCCCGAGTTTTTGGTTAAAAAGCTGAAATACGGTCTGGGGTTTTTTTAAGTTTTGTTTTACAATATATAACACACCAGTATTCCGCTTTTGAGTTTTAAAGCTTTTACATGTCTTAAAACTCTCGGTTGCTAACAAGTTGTTGAAAGCGACCACATACAGTACATTGTCTGTGAGAGTAAACGTTGTCACGCTTTAAAATCTCACAAATAATGTTACATGGGCACAAATCTCAAAAAAAGTGGATCGGGATTAATTTACAAAGTATTCATATTATTTAAAAAGTTTGAAAGAGTTGTCAGAGGGTTGGTGGTGGTGATGTTGATACAGAGCGACCTTAGTGTAGTCTATTAATAGCCTCATAATTTGTAAGAATCATAAATCACAGAGCTTGTTTTTTGCGATCTTCCAAATGTCTATATGGAAAATCCGGCGCTAACTTCCGCGTTGGCATACATATGTCATCCCTGCGGCAATCTATACAGTTCTTTATGAAAACTTTATAATATTAAAGAGCTACTGCTCTTGTGTTTCACACTGAGCAGAGATGGTCTTCCACTATGATTCAGCTTATTTTGCTGCACTCCATACAGAGACGCTTGTGTGATTGTAGAACCTTATGAATCCATGTTTTCTTTTCTCCCACAGGACGTGTCTCAGCTGGAGAACGGGCAGCCTGTGAGATGTGAGAATGAAATGGGAATGTATCTGCAAGACTGTGAAGATCTTGTCAGACAGCTTCACCTTGACCTGCAGGTCCTTAGAGATGAGAAATACTACCAAGTTGAACAGCTGGCATTCAGGTAATAGAGAGAATTTGTTTTTAAAGTGTGGATGAGACTAAGGGTGCTGTCCTGAATTTAACCAATGAATTATTCTTTTCTATCTCGTAGGGTATCGTGTCTGCAGGAGGAGCTGGTCTCCCTGCGCCTGCAGTGTGCCAGCGTTTACAGGAGGGGTCATTTCTCCACAGGAGGTCTGCTGGGAGAGCAGAAGGGGTCTTTAGGGGGTCTCGCCACTCTGGGAGCACAGACACTGCTGGGGGCGGCGGGCGCTGTGGCGTCGCTGCTCAGACGGCCCATGTCTCGCGCAGACCTGGTTGCCATGTCATCTTCAGAAGATGAAGGAAGCCTGCGCTTCATCTACGAGCTGCTTGGTTGGGTGGGAGAGACGCAGGATCTGTTGGAGCGGGCAGAGTGGGGTTCAGACCTGCCATCTGTAGAACAGCATCTGCAGGATCACAATATCATTCACAAAGCAGTGGAGGATCTTCTGGGTAGCCTCAAAGAGGCTCGAAATTATGAGGTACTAAATGTTTGAGAATCTGTTTAACACTTTCTTTTGTTTTCAAACGGACAGTTCATCCAAAAATAAAAAAGCAGTTATCCACTGTCTTTTAAAACATGTATATGAGTCTTTCTTCTGTGGAACACAAAAGAAGATATTTTAAGTAATTTTGTGTCCATACAATGGAGGTCAAAGGGGTCCAGTGTTTTTTGTTAATAAGCTCCAAAATGTCTTCTTTTGTGTTCTGCAGAAGAAAGAAAGCCATACAGGTTTGAAATAACTTTTTAAAGGCACAGTTGACCCAAAAAAAAAGAAAATTCTGTCATCATTTACTCACCCTCAGATTGTTGCAAACCTATATAATTGTCTTCGAAGAAAGATATTTGAAGGAATGTCAGTAACCAAACAGATCTTATCCCCCATTTACTCCCATAGTATTTATTTTCCCTACTATGGCAATCAATGGGGGATGATATATTTTTGGTTATTGACAATCTTCCGAAAATCTTCCTTTGTGTTTAGTAGAACAACTTCCAACCAAGAACAAGTAAATGATGACATAATTTTCATTTTTGGGTGAATTATCCCTTTCAGGTTTTCATTTTTGGGTGTACTATTCCTTTAAACTTGCTATGCACATTTTCAGCCCTAAGTGTGACTATACATTTTACAACTTTTCATAAGCAGTTGTCATTTCTTCATGTTCTCTCTCTCCCAGTCAAGGGTCTCAACCAGTTTACGTAGCAGTTATTCTGATACTACGTCCAAGCTGGAGAACCAGTATTGCAAACTGCTGGTGAGTTTTCTCTTTAAATATATGGTAAGCAGCCACATGTGAGTGTATTTTGAGTGTATTAGACTCTGTATTATGGATATCATTCGCTCCTTAATCTCATCAGGGTGTGACAGAGTGTGTCTGCTTACAAAGACAGAATGCTGAAGTGTGACGTGCATAAGAGTGCTGAACAACACCTGCTCTTGACACACACACACACACATCTTCTAAATTTAACCAAATCAGTTCTCCATAAAGAAAAGCGATTGTTCAAAGACAAGGGAGTGGACCTTTGGGTCCAACTCGCCATGGTTTCCTACCACAGAGAAAGCATCTGATCTTTGCTTGCATCGTGGCGTTATGAATGGTTTTTCTGTTGTCGCAGGAACATTCGTCATGGCGACTGCGTTGCCTGGAGAGCCTTCGAGCTTTCGTGTCCCACTGCACCGAGGAGCTGATCTGGCTCAATGAGAGGGAGGAGGAGGAGCTGGCCTTCGACTGGAGCGATAGCAACACCAACATGGCTGCCAAAAAAGAGCAATATGCTGTTAGAGTACATCTATATTTAGTTGAAATATAAACGCAGATTATTAATGTGTTATTTTATTCGTACTATGTTCACTTTCTTTTTGCCCTAATGTGTTTTGTCCTCTCTCAGGAAATGAGGTCAGAGCTGGAGGAGAAACAGGAAGTGATGATCTCCATCCAGGAGACTGCTGATCGTCTGCGTCAAGAGAACCATCCAGCGAAACAAACAGTTGAGGTAAGATAAATATTAAAGTCACAATAAAATCGTAATCTTTCGTATTTTTGTTTTTGCCTTTATTCTTTAATAGTTTTTTATGTTATTACTTCAGATTTAAAAAAAATTCTTATATTTTATAAAATATTGCAGTATTTACTATTAATGACTTAATTCATGTGCTCTCATGATCTTTCCAAACTGCATTTCTTCTCTTAATGACATGTCTCGATCTGGGCAGGGACGTTATTGACTGTCCAATGGCCAGGCTTTCGACTCTAAAGGATTCAATCAATTCTCAATGTACAAAATAATGCCCGTCCTACATTTTTTCTACTGCTAAAAGCCATTTCTAATATGTCACAATTCTAAAATAAAAACACTGCAACTTCTGTTTCATGCCAACTTTAACAAACTTCTTTGGTCGTCAACTTATTAATTTACTTGACATAAAAAGGAATAGTTAAAATAAAAATAACAATTCTTTCGTAGCCGATTCAGGCAAGTTCTCTGACATGATGCGCACTTGGGGTGACCCGATCCCGACTCGTGGTCCTTTCCCCAAACCCTCCCCCTTCTCTTTCCCACTTCCCGTCCTCTCTTCAACTGTACATTACAAATAAGGCTAAAAAACGGCAAAAATAAATCTTTAAAAAACATAATTCTGTCAACATGCACAGTCTCAATGTTCTAAATCGAGGACATGGTTGGTTTGGAAAGACATGCAGGTTTGGTACGAATCAGAAATGAAGCAACTCCTAGTCCTGATGAACAGTTTTGTTCTTTTCAATCTCAGGCTTACAGTGCTGCCCTTCAGACGCAGTGGCAGTGGGTGAAAGAGCTTTGCGTATGTGTGGAGCAACATCTCAAGGACAACACTTCTTACTTCCAGGTGCCAAATCAAGCTGAATTTTTTTCAGTTTTCAAAAGTCTTTCCATTTAAAAATGTATTTTTTTTATAAAAAAGAACTTGTCTGTTTTATAGTTCATGAGTGATACGCGGGAATGTGAAAGCTACCTACGCCAACTTCAAGACACCATTAAGAGACAATACACTTGTGATAAAAACAGCAGACTCGGCAGATTAGAAGACCTGCTGCAGGACTCAATGGTGGGACAGTCTTCTGGATCTATATATTAAAACGTTCTTTTTCGTTATTGATGGGAAATTCTGAATTATTTGCGATAATGTAATCCATGCAGTTGAGGAATTCATAGGTGCAGAGGGGTAGGTGAGTATCCTTGTATACAGCAGATGGTGTCATGAGAGAGGAGTTGCTCAGGGTGGGCTGAGCATTAGGCAAATAATCCATAGCCATATGGAGAAGAGCTGGCACAAGTTTTAGATTCAAGTTTTGCATTGACATAAATGCTAAATCGCAATCTCCAATGATAGGATTGAGTGTTATTCATACAATCTAAAAGACTTAATATCGTAGGTCACTTTTCCTGTCAAGTAATTGTATATTTCAGATAATAAAAAAAAAACACGACAAAAATGCTTAGTAAGAATGTCATTTCCTAAAGTTTTAAAGAATTGTTTTCTTTGATATTTGTTCAGGAGGAGAAAGAACAACTGATTGAATACCGCAGTACAGTGGCCAGTCTTGTAGGCCGGGCCAAATCTGTGGTCCAGCTGCGCCCACGTAGCGCTGACAGTAACCTGGGTACCACCACGCCCATTCGTGCCATCTGTGACTACCGGCAAATCGAGGTATATGACACTCCAGATATCTTACAATCACAACCTACTTGCTTTGTCTGTCCTTTCCACATCACAACCCTGCATTGAACCCTCTTTGAAACTGACCTAAGATCACTCTGATCTAAGATTTACATTATACACTTTTTTGGAAGCTACTTTGAATCATTTGGAAATGGGAAAAGCACAATATATCGCCGCTGTGTCCAAATCTTCAGGTGTCCAAATTCACTATTTTTCAGGAAATGAAAAAACACAGACAATACATTATTTGATCATTTAAAAAGTATAAAGTTTACAAACACGTTTTAATGCTTTGTATTTGTTAAATATTTGCAAGACCCAGTGACAAACATAAAGCATGACTAATAATAATAATTTATGATTATTTAAAAAAATCACAATATGTGGAGACATGAGATTTCAGATGGACAGCAGCGATATATATATATAACATTGGATTGAAATAATTTGTAATGAAATACATTTTTGAAGTGAAATTGAAAATCAATGTGATCCTACTTCAGTTTCTCAGTTTAAATTCCTTCAGTCTAGTCCTACACCACCTATTGTATATACTTTATTTTAGCTTGCGTTTTTTTTCCATTTAGTGCATCAATGTAAAGCATTTTTCCACTTTGTAACTTAAAATTACACATCTCCAGATATACCGCTGTAAAATTACTCTTGTTTTTAGTCAAAAGTTTTAAAATTTTCTTTAATCAATATACAATACCTTGACAAGAAAAGTGACCTAAGATATTTAGTCTTGTTTTATGAATAATCATATAAGAATTAAGTAAGTTTATGGTAAAAACAAGCAAAATCTGTCCATGGGGTGAGAAAAATTAACTTGAATTTAGTTTGACCTTTTTCTCAAGTTCCTAATTCAATTCTTTTTCTGAGTAATGACAACCCATTTTGGGATAATAGGAGGTAGCTCTAGATATGGTTTTAAAGATTTATGATTTTACATTTTTAAGAGTAGTCTAAAATCTTAAAGGCCATGGATAGATGCCACAAGCAGTCTTGTCCCTCTTAATTTACAGCTTTAAAATAGCCACAAAAGCTCTCTAAGTCATACAATATGGAAAACAGATGCAGATTGTTTGAACCGACCCCTCTTTAATATCTACTTCATTAAAGTGAATTCAAGAGATACTGCCGTTTATTGAATATTCAGACATACTTCACGCTGTGGCCCCAAGTCTTTTCTTTCATCTTGATCATATTATGTCAGTCAGGCGAGATTTAATAAATGCCCAAAATAATCCCACCCCCTTTCTCTGCCCTCCCTCAATCCTCCTGTCTTTCCTTTATTCCTCAATTTAACCCTTTTTTCTCTCTCCGTTCCCTTTCCTTCTCCCTTCCTCTGTATGTGTGTCTGCGGGGATGGGCAAGGCCAACTCTCAGGTACTATTGCCGCCCGTTTTTCTCTTCTGACCTTTGCTCTCTGGCCTGGCCCTGCACACAAGGGACCTCTGGTTCACCTCAGATGTCCCATATACTATTTATTGCAACTTTAAAGTTCCTTTGATAGAAGAGATGAGCTGTTTAATATGTTCTGGCGGTGACTTGCTGTTTGAATAGGAAATGCATGAGCATAGGACATAAGTATTTTCAGCATTTATGCTCTGTTTTTAGTTAGAGGTTTAAAGTAATTTAAACAAGTAATCAACTTGTATTTGCACAATATATGTAATGGAGGAATTAAAATATACCACATAACAGGAAAGGCAATAATGTGTATAATAGCACCCATTAAAAAGCGTGCACTCATGAAGATAAATGAGTCATGTATCTTCTATAGAAGAATACTTTTATAAGCATTTATCAGTCACAAGCAGGTGGTGTCCCTTTACTATCACTGTTTTCCCTTCCTGTTATGCAATAGATGTTGGACCGTAATGTGCTTTGTGTGCAAGGAATAGGGTGAGAGAGAAAGTGCTCTCATATATTTTTGATTTGTAATTTGCTTGAATCATTTAAAGCTTTAAGTTTTATGTTGCCTTATAGGTTATTAATGGTCATCAGCTTTAATGTTAGTCAGGACACAGCTATAGGGTGAAAGGCAAGATTTTATTTCAGATAATTCATTTGCAATGACAACACTTTTTGCAAGGTGAGTTGCAATAATATAGTAGTGCAGAGAGGCATTATTTCACTAAATGTATACTTCACATTACTCAACTCATATCAAGGCCATTAGCATTTACATATTATTCCTCCTCATTTGGCTGACATTTCAAAACGCTTTACTTTTCAATTTATTGGCCCGCAATTCGCATTTGCTCAATTATTTCAAAACTTCTCTCCCTCACCTGCCATGTTCCTTCTTTTCTCCCCATCCATCCATCCCCATGTCTCTCTCTCAGATCACCATCGGTAAAGGAGAGGAGTGTGTATTGGAGGATAACTCTCAGAGGACTAAGTGGAAGGTCATCAGTCCTACAGGAAATGAGGCCATGGTGCCATCCGTATGTTTCAGCATCCCTCCACCCAATCAGGAGGCCATTGACACTTCCAGCCGGTACAACACGCACATCCTTACTGCTAACCCCCAATAACATTACAGAGGATCCGCGTTGAGAGGCCTAATGCACATGATACTTCATTTTTGCTTGCATTGTTATTTGATGTTGAAAACCACTGTGTGCCTGTATCTATACATAGAATGGAGCAGATGTATCAGGACGTCATGTCTCTTTGGCACCAGCTACATGTCAACATGAAGAGCATCGTTTCCTGGCACTACCTGCAGAAAGACACACAAAACATATCCTCCTGGAGCTTAGATAAAGTACGTAACACAAATCTCAATGATCATCCCATAATTCTCTGGTTGGAATACTTTTAAAGATTTGTCTCGATCATCTTATTCTACTGCAGATGCGCTTGCAGACCCCAGAGGAGAGGCAGCAAGCTTTGGACCACCTGGACGCCCACCTGTCCGACTTCCTGACGGACAGTCGTGAGAGCTCCCTTTTCACACCGGCTGAACGACGCGAGCTAGAGAGGGAAGCAGAGAACTGCCGTGAACATTGTCAAACGTTGCTGGTGTCCTTGGAGACGGGTAGGCAATGTTGGAATACATCAGTCATATGCTGTAAAAGCATTTGAAAGGATGCTAAGCATGTTTTTATGTATTTTAGTGGAAAAGGACGAGTCAGTCTCTCGCGCCTATCTCTCAGAGCTGCAGAGCATCAAATCGCACCTGGAGGATGCGGAGAGCAGACTGATGCGAGGCATACAGACGCCACAATCCAGTGGTATATCTGGAGATGTGGTAGACAGTGCGGTTAACATAGTTGAGCAAGAGGTGAGCAAAGACTTGTACAACTGCTCCCTCTACTGGTCAGTAGTCTTGATGACTGTTTTTGGTCATTTTAGCTCATGCACAGTAGTGACCAGCCCACCTTTTTAACCAATCTGTGCTTTAAAAGTATACTTTCTAACAATTGTTTTGAAAAAAGATAGAAAAGTAAATAAAAAATACTTCAATAAATTTCTTTTTAACATCAATATTTACATTGCCATTAAGAACACAATGTATTTATTATTTTACCCCCAAAAAGTGTATTTTTAAATTTGCATTGCAAACTCTGGCATACAGATTAATTCAGAAGTCAAGTTTTAATTCCATCGGGTTGTAATATAAAGAAGTCTGGTGTGAGGTGCGATTGGTTTGTGCGTCATGTTGTTGCAGAGACTACAGCAAGATCTAAAGGGTCTTCAGTCAGATTTGGGTGAGGTGTCTCGTCGCTGCGTGACGTTTTTTGAGGAGAAACCCACCTCTTCTAGCGTTCCTGTTCTGCGCTCTGAGCTCAACCTGGCCGTGGAGCACATTGAGAAACTCAACTCCCTCTCTTCTGTTTATCTGCACAAGTTAGTCTATTCATTGCACTTACATGCCAGCTCTAGTTATTTGTCTGACATTGATAATTTAGCTTTTACCGAGCATGAGTCTGAACGTGCCGTCTCTCTGCCAGATTAAAGACAGTGGATGTGTTGATGAGAAGCCTGCAGGCAGCTGAAAGTCAGGTGAACAAGTATGAGAGTCGACTGAGCGAAGAGGATATTGTGCCTGCAGATGCTGCTGCGATTCACGCTTTGGGACAGCAGTTAAAGGTGAGACACAACCATTCACTCATTGAAGTTTGTTTTACCATGTTTTACATCATTGGAAATCATTGGGCATGACACCTTCGTTTCTCACACGCTTCCAGAAATGGCATTCTGAGCTCCAGGAGCAAGATCCCATCTTCCAGACTTTGAGTTTAGAGGTCCAGCGGGCTAAAGAGGCTGGAAACCAGCTCAGCCAGCTTCACACCGACCGTAGCCCTGAACTAGACCGGTATCAGGAGAAAGCGCAACAGCTCACTGAGAGATGGAGCGGAGTGCGGCGGCAAATGGAGACGCGGTGAGTTGAGAAGAGGTCAAACTAACTTCTAACGTATTGATAATTAGTTCAAACTCTTAAGATGTATTTCAATGGCCTTCAGGCAAGCGGATCTAGAGATGCTGGGCTCAGTGTTGCAGCAGTACAGAGAAGGACACGACTCTCTCATCCGCTGGATAGAGGAAACCACGGAAAAGCAGGAAAACACAAAGCCTGAGCAGACGGACAGCAGGGCTCTGTCAGAGCAGCTCGCACAGCAAACGGTGAGAAGGTGTTTGAATATAACACAATGGGTTGACACAATGTTTTTGCTACATGAGATGTCGTATAGTACATGCAACACACTAATAAACAGAATATAAAAGCAAACATCATGCAAATGTCTAGTATTGAACGAAGGTCAAATTTAAAGCGAACAGAGCTTAGATTCCAGTATTTTAAACTAAAAGGACTCATCTGTTTTTCCGCAGGCCTTGGTGGCTGAGATCGAACAGAACCAGACCAAACTGGATGAGTGTCAGACACACTCTAAACATTACTGCTGTGCTGTCAAGGTAAAGCCATCTGTTAAGAGTCTCAGACTACTCACTGTCCACTGCAACTTTGGATACAAACCAAGTATGTTTAAACAGTTGTCTTGTACTTCTGTTTACACGCTCTCTCCTTGTCTGAATCAGGACTATGAACTCCAGCTTATGACATTTAGAGCTTTTGTGGAATCAACCCAAAAATCCCCTGTGAAAAGGAGGAGGATGCACTCTTCATCTGATGTCATCACTCAAGAGGTAAACAATGAAACAAGGCGATAGAACGCGGTGTATTGTAATAAATTTACTTTAATCATGTTTTTCTGCTACTTTACAGTTCATGGATCTACGCACACGCTATACAGCGCTGGTAACACTGACAACACAACATGTCAAGTATATCAGTGATGCACTACGACGGCTGGAGGAGGAAGAGGTGTGTTTTTAGAAATTTCTAAGACCCTTACATTCAGTCTTGAAGTACTTCAGACAAACGAGATGCTTCTGTCTTGTGTACAGAAAGAGGTAGAGGAGGAGAGGCAGGCACGAGTCGGGGAGGTCTCAGAGCTGCTTGGCTGGGTAAAGGGTGTGCAGGATCGAGCGGGCAGATCTACAGAGCCATCACTTGCTGCACAGCAGGTATAGTTTAGCTAGAATAGTAATGTTTTTTTAGGTGCTATTCAGGCAAAACTGTACTACAGGTAGTTTGTATGAAAACGTCTGTCTCTTTTCTAGGCCATAAGTGAGCAGTTGGGAGCTAAGAAAGAGGAGGTTGCTGAGGCTATCAGGCGCACACAAGTCTTCCTAATGTCAAAGCAGGCCAGCAAGTGAGTCTTCTTTATATTGTCTTCGGTACACAATGACAGAGATTCTCAAACTCTGGTACTACAAATAGTCTATGGAGTACCAACACCACGTTTTAGAGGGGATTAGGTTTGAATGTATTATTGTTTCAATTAGAAGTGAAAATACTTCAATCATTCAAAGCAAGCAATAATATTTATAACATAGACTGTTTTATCGGATAAAATGGTTTGGGCCTCATAACATGTGGTGATGTTGTTGCCACTGAAACAGTTTATAATACAAACATTAGAAAAGAGATGGAAAAATAAACCTTTTAAGAATGCTTAAAGATTCAATGGATTGAAATAGATGCCGTCTATTCTCCTCCATTTACTGTAAATTGATTCACGGCAAAATATATATTCAATAAATGTATTTTATAGTGTATATATCCAGAAAAATATATTTAATAAATATTACCAGATAAATATATTCAATAAAAGCATCCAGAAAATATATTCAATAACATTATCCAGTAAATATATTCAATAAATGTCGTTAAACTGAGGTCCTGACTCTCTGTGGTCATTAAAAATCCCATATTTGAATAAGAGTAGGGGTGTAACCCCCGGCATCCTGGCCAAATTCGCCTATATACATCATGGCCTCCTAATCATCCCCATATGTACCAATTGGCTTGGTAACTCTGTCTCTTCTCAATCAATAAACTGGTGTGTGGTTGGCGTTCTGGCGCAATATGGCTGCCGTCGCATCATCCAGATGGATGCTGCACATTGGTGGTGGTTGAGGAGATTCCCCCCTTCAATGTAAAGCGCTTTCAGTGCCCAGAAAAGGGCTATATAAATGTTCATATAAAAGCGCTTTTCACAATTTGCATTTTGCAAATGTAACTAATTATTTGTATTATTATTAAATGCATCTAGCAAAGAATCCAGAAAACCTACCTGGGTGTAAATGATTAGTATTAGTATTAGTCAGCTGTGGCCTAGTGGTTACCTTACCCCTGATTGCTCTGCAGTAATAATACTACTTGTAAGTCGCTTTGGATAAAAGCGTCTGCTAAATGACTAAATGTAAATGACTAAATGTAAATGTAAATGTTACTCAGATATTTGTAAACAACTTTCTAAATAATGAATAACCACTTAATATGTCTAGTATACAGTGCACTTATTAATCCATTCCATGTGTCCTCAGGTTGTCCGCAGAAGAGCGTGCCCAGGCGGCTTACCAGCTGGATGAGCTGAAGGCCACCTACAGTCAACTGTGTGACAGCTCTGCTGCCCAGTTACAACAACTGGAGCAACAGCTGGCCAAAGAGGAGGAGCGCAAGGTACAGTTAATGCCTCAAGAGGAAAACGCATTAAATCGGGTTGTCAAACTGCAGCCCTGTAAAGCTAATGAGCTTTTGGGTGTCTGCTTCAGCACACTTCCTGTAATCCTAAAGACCTGATTCAGGTGTCTTTGATTGAGGTTGGAGCAAAATTGTGCATGACACTGGATCTCGAGGACTGCAGTTTGACACCTGCGCTTTATATAATGGTCTCTTCTACGATCAAGTCTGGTCAGTGTGCTACAGAAATGCATATGTGTGAGCCAGAGCGAGTGTATCACTTTTGTGTTGTCACGTGTGGTTTAACATCCATCACCATCCTCATACACATTACAGACGTTTACTTAACAATTGTAACAAATTAATAGCATGGTGTGAGAACTGAATCATTTCCATTTACCACAACATGCCTGATGTCATGTCACCCACACCATCCTTAAGTGTCATATTAATAAAGCACATTTACTTAAAGCAACTCATTGGGTCATTATAGTAGAATAGTATGACAGCAGCTTTTGGTCAACAAAAACTGCTCGTGTAGCACCATAGAATGCTTTGTATTTTTGCTTTTTTAATCACAAAGCATTGGGTTTAAATAGAAAGTTTCCATTAATCATTCTATAGACACATTTCATTGTATTAAGGCACATGCAGACATCAATATGTGCCTTAATGTGATAACATCCACATGTTTTGTTGACATGTGCAGCCACAGGCAGCATTGTTTAGAGTGGATTCATACATTAGTCATCGTGTAGTGATTACTGTGTGAACAATGGTGTGTTTGTGTTTGAATAATAAAGGTTAGATGTGTAAAAAAGACAGATTCATAAAGGAATGATTGGCAATAGATTTCCCATGGATTGGTACAGAATAAGAGACTATGCAAACCTCCCCCTCACTGTTTGAGCATGGTGTGTCCAGGTCACAGCTAAATGTTTGTGTGTCTGTGTGTGAAACTGTCTGTTTTGAGTCCATGTCTGTAATACTGTTATTCTTTGTGGAACTTAATCAGCATTTTGCTTCAAAATCACTAACAGCTGCCGGGAGAGAAAATGTAAGAGTTTAGAGTAAGAAAGAAAAGTAGTCAGAATACAGATTTAAGCAGTAAGACAGACACCTATAAAGATCTTCATCTACTCATAAGTAAGCTTTTAATTTTTAGCTTTTTGAACCAGAAATGAGGTACGAGAGGCATAGTATGAAAATAGTTATTAAATATATTGTAGTAAGCGTTTGCTAGTCAGTCCCGGGCAGCATTTCAGGCAACTGGAGTGTGGCATGCAGATCGCTAACATCCGGCTTCTCACCTTATTACGTCTCAAACTGCCGAAACCTCGGCCTGTCAGTGTGTGTGCGTCTAAGGACAACCGACGGTAAGTAGTGCTTGCTTTCTCTCTTACAGTTGCTTGCTTTCTGACCTAGCAATTTGTTCAAATGTTCCATCTGTTTTATTTCTCCTCTTTGGCTTCAAAGTATTTTAGTATATTGTGAATTAAAAAAAATGTACACACTGCAGTGATATTTTCCCAAATAGTTGCATGTTTATTCTTTTAACTAGACACTCGTAAACAATTTAACTAATTTTAGGGTTAATTTTAGAATTAGTATTTTTGGGTTAAGGATACTTTTAACTATTCCTCCTCCTGTTTGGTGGTGGTCATTTTTTCCCAAAATGCACTGCAAAATCTAATTAGAAGAATTCTTAAAGATATGATATTTATACAAAGTATTTCTTTTCATAGGGCCAAGCAGTCATCGCTGGAGTAATTGACCTTGGAACGATGGAAACCTTTCCAGTTTTCCAAGCAGCCCAGCGTGGTCTCATAGACCAGGACACCAGTCTTGTACTGCTGGAAGCACAGCTTGTCATGGGTGGTCTATTTCACCCTGATTCCTCTGATACCATCTCCTTAGACAAAGCTCTTGCCTGCAATTTGATTGATATACACACCCACAAATCACTGGTTGAGTTAGAAACTGCACTATTACTTGTCAACAAGGTACAATTTACTGAGAGTCAAGTATTACCAGTAGTAACTGCTATGGATGACGGTGTCATAAAGGAGCTGGTGGGTCTCCGTATACTTGAACTACAGGCGAGCACCGGCGGTCTCAAGTTTTGTGGAGAATTGGTCAGTGTGGATAATGCAAGACAGAAGGGATTGCTATCCGCCACACTTTTCAACAAGTTGCAGTCCTGTCTTAACCAACGAGAGCTAATCGATCCTAACATAGCAGAAAAGCTAAGCCTGGTTGACTTTCGTCGACATTGTGTTGTCAATCATGAGACGGGACTGCAGTTGTTTCCAGTTAAACAGAAATCAGGAGGAACCATCTGCTTACGCTCTGGAAGAAATGTGGGACTATTTTGTGCTGTTCAAGAAGGGCTCATTGACCGACATGTCACCATTCGACTTCTGGAGGCTCAGTTGTTTGCGGGTGGGATCGCTGACCCCCGATCAGGACACAGATTGACTGTGAATGAAGCTGTGCGGCATGGCCTGATGGATCAAGACTTGGCCTGCACCCTCATGGCACGACAGCTACAGGCAGGAGGAATAATAGATCCAGTCAGCAGGGAACGTCTACAGCTAGATGTAGCCATACAAAGAGACCTCATCTCCCCTCGCATAGCTTTGCGTGTGCTTGAGTCTTCCCAGTCTTTTGTAGCAATAGTGTGGCCAGAATCAGGAGAGATGCTCCCTGTAAGTGAAGCGTTGCAGCAGGGTGTTGTCAATAGCGAGTTTGTCCTGAAAGTCCTGAGCAGACGTCATTCTGTTGGTGCATTATATCTACCAGAAAGTGGGCAGGTGGTGACTCTAGATCAGGCCAAGGAGGTGCTTAAACCACATGCACTGGGTGTCCTTAAACAGACACAGGTTCCAGATGTTCTGACTCAATCAGGTTCTTTATATATAAATGAATTGAGTTTGGGCTCTGCTTCCTCTTCAACTGCCTCACATGCAGACATCCCTCATGACTCTTCTGTCACAGAGGAAAGCAGGTCAAAAGAGCAAGATCAAAACAACCTTCTTACTAACATAATGACACACAGTTACATTGATGCTCACTCAGGAGAAAGACTTGTCCTGCTACAACAAGAATTGGTTGAATTGCTGTGTGAAAATGTTAAAATCTCAAACCTTGCAAGACCAGTGCAACAAGACAACCCTTGCAACGTTAGAGGAGACAGGAGGGCTGTGATTGTGTTTCAAGAAGATTTGAAAGAAAATGTTTTGTTGTCAGAGGAGAATGATGAACTCAAGACTGATGTCAGCATGAACAATTATATGGGAGAGACAATGGAAAGTGCAGACAAAGATCTTGCACTATTGGCAGACACAGACAGGGCCTTTAAAGAGCCCTCACCTGAAGATCACTGCCAAGGGAAAGTTCAAATTTATGACAAACCCAAGAATAAACAAGATGCAATCAGCAACAAGAACATTGAAGTGAGGAAACCTGTAGGAAAAGTTGAGGAAAATATTGCACCTTTGGCAGACACAGTTGTGAAACAGTCTTCAACTAAAATGGACTGGCAAGAGAAGGTGTCATCAGGAAAACAAAAGGAAGCCAAGATTAAAAAATATGAAATTGCCAGCACAAACACTGACATGGAAGAGACCATCAAAAGAAAAGAAGAAGCTGTTCCATACCTCATGAGCAAAGAAAGATCCTTTATGGATCGTTCATATGAAGAGAACCAGCAAGAGAACGTTATGTCATCAGGAGAATGTGAAGAAATCAAGAATATAAGACAAGAAATTGCCTATATAAACACTGAAATGGAGAAGAACAAAAGACAGGAATTTTCCATGAAAAATGTTGATGTAGGAGAGACGATTAAAATAGAAGACAGTGAACTTGCAGCAATGTCAAGAACAGACCAAACCTTCAAAGAGTCTTTATCTAAATTGGTTGAGCCTGAGGTAGAAGTTCTGTCATCAGGGCAATATAAACAACCCGTAAATATTGAAGATAAAATGGTCTGCAAGAACACAGAGGAGAGACATAGTGTAGAAAAGGTTAAAAAAGATATCACACCTTTGACATGCACAGACAGAGAAATGACTAGCAAGATTACTGTTACAGAGAAGTTTGCAGTAGAAAAAGGTGAAGGTTTTTCACCTTTGGGGAGCACAGACTGCATCTTGATAGTACCATCACATCAAGTAGACTGTAAAGAGAAAGTTCTGCTATCAGGAGAATATGAAGATCCAAAAAATCAGAGGGAGAACGTTTCTAGGACAAACACTGATATAAGAGATAGTTTTGAAACAGCAGAGGAAGGTCTTCCACCCGTGGAAAGCACAGACAACATAGTTTTAGACCTTTCACTTGAAGGGGACTGGAAAGAAAAAGTTAAATATCAAGAACCCAAAATTATGAAAGATGAAATTGCCTGCAAGACTACAGATTTGAGACAAAATACAGGAAGAGCAGAAGAAGATCTTGTTCCCTTGACAAGCACAGACAGAGTTTTAACTGAACCTTCATACAAAGATGACTGGCAAGAGAAAGTTTTGTCATTAGGTAAACATGAACAACCCAAGATGAAAAAAGATGAAACGACATGTAAGAACACTGATATGGAGGATGTTGTACCCTTGACTGAGACCGGTACAGCTTCTCAATTGGGACCATCCCTAGTAAAGACTAAGTCAGAGAATGAGACATCTCAAAATGAGAGTTTATATTCAACACTCAATGAATCGAAAAATAAGGAAAGTCTCAAGATGGAGCAACCAGAGGAAAGTGAAAATGCTATGGAGATGACTGATCAAAAATTGCTTGAAATGAGTGACAGGGGTCCACACGCTTCATTACCTGACAGTGTAAAAACAAGACAATATGACCCATCAGAGATAAAGATGCCAAGTGATGATGTGAAGCTTGAGTATATGGCTTTGGAATTGCAACAAGATGGTCTTTTAACTGTAGGTGGTCAGAAAGTTCTCTTGAATGAGGCAATGGCCCAGGGTTTGCTTCCAGGTCATACCGCTGTGAGGCTTATGGCAAAAGCTGGTCTTTTTGGTGGTTTCTTGGATGCTCGGGCCTGCAGGCCACTTAGTTTTGAGGATGTGATGCAGGAAGGCCTGTTGGGTGAGGAAATTATGTCCAATGTGCTTCGTTCAGAAAGAATTTTAGCAGGTGTGGTAGATGTGGAGCATGGTCGGATCTGCTCAATAAGGGATGCTGCTAATGCAGGTCTGTTGGACGCAGATACTGCAGCTCGTCTTCTTGAAGCCCAGGTTGTTTCAGGGGGAATAGTTGATCTGCGAAGAGATAAGAAAGTATCGGTTACTCTTGCGGGCAATCTTGGATTGATCGAGGAGAGTGGGAAGGAGGAGCTTCTCGCACTAGAAAAGTCTTGCCGGGGAAAAGGTTCCAATCCAAATGCAATGCACACAAAGTTGGCACTACAGCTTCAGATGAAGGGTGTGGTGGACCCAAAAACTAAAACTGTTGTGTCTCTTGAAGAAGCCTTTCAGAAAGGCATAATTAGACAGGATGAGGCTGAGAAGATTTTCTGCCAGCAGGTTGCAGAAGGTGGCATCGTGCATCCAGGCTCTGGCGCTCGCCTTCGTGTTGTGGATGCACACGAACAAGCCCTCGTCAATAACACAATTGTTCCAAAGTTAGAGAAACTTGAAAAGGCTTTCAAGAGAAAAGAACAATTGCGTTTGGATCTAGATGCTACACTTCTCCAGGCATCTGTAGGCTCTATTTATGATAATGCATCAAAAACAAGAATTACTTTAACCAAAGCTGTCTCCAAAGGACTATTAGATGAAAACACTGCAAAAGAAGCCATGACCTCGCCCTGTGTGAAAAATGGTTTGTTGGACCCTAATAACAGTCGTATTGTACCCTACTCCGAGATGATAAGCCAGGGAAAAATTGACATTGAGACAGGGCATAGGTTCCTCGAAGTGAGACCGTTCACTGGCATTCCAAATAAACACACGAATGAAATGATGACGTTACCACAGGCAATTAAGACAGGACAAGTGGATCCCATACCTGCACTGAGAGTACTGCAGAGTCAAGCTAATACAGGTGGTATAATTGATATTCTCAGTGGAGAGCGTTTGTCACTTCCAGAGGCTGTTAATAAAGGCTTTGTTGATGAAAATATGGCTAAATGTATTGCTACCAGTCAAATATTGAAAGGGGGGTTGCTTGATCCAGCAACCAGACAAAGGGTCTTCAGCATTACCGAGGCAATTCAGCGAGGGCTGATATCTAAAGAAATGGCTGAAGAGATTCATGAGAGCAAAGATGAGACGAAATCAACAAACTCAACAAATAAAACAACTTGTTCATCTCTTCCTCATGTGGTATCAGGTCAGGTTAGCCCTCATAGAAGAAAACCTGAGATAGCTGTAGCAAGTACACCATTACCATCTCTAACAGGGGCTGATATGAAAAGTGCTGATCTTCTGAAAAAAGACAAGCTTGAAATAACCTCAAGTGTTGATGTTTCTGAGCACTCTCCTGATTCTCAAAGCAAAGAACAAGTGCTGGATGCAAGCGTATCACATGAAATGGTGATGCAGAAGAGCCTTGATACATCATTAGAGGTCATCACTCAATTTACTTTAAAGGCAGAAAAAAGGCTTAAGCAGGCCATTGATGAGGTAAAGCCTTCAAAGTCCAAAGGCATCAAATCAATTCAGCAAAGCCCTGAACAGTTTCCCAAGATGTCTGAGATAAAATGGCAAGAAGTGGCCAAAGACAACTCGGCACCTTCGCTAGACCACACCAAAGAAATAGAATGCCAGAAACAGATAGCAAATGAAGGTTCTATCTCTAAGACAATACTTTCAAATACGACAAATGTCCCAAAAGAGCAAAGCTTTCATGCAAAGCAAACAGAAAGACAAACCGAGATTCAGATGCATCCAGTAACTGAAAGTGCAGCAGGCCCAGAAAACATTTTGTCTGCGACCACAGATAACTTGGAACCCAAAGAACAAGCTACATATACAGAGCAAGTAGAAGTGCATAGTTTCAAGGTAAATACACATCAGTCAGGGTGTGAAATGGAGGCAGATATGGAGAGCCAGGAGACTCGATTTGATGTGAGTGCCTCCACTTCCACAAAGACAGTTGGAAAGGTACCAGGAAAGAAGAAAGGCAGGGGGAAAAATAGCAAGCAAGCTAAAATGGAAAATGAAAGTAAAGTGAAGCAAGTTTCATCTGAGGTTTCTCAAACTTTAGTTCCACCAAACATCGAGGTTGGTGAAAAAGATGCTCTTACCACTGGTCAGAAGGTAAATGATGATGAAGTAAAAAAGGACATCAGAGTAAAGTTGTCAGAGATGGCTCAAACATGTGGTAGCTTTGAACCTATGCCAAGGAAGGAGGGGAAGCTTCGTGTCAAAGCTTTGGAAATTAACACTGCTACAACTGCTAATGGAACAGAGACCTCCAAACAAGAGTCTGATCATCTGCAGTTTAATGTAAGCAATGCAGTGCAAAAAGAGAAGGCTCAAACACAGCCCTGCACCACAACATCTGTGGCAAAAACTGAGCAAGAACAAGAAGCTGTTGATACCCCTAAGGATCTTGGCCCAGAACAAGAAAAGAAAAAGAAGAAGAAACATAAAAGTAAAAAAGCTAAGCAAATGGTTGTTGTTGAAGCAGGAGGAGAAAGGGATGATGATACTGAGATGGAACAGAAGACATTGATTCAAGAGGTCCAGTCTCAAAGCAATCAATTAAATGAAAAGGAAAGCCAAGAGAATGTCAGCCAAGCAATGACACAGAAAGAAGTACTTTTGATGAAGGCTAAGGAAAGCATTCTTAGGAAGGTGTTTGAGCGAGGGGTGAGTGAAAAACAAGCTGCTGAGGAATTAGAAGTGATGCGGCAAGTCGCAAGTGGTGAAGAATTGTGCATGGCGTCCAAAGATGAATCCGTTGAGAAAAAGAAAAGCCGTAAGCCTATTCAAAGTAAGGAGGAGGATGATGAACTACACCAGACACAGCAAGAAACAAAGGATGAAGAGTCAGTGATAAAGATGAGGGAGCAACTTCTACATGCATGGTTTGATTCTCATGCATGTACAGTTCAAGAGCAGATTCATGAACGTAAGGAAGTTCAATATGATGATCGTAAAAACACACAATTGAGCGGTGGTGAGAGAAATCCACAAATTACATTGACTGAGGCTTCAGATGAAGTTGTGGACATAAACCAGCAAATACCGGTTTCAGTAAAGAATTTAGATGTGCAAGGAAGTGATAAAGGAGCAGAAGAACAAAGTATGGGGACATTACATGGAAAGACAGAAGATGGGAAGATGTTAGATACCATGCCCGAATTGGCCTTATCATCAAACACTTCGGTGACTGACGGACACGAAGACATAAAATCAGCAGCCTACGAAAGTGTCCCTGACATGACAACAACAAAGGACTCTGAAGACCTGCAAACTACCAAAACACCAACTGACAAAGTCGGCAATGAGCCTCAGCCAGACAGAGATGAAGAGCTCACGTTTGGTGATCATGATGTCTCATTTGAACCTTCCATCCAAGAATTAATACAATCTAGAATTTCCCTTATTGAGGAGATCCCACAGCTTGACACCACAAAGAACAAAGGTGTGAAAGAACATGTAGAAAGTTTAACGGAAGAGCAGTCTGAAGAAACTCAAATGGAAACTGAACACATGAACATGGAATCTACAAAGTCTACAAAGGTAAGCCATCTTCCAAAAATGTTCTATAGTTTCTGAAACCTTACTTTTCGACTTTTGTGTTTTGAAATTAAATTTCCTTTCTCTTTCAGTCCTCACTAGCTCGTCAGGAGTGCTTAGAACATGACCAACAGATTGTGGCCCTGCTCTCCATGATCAGACATATCGAGGTCCGTATAAACCAGCAGAAGCAACAATCTGTTGGACGGAGTCTCATCGCACTTGATGACATTATCAATCAGACGGAGGTAAAAACTCTTTTGTGTAACAGTAATTCTTCTGAATAGTTGCAATGACAAACCTAACAAGGGTTGTATTAATTTTCATTTGATTCTGTTTTCAGATTCTTGGGTTGGAAATTAGTGACCTAGAACCCCAAGTGCACAAAGAGACTGATGCAGCCAAGCATCTGCTGAACTCTAACCCCCAGGATGTCCCACCTCAGTTGCTTATGGCCTTGGAGAAAGATGAGCGAAGCTTAACTCGAGGATACAGTGCAGCCAAAGACCTTGCCCAAAATACTTTGCAGAGGTTGCAAGCACAGCGAGAGGCACACAAAGTTAGAACAATTCTTACAAATAATGTTTGGTGTAGTACCTTTATACCACATCTGTTTCTTTAAATTATGTTTGTGAAATTTGGATATTGTTGCAGGAAACCGTTTATAGCCAGCTAAGATCTTTAGAAGAGCAAGTTGACATCCTTCTCAGCTGGCTTAAGAAGACAGAGACTCAAATAGAGAAAGGAACTGGGGAAGATGAGCAGACAGCAAAAGATGAAAGCATTTTTGATAAGATCATTCAGAAGCAACAGCTTTGCGAGGTAAAACATAATCTGTGATATTATATTGGGCGATTATAGGGATGGTTATCATTTATTCACCTCTAGGTGTATATAACTTTATATGACTTCCTTCTGTGGAACATATTTTGAGAGGTTTTGTGTTCGTACAATGGAAGTCAATGTAGGCCAGTGTCGATTGGTTACCAACATTCTTCAAAATATCTTCTTTTGTGTTTTGCAAAAGAAAGAAAGTCAGAATGACATGAGGATGAGTAAATGATGACATCATTTTTATTTTGGGGTAAATCCCTTTAATATAGCTAGTTAATGCGGCATTTCAATGCATTTACATTGTGATTTCTGATGTTCTTCAGGATTTACAGAATTCCTTTACAGCCCGATCCAAGGAAGTCAGCTCTGTGGCGTTTAATATTCAGGTGTTTATCTCTGAGCATGCCCAGGACGTGTTGCCTGATAAGAGCAGGCATCTCCTCGGACAGTTGGAGCAGCTACAGAGGGTCTTCCATCAGGCTGTTGGTCACACTCATGCCAGAGCACAGGCACTTTCAGCCCAGCTGGTGAGAGAGAAGGAACGAATGAGGGAAGAACTAAATGAAAAAGAAGAGAAACTGGAAAAAGAGAGACAGACGACAAGGGATAGAGAGGTTTGCAAGAAGATGAATAATTGCTTGCGATGCCATGTTAAGAACAAAAAGAATGTGTGGTTTTTGCTTTTTACTTTTGTTTTTTGCTTTTAACTTTGGCAATACTAAATCACAAATTAATCAAAAGCAAAGCAAGTACTGTAAGTAAAAAGTCACTACTGAGCTTTCTGGATTTGCACATTTAAAATAATGTCTACATGCATGTCAAAATTATTGTTTGCTTTGTCAGTAATGCTTACATTGTTGTTCTCGTGTTTTTGTGTTGCTATCTGCATTTCAAACTTTTCCAGCTGTATGTTAATGGCTGTAACACGTGTGTATTAACCTGTCTGCCTTGCTCTTACAGATTGCCTAAGAAGAGACGTTTGGAAAAGACACATTTTTTAAAGTAGCCTCACTACTGAGATGTTTTTGTCTAAAGTCTTTTGTTTGCTTCACTGGCCTATTGAGAGTGTTGTGTTGGATGTTTTGTGTGGTGACTTTGGACACATCATGATCAACCAGTGTACATTGAAATCCTTGGGCTGTGTAAAATTCTTTGAGAGTTTGTGGGGGTGAAAAGGAAACCATATGATGAGCACTTTGTTCAATTATAATGAATTACATAATAATTGATCAAATGCAATGTTGTTTTTTGGTTGTTCTTGCTTAATTGACCTCTTTTCTTAATGGTGGGATGTAGATTGTGCAGCAGCAGAAGACAGAATGCTCTCAAAAACTGGAGAACCTCACGATGTGGTTGGCTGGTGCTGCCACCCTCCTGGCCAATCAGAGAGTGGGTGATGATGTAGGCACATTACAACAGAAGCAAAAAGAGCTTAAGGTGAGACACATCTCACATTTGCTTTTAAAAGGCTATTCCCTGTAAAGTATTAAGTTACTAAATAGTTGAAACAGCAACAAAAATTGATGTTTGTTTTATTCTGTCTGTATCCTATATATAACAATAGGAGGTGGAAAAGGACCTTCAGACCAAAAGTGACTCATTGATGGAAACTATGCGTTCAGTGGAGGAATTCCTGGCTGAGCGAGGTGATGGTTTGAGTCCCGAAGAGAGGAACAAACTACAGGGGGCTCTATCACAAATGAAAGAGCAACACAACTCACTCACAAACTCCATCCAGTCCTCACTGGCTCAGGTGGACACTGCCATTGTCACAACAGTTCAGCAGAACACACAGAGAGTAAGCTGAGCTTCATTTCTTTCGTTTGTCTGTATTTTTGTATTCTTTCAATAATTGTCATATTTTGCTTCTACTAAAGGCAAAAGCAGAGGAGCAGATGCAGGAGACGCAAGAAAAAATAGACACACTGTTCAGAGAATTGTCATCGCTGGATGAGTCGAAGAGGAGGTCGCTTGGAGAGACGGTGAATGACTCTGCATTATCTGGACCTTCAGAGAACACTCTCAGTTCTCACAGTGATATGCTTCAGGTCAGAATCTTAAAGGGATGTTAATCATTCTTTATTGTCATTTTCAGTCCGTTTTAAAGTTCAGATATCTTTTGGAGATGTTTATGGAATTAGTTTAGTCAACTGTATGTATGTTATAAAGTCAGTTCGAAGGACATCTGTTTTAAAGTACAATATTAACACCGCGTCTACACCAGACGACAGAAGAACGCATTAGAACCCATTTTAATTTAGAATTTTGTCCACACTTGATCTGGGACCGTTCCGGTCGCGTCCAAGTGTACTGTAGACATGGTGTCAGTCAAATCTTAATATCTAAAATAAGTTCAACCTGTTTTCACTAAAAATAAGTTCAGCTTTAGAGGAGCAGAAAATCCAAATGAAAATTTTACATAACCTCATGCCATCCCAAATGTACTGTATATGATTTTATTCCTGCAGTTGAATACAAACAAGTAATTTTATCTGAAACTGCCGTCTTGGGTTCCAAGTTAACGTGTTGAAGCACATACATTCATCATTAAAGTCATCCAGTTACCTCCAATGGTTTAATAAATATCTTCTGATGCGAAATGAAACGTTTTTGAGTGAAAGGATGAAGATTACTTCGTAAGCAGTATGTTGTGTATTCATGTAAACATACAGTACATTGTGGTACTTTATTGACTTAAAATCTCAAATGCCTGTTTTTTCTCAAGAAATTAAAGAAAATTAAATAGATATACAAATATAGCTGGGATGACATGAGAGTAAATTATGAATTGAGAGAATTTTCATATTTCGGTGAACTACTCCTTTAAGTTATTTCAATCAGGTTTAAAAGTTCGAAAAGTTTTTGTATTGTCATCACCAGGACAAAGTTCAACAAATGCTTTGTTGTTTGTTGATTCCACCAGACTGAGCTGCAGCAGTTACACTCTCAGCAGGGTCACCTGCAGCAGGTCGCCCAATCTGTCCGTTCCCTCCTGGAGCAACCAGACTCCAGTGTGCCGCCAGAGGAAAAACAGCGTCTGCGGGCCAAACTGGACCAGCTGCAGAGTCAACATCAGGAGAAACTTCAGAGCTGTCAGGATAAACTGAAGTGCTCAGATGCCCTCAGAGAAGAGCTCGCCAAGTTTGTACAGGAGCACGGGAGCCTGGGAACATGGTTGGATCAGAGCGAACAAGAGCTATGTTCACTCGGCGAGGGAGAAACGGACGCAATGGGCCTGAAAGACAGGATAGAAGAGCACAAAAAGGTATAAACAGTGATGATGACTTACAAAATGGCTTTAAGCGCAAGACATTAACTGATACAAAGACGACATGGAGGAATATAAAATGTAGTGTTACTCGATTCATTTATTTGATCTCCATTGCTGTGCTATGTTTGTGTTATTGTTAAAAATATATATTTTACAGCTTGCAGAGGATGTTATCTGTCACAAAGCAGACCTGCGCTTTGTGACCATCTCTGGCCAGAAGGTTCTTGACTCTGTCCAAGGGTCTTTGGAGAAGGGTGGCAGTACGGATCCAGCTCTGGAGGACACCAGGCAGCTAGTGAGCGGAAAGCTCCAGGTTGCCACACAGCGCTACAATTCATTACACAGTAAGGTGGGTACAACCAGAAGTCTAAACCAGCATGCAGTGAAAGTTGTTAAGATTGATAATTGATTCTTGTCTGTTCCTTTCTTCAGTCCTCAGAACTTGGCACCCGTCTCTCTGGTCTCCTAGAGCGATACCAGCAGTACCAAGATGAGGCTGGATCCTTAGACTCGTGGCTAAGCACTCAGGAGAAAAATCAGAGCATACTTAAGACCAGCGGAGAGCAAGCAGACCCTCAGGCCCTGCAGCGAGCGCTCAGTACCGTGCAGGTCAGATGATTTTGCCAAAATATTAGAAGTACCAGATTACTTGAGTGACACTTATCATTAGTAATGCTTCTGCTGAATCACCTTCTCTTATGTGGTCTTTTCTCAGCTTCTACAGGATGAGCTGGCAGAACGTACGGTACAGCTCGAGAAGGTAAAGAGAGCAGGAAAAGAGCTGGTCAACACACAAGAGTCCCTTACTCTCAAAACAGCAGATTTTAACAACACTACAGGTACATTTATTCCCACTTTAAACTCATTTTGAAACTCCAAGCTAAATGCTCATTTGCAATATTTGTAAATATTGTTCCTGAGCTGAAGTAATAGATATATCCCTCCAATACTTGTTCCTGGTTGGTGAATAGTAGCATTCCGTGTTATCTTTTTTGCATTAAGTGGGATAATGCTAAGTCAACATATAGTATGTTGCCAAAATGTACATCTTATTTACTGGAACTGCTTAGCGTTATTGTATATAATTTCCATATTCTGTTTAAATTATACAGTTTTAGATTTCTAGTGTAATTTAAATTATATTTTTATTTAGATTACCATTTTTATTTCAGATCTCTATAAAGACTTTGTTTTGATTGCTATTATTATTTGTAAATATTATATAAATGTTTTCATATTTTTAAATAATTTAGTTTTTTTAGTTAATTCGATATTTTTTCATTTAATTTTACAGTTTATTTTTTATTTAAATAACTATTTTATTATGCCTTTTTCTGTTCTTCAGTCGAAGAAAAAACTTATCAAACCTACATATCACCACAAGTTGTATAATGTTTATAACTGTGTATGTGATGAATACACAAATTGTGTTTAATTTTAATGTTAGACCGACTGAACATTATCACTTACATGTGTCCAAAACTTTCCCCTTATCATTTCAGATGCCCTGGAGAAGCGCTTTGAAACTCTGTCTGATTCAGTGACACTAAGAGCCGATCAGCTCCAGACGGCTGTTGCCCAGTCAGTCAGCGTTCAGGAGGGGCTGAAAGGACTGCTGGCGTGGTTGGACGGCCTGCCTTTATCTTCCGGCCCAGTCCAACCTACTGCCCAAGCAGTTCAGGAAGCCCTGACACAAAATCAGGTAATTTGTTATTATCATAGGCAAACATTGTTATTTCGCATCCATTTCTTATAATAAAAAATAAAAAACATGTATTTTTCCTTCAGAAAATACGTCAGGAGCTGCTTTCGAGACAGGGCAGCGTAGATGCCACGTTTGACTCTGTAACCAAGCTGTTGAAGTCTGCAGATGCATCAACCTCATCTGCCCTGCAGGGGGCACTGCGGAACTTGACACAGCGCTATACAGATGCCCAGGCTAAGCAGACAGAAAGAGAGACTGAATTACGTGGACTTTTACCCAAGTTGGAGAGCTTTGAGCGCCAGAGCGCAGACGTCCGCAGCTTCACGCAGAGTCGAGAAAGATCGCTGACCCCACTGGGACAGCCAGACTGCAGTGTAGAGGACTACAGACTGGCTGTAGAGGTAAGGGAATAAGGTTAATGCATATGTGACTGTTCAATAATGTCCAGTTTAAAAAAACTCAATGGTCTTTTTCTTATTAAAGGAGATCAAATCTGAAATTGCTCAAGAGTCAAATCAGTTGAAGTCTTTTGTCGAACTTGGCTCTGACTTGAGTCAATCTGGGGTCCTCGCCAATGTCCAAAATCTTCTTGACACAACCAAAGATGTTTCCGAGGAGTTTGCACGCCTGGAGTCCAGTGCCAATGAGAGGTGAGTTGAGAAAGTTGTGTAAACATAATTTCTCTCTTCGGATAGAAGGGAGTAAGCAAATATAAAGGATTTGGGAGAATCTGTTAAGAATCAGGCACTGTGCCTCTTTGAAAACCTTTTTTCCCCCATTTGGGACTATAGTTATTAAAGACCTATTCACAAATTTACTCTGTTGAGCTTTAATCCCATCATAATAAAAACAATTCAATCTCTGACATGTGACAAAAATCTCATAATAACATTCTCAGGCATATAAATAGTGTCATGCTAACCTAATTTGACACTAAGTTTATTATGGAAAGCATTCTGCCACATTACTTCTCAAGACAGATCATTTCAGATGCCCCCAGAAAGGCATCATACATCAGTCAGTTTACATGTTCTTAAAATCTGTCTCCTTGAAAACTTGTTAGTGGGAAGTGGGATTATTGTTATATAAACTAAAAGTAAATAATAGCATGTTAGGATATAACCTTCGACCCCAACTACTGCTAACAATAGTGGAGGCGTGCTGCCCACACAAGAGTCTGGAGTGGAGTCTGGCTCTGTTTAACATCTCACACTGACGCCTCATCTACAGTATCACCATAGACTTAAAATAGGCACCTCTTATGTTGACTTATTCATAGAAAGGATCATTTGCCAAACGTGTGGTTGTGTTAATTCACAGTAGATTTCAGCTGTAAACAAACTCAAATTTTCACCTTATTTTAGTGTTTGTTGTTGAAGGAGAGTCAACAGACAAGGGGGCAACATAGAACGTATTTGGAAATAATTGTGATACAATATATTTCTTTTTTTTACTTTTCATTTAAAATATTTTGTAAACTATTAACTAAACCATTAAATATTTAATATTACTAATAATATGAATTATATATTACAATTATAGTCCTAACTAATATTACTACTAGTAAAAATAGTTATATATAACTGTAATTGTATAAACCAATATTAAGAATAATTGTAAAACGTTTTTTATTCTGTGAGGTTTTACATTTTCTGTTTGCATTTTTTCTTTGTGAATTTTGGGACGTATCGCTTTCAATAGGTGTCCAAGTTATTGTAACATTGTATGATTTTATTTGTTTATCGTATGATTTCAGTTGTTGGATGCAGTCAGAAACATCAATGTCTAGCAAAAAATACAGACTTTCAATGAGTTTCACATAGGTTCATCAAATTGTTTTATGTAAATAAACATAAAGTTTGTGTCCTCTTTTGTGTCTTTTGTTCATTTAAAGTGGTATACATTAATCTAACTTGTGCCGTGTCCTTCACAGATTCAACTCCATTCAAAGCTGCGGCCAGCAGCTGGCTCAGTTCCGCTCAAGGTCTGGCTCCCTCCTCAGGTGGCTGCAGGCAGTGCAAGAGCAGCTGCCTTCCAAAGAACCCAACCTCAGCACAGAAAGCCTGCAGAGACGAGCACAGCAGCTTAAAGTACGACCTCACTTCTCACTATTCACAGGGATTAGACACCAGCGTCTGTTTTTAGTAAGCGAGCTTTATTTAACATGTCTCGTCCTCCTCCCAGGATCTGCTAACGGAATGGGAGACCCAAGGAAGCCAAGTTCAGGAGTTGAACAAGACCAGTTCGCAACTGGAGAGTCAGATCATTAGCATCACAGCACCAAAGCACAAAGCTGGTGAGAACAGCAATAATGTGGAGCCGACACTGTGTTTGTTTGTTGTGTTGTGGTTTTGCAGGGATGTCACAGAAAACGTTTGGTCCCAAAAGGGCATCTACCACAGTCTTTCGCTATTTGGGGTTTATATTTGTGTGTGTTGGGTGACAAGAAAGTTTTAGAACTTGTAGACCACGAATGTTACATGCTTATAATTAACATAATGAAAAAATGCAATATATATTGAATGTCTTGTAGTTATATTTATTTTTAAGTAAACAATGGTCGGAAGTATATGCCTGTTACTGAGCATGCAGGTTCTTACTAACAAAACTGGTGACAATATGTCCAAGCTGTGTTTATTGTTTTGTTCTTTGAGCTTTATGTGTTTGTTTGTTCTGCTCAAGCATGTATTTTGATTATTGTGCAAGTGTCCGAGCGTGTGTGTTTGTGTGTGTATCTCCCAGGTGTTCCCCAACATAATGGTTCCAGTCCCAGCAGTGTTAATGGCATTCACACCTGTAAAGGTGAGTGTCTTCCACACCTTAACATCACTGAAGGCTTTTCTCCTTTTATCCTCGTTAAGGCAGAAGTATGGTCCGTCCTTCCGCGCATAATGCAATTTTTGTCATCAGATGGGTCCGCGGTCATCCGTGCAGCTCATTTTTTGAGACCGCGCGGATGTGACTCGTACAACAGAGCATGTCAGAAAAAGTGCTCTAGTCCACTAGGGGTCAATACACACACAGACAGTGTACAGTGTACCGCTCAAACCAAGAACGATAAGCTTAGCATAAGCTGTGTCCCAAACGACATAATATGCACTTAAACTATGCACTAATGACTTAGTCATGAATGCAGTAGGTCTGTGAATGACGCGACTCAGCACCGCCCTGTGACGGTCTGGTAGAGCAAAAATACTCATTTGTACTGCGCATGTGTCTAACGTCCGTTTGTGCATTGAGATGGATGCGGAAAGTCAAGTATACCCATGCCTTTAAACTCCTAAACAATTTCCACTTGCTTTCACCTTTCATTGAAACTCCTCCCCTCTCTCTCTCTCTCTGTTAGTCACTCTCCGTGTTATATTAGCCATTGCTTCTGTCCTGTGCTGTTTGTTTGCTTTTCGAGTCTGTCTGCGTACCGTCAGTTTATGCTGTCATTTGCTGAATCTTCAGCTTTAATCTCATTATATGAAAAGTATAAGGCACTTTTCACACAGTGGGTCCATAATAGTGGCCTAAAATGAGAAAAACAATATCTTGTTAACAAATGGTAAAGTAATAGTAGATTTAACCTTTTGATGACTATTTCTTTTATAAAAGAACATTATTTTAGTTATTATTTTAACTTTTTCTCCCGATGCTTCTGGAAATGGTCTAACTGATGTTACATCGAGGGTGTTTTCATTATAAAGCTAAAATGGTACTGTACTTACATCAGCGATTCTTCCCTCTAACCCTCTAGACTTGACAGAGATCCAAGTTGCAGTGGCCGATGTGAACAGCAAGTATGAACAGCTGGGCAGCGACTTAACGGAGAGGAAGGGTAAACAAGAAGCCTCCCTCGACCTGCATTGGAAAGCCAGAAAGGCCGCTGAGACTCTCGTTCAGTGGCTGGGCCCTCGTGAACAGAGTCTGACACAAGGGCAAACTGCATCACCCTCACGCCCAGAGGTGGTGCGTGCGCAGGCCCAAGAGACCAAGGTAATTTATTTTCTGTGAGATATTTTACCGTGCTTTTTCAAACTGAAAAAATATGCGACAGTAGATTGTTCCAGAAAACAAGTATGGGCAATGCCTGTAATTTTCTCAGACTTAAGTGTGGCTATCATTCTACAGTATGTCATTATATCGTCAGTAAGATGACAGGCGGATATCTTTGTCCAGGCTTTAATCTTCGAGCTCACAGAGCATTCTGGGAAAGTGGAGGATCTCAAGAACCTTCTAAAGCAGCTCATTACAGAAAATCCAGACTCTCCTGAAGCAGAGATGTGGAAACGTCAGCTTGAAGACATAGGTCAGTGAAAAAGTGACGGCAGCAGTCTTTTAAATATAATGTCCCTGCATAAATATAGCTGTTCAGTTTAATGGACTTTATCGCCACAGCAATTACTTTGTAAATGTTTAATGACGCACTACACAGAACAATGCATTCATATTCATTTGTTGGTCATGGGTTGAATACAGGAAGCAAATAAGTTATTTTAGCTCCTAGAAAAGCCCTTCAATCTTACAGGTCAGATATTCCGAAGTTCGGTTAATAATTTCTTTTTAGCAATATGGTGCTCTCGAAGACCAAAAGCACCAATAATTTTCTATCCAATCAGAATGCTTAATTTTAAAAAAACATGCAGATGCCTAGTACACCCGGGTTGTCCTCTGAATTAGACAACAATGTGTTTCACATATCTGTCTCTGTACGCCACCAAAAATGTTTTTGTCCAAACCAAATTGCTATGTGTCTTGTATCATAATCATCATTAAAATAATGATTCACGATCAATCATGGGACCCTAGAATGTTTGTGTTGCCATGGTTACCAGTGCAGTAATGTTACTATGGTTTCACAGAAGCACCCATACTGATTTCAAAGATGTCTTATAAACAAGCCCACTACTTTCCCTTCTAGACTCACGGTGGAAGAAGGCCAATGAAACGGCGGCACAGAGGCAAACTGAATTGGAGGCGTGCGCTGATAGGCTGGGCAGTTTTGCAACAGCCGCAGGTCAGCTTGGCCCGTGGCTACGAGAGAAGGAGCTGATGATGAGTGTCCTGGGACCGCTGAGTATCGACCCTAACATGCTTAACACGCAGAAACAGCAAGTTCAGGTAAAGTGGTTTTGGGAAAAACAATTATGTTTAGAAATAAACAATACATCAAAAATAATTTGTTAAAAAAGTTTGTTTTCCTTTTTTGCTAAAACATCATGAAGTTGAAATTTCCTTTCAGTATACAAACTGTTTAACTTCTTTCTCCACCTCAGTTCATGCTACGTGAGTTTGAGACTCGGCAACCACAGTTTGACCAGCTGACACAGGCAGCGGAGGGAATCTTCTCCCCGTCTGCAGATGAAAGTTCTGGAGATGGCGAAGACCTCGAGGAGGTGAGAAAGGAGCTGGCAGACATTTCACATCAGTGGGAAGACCTCACCTCTCGCCTCACCGGCCGCTCCCGGCAAATCGAGCAGGCGCAGGGGACCAGCGAGAGTTTTCAGGCTCTTCTTAGGGAATTGTCTCAGAGCGTGTGCGATCTGGTCGAGAGACTTGATGCGCAGGCATCTCTAAGTGCTCAGCCCGAGGCGCTGCGCCGGAGGCTTCAGGAAACAGGGGAAGTTCGCGCAGAGCTGGAACAAAGACGGGGTCAGCTGACGCAGGCTGAACAGCTGTGTGCAGAGCTCAGTGCGATTGTGGCCGAACCGTATCTTAGAGATGAGTTGCACAAGAGACTGGAGAGTGTGAGCGGTCCTTTAAAGAGTTTAGAAGAAAGAGCCGGTGAGTAGAGTCTGTTATGGACCAGTTGCCGTTTATGGATAATTTGATTAGTTTTGCTTTCAAGTGTGTTTTATATAATAATAATATATAACCATCATGCCTTTCACTGTTGTCTTTCAGCTGATGGTTTGTCTCAGCTACAAGCTGCCCTGTCCAGCACTCAACAATTTCAGCAGATGTTCGATGAGCTTCGTGGCTGGTTAGACGGGCAGGTTGAGAATCACAAAGCTGCTATTTCGGAACCCCTCCCTTGCCAACCTGATGCCCTGAAGACCCTTCTCGCCCAACAGGAGGATCTCCAAAAAGCCCTGGCACAACAACGTGGGTCTTATGAGCTCATCCATGGCGAAGGGTCATCTCTTCTAGCGTCCCTCCCTGCTGGAGATGAACGATCTGCCTTACAGACTCGTCTAAACACCCTACGCCACGATTGGGATAGCATGAACCAACAAACCACTCAGAAACACACTCACATTAAAGAGACATTGTCACATGCCGAGCTGTACCAACAACATCGCAATGAACTTGTACCTTTAGTGACGGAATACGAGGAGAGAGAGGCAGAAATCCAGCTGTCGCTGGACCCTGCTGCATTAGATGAGGCTTTGCAAAAAGCTAGACAGTTGACCCTTGACTTGGATCGTCGTCGTCCCCTCCTGGATTCTCTGAACACCGTAGCGGATCAGCTGCTTGACCAGGGCTGTGCCGGTGAAGAGATTGTGAGGGACGAGAAAGCCCAGTTTAACGGCAGAGTGGACGGGCTATCTGAGCGACTCCAGGAATGCACGGCCCAGCTGGAGGAGTTGGGAAGCAGGCTGAAGGAGTTTGAAGATGGAAGACAGACTGTGGAAAGACGACTCGAGGCAGCCAAACATCAGATCGAGGTGCAGGAGGCGCTTGGACCGCAAGCTTGTAGCAATAAAAGCCTGGAGCGTCTACGCAGCCAGCAGGAGTTGTTAAATTCTGTGCAGCCGCAGGTGGTTTACCTACGGAATTTGGCTCAGGGGTTGGTGCAGGATGCACCTCAGATCTCTGGGGCCGAAGATGGCGGCAGGCAGCTGTTGCAGCAGGCTCTTGATACGGAAAGGGAGTTTGAAGAAGTTACAGAGAAGGTGAGAGAATCTGCACATGATCAGTAGTCTCTGGAATGTGTTAGGAGTGAGTCTGTAGACGGGATGTTATATATATAACCTCATCTGAAGTTTATGTCTGTGCATGTACGTGGTTGCCGAAGTAAGACACAATCTTATTCTGGATAGAGGTCCCGATTTGGCTTACATATTCCAAAGAGTGTGTTGTAATGGTTTTGTAATCAAGTGTTAGAATTTCATAGAATTTTCAGTTTCTTATGAATTCTATATGAACATATTATTTTAGGAAACATCCAATAGATTTCTATTAGAGATGCCATTACCAATGCTATTATAGATGCTATTACCGATACTAAACGTTTATCGACCAATTATTGGCCGATATCTCGGTGCATCTCTAATTTCTATACTGCAAATGTCTTTCACAGACTGAGCAATGCTGCTCATCACTGGAGTCCCGTTTACAAGGTGTGGGAGAGGTCCAGTCAAGTGTGCGTGATGTGTTCTCCCGTCTGGCTGACTTGGACGATGAGCTGGACAGTCTTAGCCCTGTTGGACGAGATGCTGACTCCTTGGCCTCACAAGCAGATGCTGTCAGAGGTTTTCTGAGCCGACTCAATGCCCTCCGCTCTGAGCTCGAGGGTCATGGCGGAGACTGCTCCGCTATGCTCCGTAGAGAGGGCAGCTCTCCTGATCTTCTAGCTCTCAGGAGAGAGACTGAGGCCCTGAGCAGACAAGCTGGAAAGCTGGCTGAGAGGGGCCAGAACCGTCTGGCACTCATAGAAGCAGCTGAAGACCGTGTGAAGGAGTTCTATGCACGTCTGGGTGAGCTGCAGGGGTTGCTGGGACAGGCCGAAGAGGTGCTGAACACACAGGCTGTGGTGGGGACAGAGGTAGAAGTCCTCAAACAGCAACTTCAGGAATTCAAGGTAAGAACAGATGATTGGTGACTTTGATGTTTGGATTAATTTTTGGTTTGGAAATGCACTGTGATAAGCACTGTTTACTACTAGTGTTTATAAAGAATGCATGTTATCTAGGCAGGACATCTTCCTGGGCTGTGTTTGAAATCAAACCCCTATACCCTTATGCTGCAGTCATACTATGATTTTAATTTCATTTACTTTCATTCATACACAAGGAAACGCTGCAGACTAAAATGAAAGCTCCTACGAAAAAAATTTCATTTCGGCACTTTCCAAAGTTTGTTTTTGGGTCAAGTTTGGTGAACTCTGACCTGCTGACATTGGAATCCATGATGTTTTAAAAAAAAAACATTTTAGCATATGATATGATGATATATCTAATTACTGCCCATTTTCCAAAATTAATTTTTCCTACATTTCTTTACTAATATAGTCTATTTGGAAGAGTGAATGAAAATTGTGAAAATTCGCGTGTCAGTTGTGTCATAAATAATGGAAAATTCCTTCGGTGGTGTGGAAAGAGTTAAAGGTCCAGTGTATGAAATTTGGCGGCATCTAGCGGTAAGTTGGCCAATTGCTATCAACAGCTCACCTCCCTTCCTTTCAAATCACTGTAGTGGCTAACACAGTACTAAGATCGCAAAAATCAAGCTCCGTGATTAACAAAGGTTAATGATGTTTACACGATTTGTAAATTTTTTACAACACAACATTTGTTACTTTTGGAGCCGAAATACAATCTGCAGAAATACAAAGCTAACACGATGCTATTAACAGACTACATTTAAGGTCACTCGATATCAACTTCACCAAGCCTCCGACAACTCTTTCAAACATTATTAAAAATGTGTTCACTGGTACGTAATTACTCCGTAAATGAATCCGCATCTACGTTTTAAGAGATTTGTGCCCAAGTTTCATTATTTGTGAGCTTTTAATGCGCAATGACATCTAATGTCCCCACCAAAAGAAGTAGTCGCGTTTAGCAACTTGTTAGCAAACGCCGTTTTTTAAGACACAATAAGGCTTTAAAAAATCACAAGCGGGTTATAATTGGTATGTTTTATGTCATAGAATAGAATATTACAAATATTTAGAGGTTTTGTTTAACACAGACCTTATTTGCGGGGATTTACCAAAAATCCATTTAAAAAAATCCCATAAACTTTGGAGCGATGGAACTGGAAGTCCTAAAATGCTAACTCGCTTCTGGGTTTTGCATACAGAAATACGTCATCTATGATGTTGGGTGATTAGATAATCCTCCAGAACTGGCAAAGTATGTTGATGTAAGAACACGTCCTAATTGAGTAAATCTCTTAATGTTCGTCTGCCGCCACTCAATTTTCCTTCAAGTGGATTTATTTCCATTTACTCATATCTTCAAAGCAATCTGAATGCAATCCCATTCTCTCTGAGGCCATGTCTCCTGATTATGTGCTCAAGAGACAAAGACAAGGAAATGTGTTCAAATCTGCATATTATTTTCAATATTTATATTACAGCAGGATGAAATCTGTCGTCTTTATTAAATCTCCTCGCACAGCATGTTCTGGCAGTCCTCGTGTCTTCCTATGATGGGGTGAGGGAAGAAGAAGAGATATCTCAGCTCTTCTCACAGTGAGCTTCTTGACCTTCCCTCCCCTCAGCGTCTGATGAAACGGCCGTATATCTCTTACTCATGCCTCTTGAGGGTGGTGAAAGAAAGGAGAGTGTGAAAGTGTGAAAGCAAAGACGTGTAGGTGGAAGTGGGCAGGAAAGCTGAGGAAATGACACATGCGGTGGGTGTGAGGGACCTACAGGAGCAGGAGAATGAATCAGTGCTTTTGTACAGACTTTGGTGTCATTGAATCATTGCTTTTTGGCCATCTTTGATTGCTCAGCAACAACAGGAAGTGAGGTTGTATTGAGGTAAAATGCTGACATTTATGTGGAACATTTTGATCATTTTGATATTTTTTGGTATGAAAGTAAAATGATTGTGTAATATAGGTATCTTTAAGACTGTCTGCTGTATATAGTAGTCATCTTGTTCTTTTGCGGTGAATTACTTTAAGTCTCCTGTTGTTTGGTCTTGTATTATACTGTGAACACAGAGCTAATTTAATATGTCACCATGGTGATGAACACGGCACGACTGATGTGTGAAATCCACATCATATTAGCTTAAGTAGCAAATCTAAAATATTTTCCTTATTTTATTACACTTTTCTACTTTCAGTTTTACTGCTCCCTGTCTACCCACTTGCTTTCCTAATAACTTCACTCCTACTTCATCTCATCTTAGGTCGAGTTGTCCAAATCTGCCTCTCAAATCTTCAACAACTTGGTTGACTGAAAACATGCCATCACTTATCCTCCCTGTTTTTCATTTTTTCTTTCATTTTTTTCAAGGTTGCTAAATGAAAACAGGTCGGATAGATGCTTCTGAGCACAGACAGCTTGAGGGACAGAAAAGGGAAGGTTGTGTTCACAATGAATAGAGAATAGAAAGAGGCCCTCGCAGAATAAGAAGGGGGTGTAAAAGCTCATGTGGACATCTGATCAATACAGGGATGAAGTGGGGTTTAAGAGTCAAGTCTAAGCCAGCATAGTATAGAAAGTACAATGGGGATCAAAAGTTGACATTAAATCGAAATATTTGAATATAATTTTAACTAGCAAATTAAGATTTTATATTTAAAAAAATTGTTATGCCGTAAAATGCATTGCATTGTGATATTAAATGCCTTGTGCATAAATGTCTCGTTCCATTACAGCACATAAGATGCTTTTTAGAGAGAATTATACCAAATTCAACAAAATCATTTGAAATTAAAAACATATCATTGGGGAAAATACAGAAGCATGTGTATTTTTATGAGAGCTTCATTTCAAATATTAGGAAGAGAGAATAACATGAAATGTCTTAGTTGAATAAATCTAAAGAAAGTCTTTACTGTTATTTACACGACATGTAATGTTTCTATCCTCTGTCCCATTTTTGTACCACCTTACACTTTCAAATTCACACATACAGCTAGTTCATCCGTGTGCAGTGAGATTCCATGTGCTATCATTTCCACGCAAGCCAGACTCCATTTCAAAGCCACTGAATCCAAAATGATGTCATCGCTCCAAGGGGGAAGATTGGGAGGGCAGCGCTGTGTGTGTTTGTGTCGGAGAGATTTTTTTGTTGTGTAAACTCCATCGGGGTGGCTGCGGGGGGCATGGGGTATTAAAAGAAGGTGTCAGATTAGTTCGCCTCATTGTTTGGGTTTTCAACAATGAGCTTATTGAGACGTTGTTGAAATCTGTTTCGAAGAAGGCAGGGAAGAGACCATTCACACTTGCGTATTCAATGTAAAATGAAGGGATGGTAATTTAACGCTTTCGATTCCCAGGTCGCAATGGTTCAGATTAACAATCAAATAAAATTATCAAATAAAAACATTTCAAGATAACTAGAATATACTTTATGCTCATATCATAATCGTTTATAAGAGTCAACATTTTTTTTAGTTTTCTGATAAATTTAGACATTTAAAGATCAAATGTTATTAATTAACTAATAATAATGATAAACTACTGTATTGTGAAAAAAACCGAACCAGTTGTCAGCCCGTGTGAAATGTCTCGCCTATGTTTTACAGTTTGTGAGTGTTTCCTGTCTAAATATATTCCAATATTTAGCAGTGGGTTGACGTGCTCTATGGTGATTTGCAGACACAGAAAGTTTGTTTGTATGCGATGGGAGTGTGTCCACAGGTCCATGTGTGGGAATGTTTCTAATTCCAGTCTGTTCGGAGCGTCCGGCATCCCAGCTGTTCCCCCACCCTCGACACCGCAGTCGCGCTCGCACATAAGCAGGGTGTGGTTGCCCCCCCTCCCCAAAATTCCAGTTCCTAGTGTGCTCCCATGTCACCCTGTCCCACAGCAGCTGAGCCCTGAGCCGGCAGGGCGGAACAAAGTGCCAGACTGGAGTAAAACGAGGGCCCTTCGTCCAACTGGGAATTCCTTTGCAGGGCTGTCGGGATGAGGCCATGGCTTTTAAATCACATCGCACCGTCCGTGCTGTCCTCACCCTTTCTGCTTATATCTTCACTCCCTTTACACTTTCCATTCCTCCCTCACGGCTGGCGTGCAAACTATTTTTGACTCACTCTTTTTGCGCAGTTTCTCATCGCAACCTAGAACAACAGCGGAGAGCAGTGTCGTTACCCGGCCTGCCCCCACCCAAACCTTAGGGGTTTCCCTTAGATCCTGTGGCCTTGCAGTCACATGGAGTAGTTTAGTACTTATTTTCACTGGGAGAACGTTCTTTTTTCTTTTTGTAGTAAGTCAATAGAGTGCATTAACTGGGGGAATGTCCCATAGTGGTGTCTGAGTCATATTTGAGTCAAAACAAAGTGAAGGAAGGACGCGTAAGGAAAATAAAGCCTGTTCTAAAGACCATTTTCTATTATAAAGTATTCTAATACTAATGTACATTGTAAAAAACACATTTAAACAAATATAAAATTAAATGATTTATGTAGTGGAAAACATCAAAAATTATTTTTATATATGCAAATGTTGTTTGTTCTTGTTTTTGTGGGGGTTTTTTTGTGTCGTCTGTCTGTGATTTCTGATGTCATGCTGGTGTAATTTTCCGTCTTTTCCTGTTTTACTGAAGCATCTGCCACATCTGATGCTGCTTCAAATGTAAAATTTGTTTCCATCTGCTCACATTCTGAGTTTATTTTTGCTCTGAGGACTTTATTAAATCAGGATAATTGTTTAGACTAATATGATGACCTAATTTCTCCAGATTGACCCTATGCTATACATTAATGCCAAACATGTGTGAGTGTGTGTTTTCATACTGTCTGTAGCCGTTCTGATCGCCTGATATTATTTCAGCTGTTGTGTATTGCTGTAGCATTCCATAGAATTGCCTACTTTCCCTCCAATTCGTCCTGAATAACTCACCAAAAGAAATAAATAGGGGCTTTGTGAAGATATTGTTGATCTATTGCTGTTTGGAAATAATTGCTGAGATTATAATATATGTAATGTTTGGCTCTGAGGGGGAAAGCGGCCTTTTCCCCCTTACCTGAACTTGGTGGATGTCAAAACAAAACCTTGAAAATCAAGGGTTGCACGAGGCATGTTTGAAACTGTGGAAAAAATATTTTATATGAATGCAGTTCTAATATTTCCCTTATCTTTATTACACCTCTTAGCAAGTTCATCTTGGACACAACTTTTTGCACATGATCTATATTTAACTGTATTTATTTTATTAAAGGGATGGTTCATCCAAAAAAAGAGAATTCTGTCATCATTTACTCACCCTCTTGTAATTTCATTCTTGCATGACTTTCTTCTGCAGAACACAAAAAAGATATTGAGAAAAATGTTGGTAACCAAACAACGGCGGTACCCATTCCCTTCTATTGTACGGACACAAAACCAATCCAAGTCAATGGGTATCGCCATTGTACGGTTACCAACATTCTTCAAAATGTATTTTGTGTTCAACAGAACAAATAAGGACATACGGGTTCGAAATAATAAGAAGGGGGAGTAAATAATGTCAGAATGATCATTTTTGGGTGAATAATCCCTTTAACTTCATTGCTTTCATCTGCTGCAAATACCAAAGTAGCCCATCATTTCTACGAGTTGAGATGTCTACCGTTGCAAAATTTAAAACAGCAAACAATGCACAGTCAAATTGGCTATACGAGTCATATCAATGTATTTTATATTATGCTGACTGGTATGCTGCTTCAATTTATAAGTAAAATAGCTTGTTATGAAAATTTCTTATGACATTTAAGAATCTAAATTATTAAACAATTTGTAAAAGCTAGTTTGATTGTGCTTATGAATTTAAGACAGTGAATTTCTTTTAAACTGTACTGTTATAAACTAAACTAAACTAAAATTTTAATTGATCGAATCATACATTTGAAACATTTTTATTGCATTTTGTGAAAGGACCACGCTTCCCAAAGGTGTCTTTGTTTTCTTGACTTTGCTCTGTGTGTCTTTGTTCTTTTTTGCCACCACGTGCACAAATGCACACATTGAGTCGCTCAGGTAAAGCCTGATGGTTAATTATAAATCTACCGCTGAGATAAAGAAAACCAGAGACAGGCTACCTAGTAACCAGTGTGCCAAAGGGAACGGGAGCAGAGGAGGGGGTTAGATGAACAACCGGAACAAACAGATGAGGCCTTCAGTACCTTTTTATTTTTAGTGCAGTGAGAGAGAGAGTGGGTAAGAGTAAAAGCAGACAAAGAGAGAACAATATCAACAGGTGCTCAGCTAAAGCAAACAAATTGCTCTCTTAAGTCAATAATGTTGACAGACCCTGTGCTTGTTTTGCTGAGTGAACGGCCTGTCTTTAATTTAGAGCCGTACTGCAAATCGCACGTAGCCCTTTACCTATGCCAGTCAATTCAGCTCCAAGCACAGAGTCTGTTTAGGGGCCTTCTGGGTTTAAACCCCTCCTTCTTCCTGTCTGAGACTCTTAAACCGAGTGCGACTGGCCAAATGACCAATCACTGAAAGAATGAGGAAGGAAGAGAAAGAGTTTGGGAGATGCATTAGCCAAGTGGTCATGAATTAAATGAGTATCAGGAAGTTCAATAAGGTTTAGACGGGTTACACAGACAAGACCTGTATACACTTGTTTATTTTGGTCTCATACAAATTGATTTAGTAATTTTATCCTCCAGTTGCATTTGTGACATGAGTTTATCCTGTTTGATATTAGCAGAGTTCTAACAACCATTGAGTCCGAGTTTGATGTGGGTCAAGGGAGAAACCACAAGCATAACCAAAATGGACAACAAACCTTCTTTGTTTCTGTAGGGTGGTTTGTGTTGGAAGCAGGCATGACAGCTGCAACCCAGCTGACGGAGAGGGCAGAGTTTATAAGAAAGACAGAGTATTTAACTTGCTTGACATGCAGGCCACGGGGAGCGTGGCGGTTTGGAGCAACAGCTAGACCACTGAAGAAGAAAATGACACTCCCCCTTGTTTATTTGTATTTGTCATTTCAAACCTGTATGACTTTCTTTACTCTACTAAACACAAAAGAAGATATTCGGTAGAACGTTTGTAACCAAACAACACAGGACCTGTTGACTTCCATTGTACAGACACCAAATCACTCAAACAATTCTGGAAGTATATTGTTTTGTTTTCCACGAATGAAAGAAGTCAAACATGAGTAACTTGAGGGTGAATAAATGATTATGGATTTTTTTTGGTTTAACTATCCTTTCGTCATTCTTTCCATTTTCTGTCCAATGAGTTTTTAGTGAAGAATGTAACACTTTCTTTGACATTTAGGTATGTTAAGAGGCAGTGCGAGTTAGTTGCCTACATTTTGGAAATGCCTGCATGTCAGAAGCGATGCGTTAAAATACTGCATTCTTAAGCAGCTCTCTACGTATTGGAACAGTCAACATTTGTGCATCTTGGACGGGGTGCTATGAAGAATAGGCAGGCATGTGTTCAATGTCTCCTCTTTGCCAGAACTCTTCTAAACTGTGAAGCCAAGAGTTGTGGTCTGTGCAGTTAAACACTTGCCTAGGCAAAATTTTAAGCTTATCCTTATTGGATTCACATTTCATCTGGGTGCGTGGACACCTCTCGGTGGAATGTTCATTCATTTTCATTTTAAGTTATCCTGAAGCCCCTTGTCAGAGGCCCCAGCCCCCCACACACACTTTGCTGACCGGATTGTGTTACAGAAGAGTAGCAGACGGGAATGCACAAGTGGGCTGTGTGAATATGGTAGACTTTTGTATGTCCCTCTGTATTGTTTTGAACAGTCTGAATGGGAGGAACAGAACAGTGGAAGGAAACTTTTGCTTCCACGTATGGTCGTTTATTTGAAGGAGGAAAAGAGCAGCCGTTATTTTTTATTTCCCTGTCAGAAGCTCCTCCTCTTTGTGTATGAACACTCCCCCTTTGTTTGAATCATTTTTACTCTTTTCCTATGTATGTGTCTTTGTCTTTTTGCTTTTGCCTGAGGCGTTTGCTGTCTTTTGAGTGGGAGTTTATATCCCCAGCTAATATGGGTATGGATTACAGCAATGTGATGAATATAACAAACCTGAACTAAAAGCTTTGTATGATTTGAACAGTTTGAAGACTTTGTACATGCTTGAAGAAGAACCTATAGCCATTTTTTACGAACAATGCAGATTTCATTGACAAAAGTGGTTTATTTGTGCTTAGTATGCAAAAAGCTACTCCTGTTATCCAGTGATTCTTCAGAAGCACGTCATATCCCCGGGATTGGTCACTCCCACTGACTCCACGATCCCTCCTTCCACTGACTTTATCTCAGGCTCGCTCCTCTAGCCTTGCCTCGTGTGTTTTTTTGGAAAAGGAAACCGGCATGATTGGACCACTTCCTGCGTTTTAATGCCATAGCAGGAAACAGAGCAAACGGAGCTGGATTCAAACAAAAACAGAGAGAGAGAAGGGGGCGGAGAGAGAGCGAGTGCAAGAGGAAAAAAATAAGGCGAGTGTGTGTGTGTGAGAAAGAGAGGGAGAGAGCGAGTGAGACACGGAGAGCGAAGGGGGAGTGAGCGAGAGAGGAAAAGTGGGAGATTTTTTTTAGCAGCTGCAAACCATTTCAGCTATGAAGTGGCTTTAGAACAGACACAGAGATCATTTGTGTATGAGAAGCGAAGTCTGCACAAGAAAAACTCTAAAGGGAAAGAGCAAGGAGCTTGCATGGAAACTAGCGGAACTCTTGTGTTTGGAATACTCAAAGAGGCAAATAAGAGAAGAGAGAGCGTGTCCGGGGATTGTCTGGATATCACAGTGCCTGAAGTGCGTTTGGAATGAAGCTCTGTCTGGGTCTCTGCCTTCTGGATATAGTCCCTTGACTCTCCACTTTCTCCCTGGCTACACCAGACTCAAGCTTACACTGGATATCCATACATACAACCTCCTGGACACAGACACCTTGGATTTTCCTTAAAGCACTGGATAAGAAGGTTGCAAAAACAGATTTCTACGTTTGAAGAGTGTCTAGGTTTCCTTTGTTTTTTTTGGCTCATGATGTGAAATGAACATATCACAAAGACCTTCATGCTCCGCTGCTAAAGAGGACTAGATAAATAGAGGAGGATGAGGTATTTCAAGCACAGATGGCTTCTCTTCCTGACATGCTCTATTAATGCTTCATTATGGGATTAAAAAGAGGAGGAAGACATTGATACACTGCAAAAACACTGGTAGGACAGTCAAAGAGAGTCTGCTACAGTTTTATACTGTTTTCTCTTTAAAAAAGAAAATTGGTCAGTAAAGTTATCAGTAACGTTTTAAGAGAGAAGCTCTTTTGTCAAACTGGATTATTTCTGTGAATATGGGATAATGATTTTTGAATGATATACTGAAGAAAAGGAAGATGAGAGACAAAATCTCCTAAATGGCACTTTTTGCTTTTCTTTTCCAAACACGGTTTTATATAAGAGCATGGAGTTCTCACCTTAAAAGGAGCCACATGCAGTTTTGGCTGCCTGCTGTCGGAGATGGTGAAAGTAGCTGAAGCCCCTCTTTGATTTCCTGTTGTGGCACTGAGAAGAAAGAGAGTGAATGGGCTACAGCATTAAGAAGGAAAAGGATTTTGGATCGATTCTTGTTTTTTTTAGCTCTTCAGAAGAAAAAACTATCCTCCTGTTCTTGGACATTTTTTGTTCAGTTTTCAGAATTTGATTATGATGCTACAAAGAATAATCTGTGCATCAGAGACATATTTTATGTGTTTCACAAACGCATGTACAGATACCACCATGTAGCTTTGAAGGTTTCCTGCTTTTTCTTTCCTGGATATTAAGTGTCATAACACATTGTGAACTGAGAATTTTGTGCATGACTGCATGCACAGTCATTACATCTAGACTGATGGGTAAGCCATCTGCATAATTTAAGGAGCTCACTTATACTTACTGCACACTTTGTTGGTAGAATAGTAACCATTCCATCTCGCCCCTTTGAGGGCACTGTAGTTTGGTATGGGAAAACCACTGAGCCGCCCGGACTGCTTGCGGAAGAACCCCAGGTGCCTTGGAAAAGGGGATGATGAGGAGGCATACATTGAAGACTGCTATGTACCCCAGCGCTCCATTTACGACACCATGCGCATCAACGAGCAGATTGATCAAGGCACAAAGATCAGTCAACCCTCTCGCAGTACTCTGGGATCGGGGGGTGGTGAGGGAAGTACACTGTCCAGCAATGGAACATTGGGAGCCGACATAGGGGGAGTATTTGTTGCACGAGGAGGGCTTGCTGATGCAGGTGTGAAAAAACTGGATGAAAGAGTTATCTTTGATGCTCTGAAACTCACAGGTGACCCACAGAGCATGTCACCGATTGGAGGACTTGGCTCTACAGTGATAATTCCTACATCAAATTCAGCTGCTGTTGGGGCAGCTGTTGTGACCAAAAGACGGCACCAGGGGGGAGATAAGAAAGACAATCCAAATCGACGATCTTGGAAAGCTTTTATGCCACCTACTTACCCTGAGTTTGCAGAACGCTTAGAGCTTTCACCTATAGATAATGTAGAAAAGCGTCTATCTGTGGTAGGAGTCCCAGTTTCTCCTCTCCATCCTATACATTCTTTGGTACACTCTACTACACCTTCGTCTCCTCTGGCACCTTTCTCCCCTTCACCTGTCTCGTCTGGAGGTCCTCAAACTCCTCCCGTCTCCAGCTCTCCATCTTTTACCCCTTGTGTTAGCCCAACACCCCCACATCTGTCTCATCCGCTCAAACAAAAGCAGCCCCTTCAGATGCATTCTCACAAACTTGCTATTGCAATACCCTCACCTTCTAAAGAAAAAACAACCCCACAGACTACTACTTCTGCCCCTAGGGACTCTGATAGTTCACAAGAACCTAGTATTAGTATTTCTCAGCAGGCTGCAAAGAAGAGAGCTGGGGACAGCAAAGTGATTATGGCCCCAGTCTATGTTAGAAGTGCCTCAGAAGAACAACCACAAAACTGGGATGCCACTGCAACCAAAACCTCTGATACTGAGCGGGACTCACCACTACTAGAACAAGACCAAGACACAGCTCCCCTTATACCTCCAAAACCTGTATTTTGTCCCCCTACTAAAGCCCGTACCTGGCCTCGTCGTATACGGGGTAGTAAAAGATCACTGGGACGTGGTAGAGCATTTCAAAACTTTCCTGTCCTACCTCCACTGCCTCCCGTTCTTGGTGAAGATAGTGATCTGGATGAGGAATCTTTTTACCTGTTGGATCCTCCGTCTCCTTTCTTGCAGGAAAGAGAGGGACTCATCTATGGGGGTTTGCCCATGTCCCCCTGTATGAGTCAAGAAGGGGGTGAGGAAGGTTTGTTAGGCTGGCCCCTTTCTGTAGGGCTACGAGAGAAGACCGCCTCAGAACTTTGCTTTGAGGAAGATGAACGTAGAATCTTACAGGAATTAGAGGAGGAGGATGAGACTGAGAGGGAGCGGGAAAATAATGAAGAAAAAGAGAGACTGGAGATGGAGGAGAGAAACTGGCAGGCGGTATTGAAATTGGAGAACACTGAAGCGAGCTGTATATCTTGGGAGTTTGACACAGAGGAATCTCAGTTACAGGATTGGGAGTCACAACAGCTTGCTTCAGGTCACTGGCCCCTTCTGACACCACCTGTAGGATTTGGAGGCTCGGAGGCCCCAAGTGCCTCTCCCTGCCCTGGCTCAGAAGCAGGCTCAGATGAGCTATTTCTGGAGCTGGAAAGACAGTGTTTTGAGGTGGACACAGTCGAAATTTGTCACACTTTTGAGCATTCTGAAACCTGTAACCCATATCAGGGAGTGGAAAAAGATCAAGTTGATGATGCCACATATGAATCTGACATTAAAGACCAAATCAAGCATGCTGTGACTTTATCAATTGATGTAGCAGATAATATAGACCACACAGATCAAGCTGAGCCATGTGTATTGCAGATAAATCAAAATGCAACTTGGGAGGACACTGAAAATATACAGAGCTGCTCTGCTGTTGAAGAAATTGACCAAGGTCTGGGGCAATTACCAAAAAATCTTAATTTTAGTGGTGAGGATTCTAACCTTGATCAAGATGATTATGTTTCATACTATGTTGATGCAGGTGTTTTAGATTCTGAATCCAGTGGCACTCAAACCTCACACCTAGATGGGACTGTTCCATCAGATGCTGTCCATGTAGGCATTGGCAGACCGGAAAGCAATTCAGATGTAGGCAGCGGCTCTTCATCAGATCATGAACAGCAAGAGGATGAGCAGATAACAGGACAAGTTGAGACATCTGACATTCACATGTCCTTACATCATGGACTTTCCCCCTCAGAGAGTTTGCATGCAGAAGCCGAATGTAATGTGGATCTTGAGATCTTTACTGATTTAGGAGTGAAAATCGAGGACAGTATGGAAGATGAGGCAGAAAGGGAAGTTAGAAACCGTGACTGTGAGACTGTCTCTCATGAGGATGCAGTTTCCGCTGAGCCTATTCACGTTGCTATGGAAATGAACTCTGACCAGGAGGGTGCATCTTCAAGGTCAGAGAAAGAAGAAGAGTTTTCAGTTTCCATGGAAGTTGGTGAGAAAGTAACAGAGATTTATCAAGAAATTACAAGTACGCCAAAATCAGACACCTCATATCCCCAGTTAGACCCATTGGATATCAATACAATGTCTGCTCCTCCAATGTCACCTCTACCCATGTCAGCCAAACATGAGTCAAGAACAGCTGGAATTGACAGCAAAGATACAGATGCTTTTGTTGCAACAGACAGTTTTGTTTATTTAGCTGTAGCTGTGCCACCCCACTATTCTCGGGACTGTCCACCATCTCCATCAGTAGACTCAACCCCTCCAAGCCCCCTCACAAAATCCTGCCTTGAGCCAGAGGAAGGGGCATTTTTCTCCTCTGATAGTTTTGTTTACCTGGCGGCCCCTGAGCGGCTTGTGTCCGATGGGGGTTCTGCTTGCGAGGACTGTCAGGATTTGGACTCGGAGTCTGAGGAGTGCCGATCAGGTGTTGACTTTGTTCTCGGATCAATGACTGGTGATAGTGAATGGGACTCAGATGGATCTGACTTTGTACACCCACAAAAAGACCAATGGGAGAAGCTGGAGCCAGGCCTTTTGCAGGGACTTTTTAATGAGGGCCAGACTGAGGCGAGTTCTCGGGAGTATGTATTATCATGTGACAATGATTGTGAGTCAACTTGTGAACTAAAAAGTTCTGCGGAGGAAATTTTGCTACAAAAACATGACCCTGATTTGGAGACAAAGGTAATTGCACTTCTTTAAGTTCAATGTTTTTAGGTGATCAGTACATAAAAAGTGATCCCCCAAAACGTTCTATATGCATGTGCAGTCTACTACTGTTTACCTCAAAGGTTTTTCTCGGCTTTGCTGTTATGTTCTGTGAGAGAAATGACCTAGTTTAACACTGCAGTAAACGCTGTACTTGTTGTATAATGTAATTCAGCACAATATGATATGGTGTAATCTGCTTTATCAAAGTACTCAGACTAGGAATTAAATCATCTTTACACAGTCCTTTCAGAGAGGCATTTGAATAAGCTTTATTTAAAGGAATGTATGTGTTTACATTTATGGAGACCTAAACAAAAAATTTTATGCTTTTGTTTAACCCTAATGTGGTCGGGATAATCATTACTGGCGAAGAGCAGATCTAGGATTATTTATGTTCACAGATCTGTTTATTTAGTTTAGAAAGCATGCTCGCTGTAAAGCAGTAGACCCCATTTGAACGTTTGTGTGTTTGGTTACAGGCAAATGGCTTTCTGCACACATTTGCATATGTTTGCTTTTGCTGCCCGATTGCGCAGTGCCTTTACTATGAGATCACTGTGTATATTTCAGAAAGAGATTTAGGAGTCAAAATGGGACTGGAATGTATTTTTATAAATACATGTAAGAATTCTGGACATCATTTTGAATGTGAGTTTGACAGTCTCTCTGGCAGCCCTGACAAGGCCTGTGTTTGCTCTGTTCCACAGTGACTGTAGGCGGGTGGCCGAGAGACTGCCTGTTAGTTCTTATGCTCTTTGGATTGTTATTACATTACTGTCTATTAGCAGTGGTGACCAGGCTTGGCTGGTCATCTGTATATTATTTGGCCCATGGCCTTGCCCAAATCCGAATTTCTGCATGGTCAGTGCCACTTATAAAAACCCAGGGACACCAAATGTAATCAGAAGCAGGACCCTGTCAGACTGGATTTGGATGGAGGGGATTAAATCAACTGAGAGACTGAACAGGATAAAATAGAAAATGATCTTTAAATTCTGTAGAGGAATAAAAATATCAGATCAAACGTGTGATTTGTCATCCAATGGCAATCTCCACCCCCATTCCCTTTCTTCATCAGATGGCACAGCAATTGAGATAAGGAAGTGAGAAATAAACATCAAGCTCAGTAACCACGTAAATACTGTAGAAAGTTGTTGGAAATATAAACAGATGATAAGGACATGTCAGTTATATCAGCACAGGAAAACGTTTGCAGCCCTGTGATGCCCGAAGCGAAGGGAGTAGACCACAGACCTCAGGAAAGATCTTTTGTAGTCTTTTGAAGAAGCTCTGTGCGTATCTGTTGAAATTGACCAGAATCGATGGGGGCTGATTTTAAGGGAGAAAATTGTGAAATTACTAATACATAAATGGTCATAGAGTCTCTATGGCAGAACACATGACAATACTCAAAATGAAGGGTCGGAAGGGACAGTCAGGTAAACAGACACACTTGTTGATATTCACAGTGGGAAAGGCATTCAAGGATAGGATTATGTTATGACGTACGGTAACAGCGGCCATGTTGGATTGTTTAGACAATGATGGCAGTGAAAGGTGGTGTGCCGGAAACATCTGTGATGAAAGACCATTGGAATTAAAGAAGAGAGAGAGACATAACAAAACAGTCACATATGACATGAACTCATTGATTGTGGCTTTAACCTCATTTTACTTGTGTTTCTTAATGGTAAAAATAGTTTCCTTGTTAAAACATTTAGGTCAGATAAAATGTTGTCATCCCTAGGCCAATGCAAAGGAAGTCGTGATGCAGATGCGGAAAAGAGACGGGAAGAAAGCAGGAGGTGAAAGCAAAGACAGGAAGAGTAGGAATTTTGAAGAGTTTGGCAAGGCATACTGAGTTGAAGGCCATGTTTACATTGATCTCAATGGAACCCGTGCTTTAGTGCTTCTGGAATCCGAGAGGTTTTCAGTAAAATGGTTATAATGAAGTCATTAATTTATACACAATTAGATGTAATACAGATGAAAAAATATGCAGTGATCAAATTATTCAGCCTCATATCATTCCAAACCTGTACGAGTTTATTTCATTTGCAGAAAACATAAAAGACGATATTTTGATGTTGGTAACCAAACATAATTGACTTCCATTGTATGGACACAAAATAAATTTCTCAAAATATTTTCTTTTGTCTTTGAGTGAGTATTTGTGTAATACTTCAGCTTGTGTAAAAAGATCAGCTTAGAGGAACAGTTCACCCTCAAGTTGTTCTAAATCTATATAAATGAGTAGTCAGCCAAGGACTGTTTGCTTTCCTACATTCTTCTAAATATCTTCTTCTGTGTTCATCAGAACAAAGAATTTGGAACATCTCAAGGGTGAGTAAATGATGACATAATTGATATCCTCGGGTGAACTGTCCCTTATGTGTTGGATAGAGCAATAAACTCCTAGCTAGCAATTGTCATTATTCCTATATTGAAATGTAGGCAGTCGGTTACGCAGTGTGGCCCTGTGGTTTAGACTGAATAGAAATAAACAAAAGACTCCAAAGGCTGTGATGATGTGGGTTGGCGCTAGGATGGACAGCTGCCAGAAGCTAAAAGTGACGTGTGGGGGCTCATGTGAGACACAAAAGAGTTTAAAGTTTGTTGGCAAAAGAAGCAGAGCGTATTGGAGAGAAAAGTGTGAGGCAGTCGTGTGTGAGAGAGACTTGCGTGCTGGCCAGATTGCTCAAGAACGTTTGAGTGGAATGAAAGGCATGCTAGATATTTTCAGGGGCGCTGCAAGAGTCGAACACTCCAAGTGAAACTAAAAGCGAGATTATTCTTCAATACTTTCTGTTGATGTGTGGATATATATAGACTTATATACACTTACTGTACATGCGGACATGTGCTTGCATTGTTGTGTCAAAGAACAAACATTTTCACTGTGTCTGGAAAATGTCAAGAAATTATAAAGTTAAAGTGCAGTTACTATGTAAACGAAGTCCAAGTTAAAAGTTTTTATAAATAAAGTTTGTTTAGTCTTGGCCAAAGATGGATAAAATTAACCTTTGTATTCACAATTGTCTCAGTTGTCTAGACCTTGTAACACCTTACACCCAGCAAATTTCCTTAAGCTGAAATCTAATTCCTGCAATTTATTTGAAATTTAAATTCAGTAGAAGTGAATAGACTAATCATTGTCTGAAGTCAAGTTCATCATTTTTGAAGCTTTAAGTTAAATTATTCTAAAGCAATTACTTTAATTAAAGCAAAGACGTATTGTTGTGATTGATGGCAGGTCGCCTCGGCCTCACGATAGATGTGGCCAATTTTATTACAAACTGAAAGTGAAGTAAAATACTTTCATAGTCAAGTTGGCTCAGTAACATGACAAAACAAGATGATTTATGCCATGATAAAATGTGCTTTGTACTTTGAATTGTCTAAATGTAATGTGTAAACATATGTTTATACTTTAAGTATAGCAATGGCATGTTGAGGATTAACCACAGACGCAGATGAATGAAGTTATTTCTGTGCCGGTGGGTGAAAAGTGCCACATGTGATGAATGATCGGGATTATAAAACGGGAAATGTCTCCAAACGAGGAGCTGTAGGAGGATGCCTAGATGATGGATTCAGGATATAGAAAGACAAAAGGAGACTAAACACTCTCCCCGTTGTGCAGACGCGTACGCTCTCACAGTCGCTTTTGCTGTCGGTCAAAGGGTGGAGCAGATCGGGCCGTCGTTCATTGTTTTGAGGCCGACAGACATCCTGTTTAAAGCTGGAGTGAAACACTTGCCACAATGCGACCACAGACGCTCGGAGTTTCGAATTAGAAAAATTTGCACTACTTTTGTACGGTCATATTGACTTGATTTCCATGTATAAATAAAGAAGTAAAGATTGGTGGCTTTTGAACGATCAATCCGTGTGTGGGGCCACCAAAATGATCTTCGTGTGACGTCCAGTTGCATAACAAGTGTGACGGTTATACACTTCTCAAGTCGTTTTTCCTCTGTTTGTTTAATCTAAGGGTGTGGAGAGGGAACAGGTAGACAGCATTCAACCTAAACTGCAGCATGTCAATGCCGTGGGTCAAGGTCTCATCCAGAGTGCAGCCAAACACACAGACACTCAGGGTCTGGAACATGACCTGGAGACCACCAACCTGTGCTGGAACTCTCTCAACAAGAGGGTATGCTTTACATCTCTTTACTTGCTTTTTATTTTATTAGGCTAAAAGAAATGCTTTAATTTGATGAATGTTTCACAGGTCGCCGAAAGAATCGCGCAGCTGCAGGAGGCCCTGTTGCATTGTGGGAAGTTTCAAGATGCACTGGAGCCCCTCTTGAGCTGGCTGAGTGACACTGAAGAGCTCATAGCCAATCAGAAGCCTCCGTCTGCTGAGTACCGTGTGGTGAAGGCGCAAATTCAAGAGCAGAAGGTAAACTTTGGCTTTTAATAGTTTAAAACTGAGTGAATGTTGCATTTTATTATTTATGACGTTTAAATCACATGGCTTTGCAGGTTATGGTCTGTCATCATGACTCATGCTTGCATTACATTTAGATATTCTTATTCAAATTTGAGATAATGAAACTACCTCTTCCTAAATCATTTATCAAACAAGGAATGCCGATTACCAAATCGGAAATTAGATTTCGTTATCAAATCAGAATTACTGTATTAGAAAACATTCATTAATTTATTCCATACTATATTTATTGGGTTTTTGTTTAAACATCAAATCCAAAATACAAGACATCAAGACAACCAAAATAAACTGAATTAAATCAAAACTGAAACACAACATAAATGATACTCTGTATAATCAAACTAAAACAGCATATGTTTTATATTCTCAGCTTCTGCAACGCTTGCTGGATGACCGTCGTGGGACGGTTGAAATGATCAAAGCGGAAGGAGAGCGTATCGCCGCCACGGCTGAGACCCAAGACAGAGACAAAATCCAGAGACAGCTAAAGAGTCTCGGAGAGAGATGGACAAACCTGCTGGAAAAGGCCAGCTCCAGGTAAACTCCATAATCAGATCAATATGGACACCCGTACGTGACCATAAAACTGCTTAATCCAATCTCTTCCTCAGATCTCATTCACTTGCTTGTTTTACAAGGCCATCAATTCAACGCGATCATAAAAAATATAACTGATTTCCTCCCATCTGACCTCCTCAGGCAACGGCAACTGGAGGAGTTGCAGGTGTTGGCACAGCAGTTCCATGAAGCCGTGGAGCCGCTCGGCGAGTGGCTGAGCGCCACAGAAAGACGCATGAGCTCAGCTGAGCCAATGGGAACCCAGACCTCTAAAATCACACAGCAGATCGTGAGGCACAAGGTATGAGGCATCTGGAAGTGACCTGGGAGTTTAAGGAGGGGACCACTTATCTGTAGTGATGACTGTTTTCTAAAGTGCTGTCGCGGAAAGAACAAACAGTCTCCTGAGGTCTTCAGTTTTGGCAGAAGTGTAAATATCAAGAAATGTAGCCCTCTGCTCTGGTGACCCTGCCCACATCTTTTCCGTTTTGCAACGAGATTGATTTCATCATACATTTTGAAATATATTATGTTTGTGTTTTCATCTCATTTTGTGTTGATCCATATTTTATTTTTCATTCACATCAATGAATTATGATTTATGATATTGAGTGTGTTTACATGGACAACAAATAACTTTCAGTTACTTAAAGGCAAATTAAATTTCTGTTATTATATGTTTACCCTAAAGTTAGTCCGAATCTGTATAAATGTATTTGTTCTGATGAACACAGAGAAAGATATTTGGAAGAATGCTTGTAACCAAACAGTTCTTGGCCACCATTGACTCCCAAAAGTGCCCCAGAACTGTTTGTTTTCCTACAATCTTCAAAATATTTTCTTTTGTGTTTAACAGAACAAAGAAGTTTATCCAAACTTAAGGCTGAGTAAATGAAGACAGAATTTACATTTTTGGGTGAACTATTCCTTTAAAAAAACAGAGCTGCATTTACATTTAGAAATCTCGTGAGATTTTGATGTCAACAAAAATAGTACAGCCGGCAAAATACTTTAAAGGTGCTTACATGCATGGACAAATTTAGATACAAATTGGTCAAAAATCTCAATCTTGATAAATGTTATCGTTTATAACCCTTCACCTAAATACAAAGCATAGTTCATGACATCCACATGAGATTTCATTGTCAGTAATTAAGCATAACCGGCCATGTACACACACTCATTATTCACTACCCTGCATTTATGTTTGTTTGCGTTTTCTTTCTGTTTCTCCTTTTTCTTATCCCATCACCCCCCTCTCTTTTTGTACTCTGGGCTATAATCCCAGGCTCTCCAAGAGGAGGTGTCCTCTCGGGAGAAAGCCGTAGACCACCTCGAGACTGTCAGACAATCGCTGACACCGCTCAGCTGCGCAGCCAATCGCGATTGGCTGGGCGAACGGGTGTCGGCAGTGCGCAACGGGCACACGGAGCTGCGCGATAGGTGCGATCGGAGAGCGGCCATGCTGGAGCAGGCCCTGGCCAATGCACAGCTGTTTGGAGAGGAAGAGGTGGAGGTCCTAAACTGGCTAGCAGAGGTGGCTCAGAGACTGGCTGAGGTGTCAGTGCAGAGTTATCAGCAGGAGCTGCTAGAGCAGCAACACAAACACACACTGGTACGGGTATGCCAGGGATGACGGACGAGGATTAGCAGTAATGTTTTAGGAAGTCGAGAGAAGAAAAGTTTTGTTGAACAGCCCAAATGAAGTTCTGTTAAATTTCTATGAATTTATTGATGAAATAATGATATGTTAATGTAACCAACAAATATTTGTATGTGTATGTGTATGATCAAAGCAACAGTATTTAATATCACTTTTCTCCCCACAGGCTCTAAATGAAGAGATTATCAGCCGGAAGAAGACAGTCGATCAGGCCATTAAGAACGGACAGGCTCTGCTCAAACAAACCACTGGTACTCTTCCATCTGCTCTCTGTGTTCTCTGTATTCCTGATATGCTTCTTCAGATGTGATCATCTGTGATTTCCGCGACAGGTGAGGAGGTCTTGTTGATCCAGGAGAAGCTCGACGGAATTAAAAGCCGATATGCTGAGATGACAACAGGCAGTAGCAAAGCACTTCGTACACTGGAACAGGCCCTTCAACTGGCCACTCGATTCGCCAGCGCACACGATGACATCAACCAGTGGTTGGATGCGGTGGAGGCGGAGCTCACAAACATTGAGCCAGACACCACACCAGCCTATCAAGACAGGCAAAGAGTGAGTGCTTATATTACACTTTTTTTGTAGTCTAACTTGATCCATGAATCAAATCAATCAAATGAACTGTTTCTTCTATTTCATTGATTGTTTGATGATCTGTTTTCTTTGTTTTTCTCAGGAACTGAAGTGTGTGTCTGCTGAGAAACGGCTGGTTTTGGACACGGTGAATGAGGTGGGCAGTGCCTTACTGGATCTGGTGCCCTGGCGTGCACGCGAAGGTCTGGACCGTCTCGTCACTGATGCTAATCAACGCTACCGCCATGCTGATGAGACCATCACACAGAGAGTGCAGTTAGTGCAGGCTGCCATCCAAAGGTCACAGCAGGTACTGCAACAAATACTGGACTTCAATACTAATCCATTTGTGACTCTGACTTTGTTTTATTTCCACTAGTAATTAGTAACAAAAAAGCAGATGTCATTTTATCTACATATATTTTATAACATTTACATTTTTTGCTTGTTTTTATTGTATGTATATATTTTTTATTTGTATGTTTTTAAGTTTATTTATATTATTTATTATTATAATGTTATTTATTATTGTTTGTTATGACATTATTCTTTATATTTTTTAATTCCTTTCGTTTTATTTGCTTATTTTTTAATCATTTAGATTGTCATAGTCTGAAACCTTGGATCTCCATATTTTGAGATTTTATTTTTTGCCATAAATCACCATTATTAGTCCCCCTTATGTTTGCTACTGGGTTTTGCAAATATCTTACCCAAAACTGGTTATTAACTTTGACAACACAGTATTTCATTGTTTAAAAAGTACAGGTTTCTTCCATTTCCTGAAAAACTGTGACTGGACATCCGAGGTTTCAGAAAGACAGGGACAATATGTAAAATATATATATTTTTTAACAGCATTGGATTCCAGGACACTATCCACATTGTCCACTTGTGTTTGTAAATATTTGTGATGGTTTTCTGTTCATTTGTGCATCAGTATGAGGAAGCAGTGGATGCAGAGCTGGCCTGGGTCGGAGAGACAGAGAGGAAGCTGGCGTCTCTGGGTCCTCTCAGTCTGCAGGCCGATCTGACTGTGGCTCAGCTCCAAGTGCAGAGAGCCTTTAACATCGACATCATCCGTCACAAAGACACCGTGGACAAACTGCTAAAGACGCAAGAGGACATACTGGAGAGCTGCAGTGAAGAGCAGAGAGATGCACTTAAGGTAAGAGACAAAACAGACGGCGAAGAAAGGGAGGGAGAGATAAGCAACTCATAAAGAAAATTAAATTGTGGCTCATGCATTTTCCGGAAGAGATTTGATTTTGTTGTTATGTAGAACTTAAGTATCTTGTGTTGGAACAACAGCTGTGCTGTCTTTTGTTTTATTCTCCTTGTCTGTCATTTTCATTTTGATGACCTGAAATAACATTCTTCCTCCTCCTAAAGGTGAAGACGGATTCTTTAAGTGCTCGATACGAAGCAGTGAATCAGAGTCATGCTGAGCGGTTCTCGGCTCTAGAGCGAGCTCAGGTGCTGGTGGCGCGGTTCTGGGAGACGTACGAGGAACTCGAACCCTGGTTGGGTGAGACGGAGACACTGAACGGCCAGCTGCCCCCTCCTGCCATTGATACAGAAACACTCAGACAACAGCAGGACCAGATGAGGGTGTGTGAGGCAGTCAAGAGTCATAAGGTACTATAAATTGCATCATGTAGTTTTATTTATATGTTATATTTTTATCTAGCTTTTGAGGGAGTCTATAGCGGAGCACAAGCCGCACATAGACAAGCTGTTAAAGATCGGCCCACAGCTGGCTGAACTGAGCGCCCAGGAAGGGACGACAGTCAGACAGCGATATACAGATGCAGAGAAGCGTTACATCAACATCAAAGAGGAGGTCAAAGCTCGTGCCACAGCCCTGGATGAAGCCGTGTCACAGTCCGTGCAGGTGGGTGCTACAATATGTTAGCATGCTTATATTGGACTGCCGCCCTGTTTGTGAATGGTTCAATATTACAGTTCAGTTTTATACACAATATTAACACATCTGGGAACAAGTCTGAGGATTATTAAGACAGTTGTGCTTAAGCTTTTTGTATTTATTAAAAGACAATACACCCTATGCACCATTTAAAGTGTAATTGTTTCAGTGATGACATCATCAGTTGCCTCTGTTATTGTTGCATCCTGCTGGACTTTTGCATGCTGTTGAATTAACTCATTGAATTGTTTCTCCATCCCCATTCCTTTAACTCTGCTTTTGACTTCACCTGCCTGCACATTTGCCCATTCTGTTACCCTCACCGTTCCCTGTCATTTATCCCCCCCCTTACCCCATTCCTACTTGCTTGCTCCAACTTCCTGCTCGCCCCCTCACCAATCCAATGTCCGTTTGGTCCATCCATGCGTCCATCACTCATGTTTGTGGATGTGCTGTCTGTGTCCATTCCTCCGCCACTGCTCTACCACACCCTCAGCTGGTAGAGGTAAGAACTCCATCACCCACAATTACCATCTTTGTTGCGTTGGGTATCAGGAATAATAAGAATGTTTCTTTAATTTCTTTATTCATGATAATTTTTCATCAATAAGAAGTGTATAACATCACTGTGATGGTATAGAAGTGTCACTGTATTTTTTCTCACCGTGCTTCACTTTCTCTCCCATCAGTTCCATGATAAGATGGATCCGCTGTTGGAGACCCTAGAGGGGGCTGTCCAGCGTTTACGGCAGCCTCCTCCTGTGGCGGCCGAGGTGGACAAGATCCGCGAGCAACTGGCAGAGCACCGGGCTACAGGACACGAGTTGGACAAACTCCTGCCTTCCTTCAGCGCCCTGTGTACCCGCGGAGAAGAACTCATCAGCCGCGCCCCTCACGACGATCCTGCCGCCCAAGGTAAAGCTCTATGACTGTATGTTTATGGAAAGAGCAAATTCATCGCACGTGTTTTGATAAATGCGTGTCGCGTTCTCGTCCTCAGCGGTGCGTTCCCGACTTCTGCGGCTGCGCTCCTTGTGGGACGAAATCAGGCAGAGAGCGGAGGAAAGAGAAGGAAAACTTCAGGATGTTTTGGATCTTGCCGGAAAGTTCTGGGCCGACATGGCTGCTTTGCTGAGCACGCTCCGTGACTCTCAGGACATTGTGAAAGACCTGGAGGATCCTGGGGTGGATCCGTCACTCATAAAGCAGCAAATAGAAGCAGCAGAGGTAAGTTCAACCAAACAAAAAATTGTGTGTTCAAGTCTAGTTAAACACTTCTCAACAAGTAGAAAAGACAGAACTAAATGAAGATAAATAATGTCAGCAAAATTATGATCTCTTCTCTATTCAGGCCATAAAAGCAGAGACTGATGGTCTGAGGGAAGAACTGGAGATTGTGCGCACGCTAGGGGCTGATCTTATCTTTGCCTGCGGAGAGACGGAGAAACCGGAGGTGAAGAAGACCATCGATGAAGTGAGTCGGAAAGAAAGCACCCTGTTTGACACAGATTTTAAAGAAGATATTTTGCTAACTTGTTTTGTTTCTTATCCAGATGAATGGCGCCTGGGATGGCCTGAACCGCACGTGGAGAGAGAGAATGGAGAGGCTGGGGGAGGCCATGACAGCTTCTGTTCAGTATCAGGATGCTCTTCAGGTGTCTATTATGACCTGTGATTAAAAACGGTTTGGTCAAGCCAACTGCATGTTCACGGTCACTCTTTCATGTATTCCTAGGGAATGTTTGACTATCTGGACAACGCTGTCATCAAACTTTGTGACATGCCAGTCGTGGGTACTGACCTCAGCACTGTCAAACAGCAGATCGAGGAGCTCAAGGTTTGAATCTGTTCATCGTTGCTTTGACTTCTCAAGCCACATTAAGAAGCTAAAAGTTATTTTTTGCATTTAATAGCAATACAAAGTGGAGGTGTACCAGCAGCAGATCGAAATGGAGAAGCTTTGCCATCAAGGAGAGCTTTTGTTGAAGAAAGTGACAGATCAAACAGACCGAGACATGATACAAGAGCCGCTCATAGAGCTACGCCACCTGTGGGACAACCTGGTGGACAAGATCACAATCAGACAGGTAAGAAAATAGGGACTATTTTGTAATGCTTTACAACCATTGCTTTGCATTTGCATAAATAGGACTATCAACGATTAATCTAATTCAAAAGATTGTTTTACAAAATATATGTCTGTGTACTGTGTATATTTATTTCGTATTTTAAAACACATACTCATACATGCGTATATATATTTAGGAATTATTTAGATGGATTTGTTTAAATTTACCAGTAATAGAAATTATATATAATTATTTATTCATGTTTATATGTTATTTTTTCATACAAATATGCATGTATGTTTTTATAAATACAAAATTAATATGCACAGTACACAACATATATTACGTACACAAGCTATAATTCTGGATGGGATCGATCGCAATTAATTCTTTGACAGCCCCTATTTTCAAGATTTCACCTGACACAGTACCACAATTTGAAATGTTTTTGTCAAGCTTTGAAATTATAATAAATATTTATTATAAATTATTATATAAACATTAACATATAAAATCAATAACTTATTCGAACATAAATTGTTATACATTTTATACGTAATGAGAATAATAAATTAGTATTATAATTCTAAAGGTAGCTTTTACTAAGTGAATGACACATTTGCATTAAACTTCCTTACAGTATTACTGGATTCACTGTATTTAACAAAAAGTTGACATAAATAAAATTTTATAAATCAACATATTTCCAATCAAGTTTATAGGCTTTTAAAATGCATGAATATTTTTATAAGCGCCTTTGAAGACTTAAGTTATTTTAGCATCACTTTTTTCTCCACGAGCTAACCTTCATTGCTTCAGAGGGTATTATTATGAAAAAACAGAAATGTTCTTTCTATTCATCCTCTCTCTCTCTCTCTCTCTCTCTCTCTCTCTATGTCTAACTTAGCACAAGCTGGAGGGGGCTCTGTTGGCACTAGGTCAGTTCCAGCATGCTCTCTCTGAACTGCAGTCTTGGCTCAGTCACACTCACGCCACACTGGACACCCAGCGGCCCATCAACTCTGACCCCAAGGCCATTGAAATTGAGCTGGCCAAGCATCACGTATGTAAATCGGGCCTGGTTTGCTGTTCTCTCTTTCTGTCTTCGTAGGCGAACCTGCTTAATCAAGCTCTGTGTGTAGGTCTTAAGAAACGATGTGCTGTCTCACCGGGCCACGGTGGAGGCCGTGAACAGAGCAGGCTCTGAGCTGCTGGAGTCCAGCCCTGGAGACGAGATCAACCACCTGAGAGACCAGCTGGACGAACTGAACCGCAGCTGGAAGAACCTGCTGCTGAAGTCGGACGAGAGGCAGAAACTACTGGAAGCTGCTCTGCAACAGGTGCTTTAGATATAAAAATATCATTTTTAAAGAAACGAATCCTTGCATGAGTAAACACGAATGTTGTTTATAAAGAAGTCAGCATAAAACCAGTGCTGTTTGAAGAGATTCTGTTCCGTTTAATATTGTAGTACAGGTGTTAGATCAATTAGCTCATTGTATCTCTCTGGCTCGTGTGGTTTGTGTGTCAGGCCGAGGGTTTCCATGGAGAGCTGGAGGAGTTTCTGCAGTGGCTCAGACGCACAGAGAGTCAGCTGTCTGCTGCCAAACCCACAGGTGGCCTGCCTGAGACCGCCAGAGAGCAGCTGCAGCAACACATGGTACATTAACACAGTTCACCTGCACATCACATAACAAACCTTTCTTGCAAACAACAGCAATTACAAACAACTAAACGTCTCTGTTTATTTCCTTTCAAGACTTTACAAAAATGACAAATATGTGCAGCACACTTCCATAAATAAATTTCCTTATTTTTGTGTAACACTGGACTGCATCATTTTAGTCTCACATCGTCCCTCTTTTCCTTTGAAATTAACCAGTTAGTTTCTGGCACAGCATTGCAAAGCAGCATTTTACAGTTTGTAAAAGACCAAAAGATTCTTGATTTATGGATTCTGTTTATAGATTTAATATACGGACTGTGATTACATAAAAGAGTTAAATCTGTAATCATATTATTTAAAGGTCCAGTGTTTCATTTTATGGAGGACCTATTGATAGAAATGCAATATAATATACTGTACATAACTATGTCTTGAGAGGTATATAAAGACTTTAAGCGTTGTTTTTCTTACCTTAAAAGGAGCTATTTCTATCTACAAAGTACATACCCTTGCATGGAATTCGCCATGTTGTTTCTACGGTAGCCCTAAATGGACAAACTTCTCAGCAGAGCGCGTTTCGTAAATACGAAAGAAGCAAAAACGTGACGACATCTTAGTTCTGTGTCAGTCACCGTAGTGCTTTGAAAGGGAGGGAGAGAGGTAGATTGAGAGGCAATTCAAACCTCCCCACTGGATGCCCAATAAATGTCATACACTGGACCTTTAATATGATTACACATTTAATATGAAACGGTTACTACAGAATTTTTTTTTATTTAATTCTAACATCATGCGTTAGGCTTTCTCAAAGGAATAGTTCCCTCAAAAATGAAAATTCTGTCATCATTTACTTTCTACATATCTTTGTTCTTCTGTTAAACACAAAGCAAGGTATTTGTAATATTGTTAGCAATTTTCAGTTCTGTGACATCATCCACTACCATAGTAGGAACAAATCTTGTAAATTTGTTTGTTCTGTTGAGCACAAAGTGACATATTTGGAAGAATATTGGAACACAAACAGTTCTTGGGCACCCTTGACTACCATTGAATCTTCCTACTATGGCAGTCAGCGATGTCACAAAATTGAGCATTGCTTACATTCTTCCAAATATCTTTCTCGGTGTTCATCAGAAGAAAGTCATTTATACAGGTATGAAATTAAGTAAGAGTGAGCAAATGATGAAAAGATTTACAGATTTTGTTGCTATATGAGTTATGGATCCTTTTATTTACAGAAAACGTTAATACTCAAAGGAAAAAACTTTGACAGGGATTAGATTAAAGGATTAGATTCGGCCTGTATGACTTTCTTTTTTCTGCAGAACACAAAAGAAGATATTTTGAAAAATGTTGGTAACAGAACAGCACAGCCCCCCCCCCATTCACTTTTGTAACCAATGCAAGTGCACAAGGGGCTGTTAACAACGTTCTTCAAAATATCTTCTTTTGTGTTCTGCAGAAGGACAAAAGTTTCACAAAAGTGAATGATGACAGAATTTGCATTTTGAAGCCAGGACTAGGTTTTAGTTTAATTAGATCGTTTAAGTCGTTCTTTCAAACATGCCTAACAGAAAAAACATTGCTTGTGTGAATTTTGAAACAAAACTATGACACTCGTGTATTTTTTTAAAGACAGTGCAAGATGTTTCGTCAGTTTAGACAGCTCAAACATATATTATGGTCTAGGACTAGTCGTAAGCCCTGTACGGGAAACCAGCCTTAAGAGTTTAAGAAGGCTTCCTAGAAATAAATCTGCATAAATAAAGAAGAAATGGCAAAACAAGAATTGCAGAACATAAATACATAAATACTACATATGTTGAATAACTCAGTTGCTGTGCATTATGGTTGTAGGAGCTCCAGGCTCAGTTGACCCAACGGGGTGAGCAATACCATCGACTACTGGACAAGGGAGAGTCAATGCTGCTGGCCAGAGGAGGGGAGGACGCTGGACCCGGTACCACCCAGACCCAACAGAATCTGGCTCTGCTGCAGAACAAATGGGCCAGTCTTAATACCAAGATGGATGACAGGAGGGTAAGACAACCAACCGGTGGTTTCTACATCTTTGATCATGTTTGGAGTTTTAAAAAGCGTATATGAATTATGAATGCCTTCCTGTTGTAAAGCATTCTGTCTCTATCTCTCTATGAAGGCCAAACTGGAAGAAGCCGTCTCGCTGGCGACCGGGTTCCAGACCTCCCTGCAGGACACTATAAACTGGCTGACTCAAGCTGAACAGACACTTAACATGGCCCAGGCTCCCAGCCTCATTCTAGATACCGTACTCTTCCAGATAGATGAGCACAAGGTTGGAGAAGACGCTTTCCTTAAAATTGTAATCTAGATTGTGATGCATGATTAAATGTTCGTTGCTGTACGTTGTAGGTGTTTGTGAATGAGGTGAACACGCACAGAGAGCAGGTTCTGGCTCTGGAGAAAGCGGGATCTCAGCTGAGGTTCGCCAGTCTCAAACAGGATGTGGTTCTCATCAAAAACCTGCTTCTTAGCGTTCAGGCGCGCTGGGACAAACTGGTTCAGAGGTCTCTGGACAGAGGACGCCACCTGGATGAAGCACGCAAGAGGGCCAAGCAGGTACTGTTTACCTCTCCTTCTGTATTTCTCTGTCCATTCATTTCTCTTTCTGATGTTCTGTCGTCTGCTGTATAGTTTCACGAGGCCTGGAGGAAGCTGACAGACTGGTTGGAGGAGGCAGAGAGCAGACTGGACTCCGAGCTGGAAATCTCCAACGAGCCTGACAAGATTAAAGTACAGCTTGCGAAACATAAGGTACACGGCTTCTATCAAATTGCAGTTATGCTGTAAGTGTTCAGACTGGTGTCTTATGCCCTCTGTCTGTTCATCACGGTACTGCAGGAGTTCCAGAAGGCTCTTGGGTCCAAACAGCCGGTGTATGACACCACTGTGCGCTCTGGGAAGGCCATGAGAGATAAGGCCACGCTTCCCGCTGACACACAAAAACTGGACCACTTGTTGGGCGAGGTCCGTGACAAATGGGATACCGTGTGTGGAAAGAGTGTTGAGAGGTGAGGAAAGTCCAAACATTTGTTGCGTTTGGAATGCTTATGGGGATTTTGGTAATACAAAATGTTTTGACCTTCCTGCTTGTGTTTCAACAAATATTTTAAATCCAGGCAACACAAGTTGGAGGAGGCTCTGTTGTTCTCGGGTCAGTTTGCAGAGGCTCTCCAAGCTCTTGTAGATTGGTTGTATCGTGTGGAACCTCAGCTTGCAGAAGATCAGCCTGTCCATGGAGACCTGGACCTGGTCTCCAACCTCATGGACTCCCATAAAGTACGAAGTGTATTGGTGTCATTAATTTAGCCCTTGAGAAAAATTATTTTCTTGTTTTTCAGTATAAATATCTAAACCGTCTCAAGTAAATCTTGATTTAAGATTAAAATTAAGTGAGTCTTTGCTTGAAACAAGAAAAATATCTGCCAAAGATTTACGTAAGAACAATTAACTTTTATTTCTTGATCGAATTATGTTTATTTTTCTTCACTTGGAAATTCTTTCAATTTTTATTTAGATATTTAACATTTTGGATCATTGTGCTCCTCTAGTAAATGACTTAAGAATGTTTAGAGATTTGTATTAAAAAATGAAGTATTTGAAGTGTTGATCTTAAAAGTCTCGATTTAAGTATTTAAACAATTGAAATATTATAATATTATTGTTATCCTTTGTTTATTCTTCAGACCTTTCAAAAAGAGCTGGGCAAGAGGACCAGCAGTGTGCAGGCCTTGAAGCGTTCAGCGAGAGAGCTGATGGAGACGGGTCGCGACGATACCGCCTGGGTCAAAGTTCAGCTCCAGGAGCTCAGTAACCGCTGGGAAACAGTCTGTGCCCTGTCAGTCTCAAAACAAACCCGCCTCCAGCAGGCCTTCAAACAGGTACCTCACATCTAACCTATTCTTACATTATGAAAAAAAAAGATGTTGTGTTAATGTTTTTTCCTCTCTATATGTTTGTTTTGTAGGCAGAGGAGTTCCGCACAGCTGTCCAGATGTTGCTGGAGTGGCTGTCGGAGGCAGAGCAGACGCTGCGTTTCCGTGGCGTCCTGCCAGAGGAGGCGGAGACCCTGCAGGCGCTCCTGCACACGCACCGGGACTTCATGCAGACGGTTGAGGAGAAGAGGGTAGATGTCAATAAAGCTGCTGGCATGGGTGAGGTCATACTGGCTGTATGCCACCCTGACTGCATCACCACCATCAAACACTGGATCACCATCATCAGGGCACGCTTTGAAGAGGTACAGAGAAAGTCGTACCTGGGATTATGTAGCTTGATTGTTAAAATCACAAAGCTCTTTGAGTTTTATGTGTATTAGTATTTCTACCATTTTATAAAATAATTTGAGTTCAGTTAAAATATAAATTATGGTTGTGAATTATTATTGTCAATTAATGATCACGTAAGTGTTCATGTCTGGCATGAGCAGTCTATAAATTTAGAATAATCTCCAAATCCAGCGTTATATCCACATTTATATAACATCGATCACGGAAATGCTGTGGACAAACAGACACACCTAAACTTCAGTATCGCAAGAGTAACAAGCTTTACAGCCAATCTTGACGCAGTGCAGACAATCTTGACATAGCATGATACCCGATCTTTAAGATTATAAATTATAACTATACGTTTTATTTCCTTTTTTAATATTATAAACGAATAATATTTTTTGCCTATTTTGATATGTAAAGTGCAACATAATACTGCCAATGCCAATTATACTTGAACAGAACTATAAACTGTGAATATGTGTCAAATTAAAATATAATGGAATTATTCATTATTAATCAAATAATGCTTAAAATCTATTTATCAAAAATAAAATATATTTCTTTAGATACTTTTTAAAACTATTATTAAAATGGCATCCCATTCATCGTATTCTACAGGTGCTGACGTGGGCCAAACAGCATGAGCAGCGGCTGGAGACAGCTCTGACAGAATTACTCAACAATTCTACACTACTTGAGCAGCTGTTGTCATGGTTACAGTGGGCAGAGACCACACTGGTACAGCGTGACACTGAATCACTCCCGCAGGATATCCCTCAACTGAAGACACTAATCACAGAGCATCAGGTGAGCAGGATTCCTGCGTTTATCAACCGTCATGGGTCAGTCATAGAAATCTCTTGAATGAAAGTCACGTTGAAAAGACTAAGTGGTTTGGTTTTCTTCCATCAGATGTTCATGGAAGAGATGACACGGAAACAGCCGGATGTTGACAAAGTGACAAAGACGTATAAGAGGAAACCAGCAGAACATCCCAGCAGCCTGTCGGAGCGAAGGGGAACCCGTAAGAAGCTTTATTCCTAATGCATTCATGCATAACACTTTTATTATTATATAAAAATGACTAAAAACACCTAAGAATTAATATATGATTCTCTTCTCTTAGGAAAACATCAGCAACAGCAACAACAGCAGCACTCAGTTCAGGTAACCGGCGGCAACCCTCGCCTCACCCAGCTCTGCTCTCGCTGGCAACAAGTGTGGCTGCTGGCCCTCGATCGCCAACGCAAGCTCAACGATGCCCTCGACAGGCTAGAGGAGGTATTGCATTTATTTACAAGCACTGTACTTCAATCAAAAGTGATTTAATGATTTAAAATGGCATTATCTAAACAGTACAAACATTTCTTCAGCTTAAAGAGTTCGCCAACTTTGACTTTGACGTGTGGAGGAAGAAATACATGCGCTGGATGAACCACAAGAAGTCTCGCGTTATGGACTTCTTCAGACGCATCGACAAGGACCAGGATGGAAAGATCACCCGACAGGAGTTTATCGACGGCATCTTGGCATCAAGTACGCCCATGTGACAAAACCTTAAATTGTTGTGTAGTTATTTGTTGAGATTTTTAACACTTGTTTACATTTGTCACAGAATTTCCGACCAGTAGACTAGAGATGACCGCAGTTGCTGATATCTTCGACAGTGATTGTGATGGCTACATCGATTATTACGAGTTTGTGGCAGCTCTGCATCCCAACAAAGATGCTTACAGACCCACAACAGATGCTGATAAGATCGAGGATGAGGTACAAACTATAATAAGACAACGGAGCAATAATTGTTTCTTGGTGTGTTTAAATTAAATCCACATTTTCGTATCACAGGTCACAAGACAAGTGGCCCAGTGCAAGTGTGCCAAGAGGTTTCAAGTGGAGCAGATCGGAGAGAACAAGTACAGGGTGAGAATTTGGAGATAAATACACATGTGTGCAGGCAAAGAACAACAGTCATGCTAGAATTTATATTCATTTTTACAAGCATTTATATTGAGTTACAATGTCTCTCAACTTTGTTTAGATGTAATATGACAATCATAAAGGACATATGTGACCCTGGACCACAAAACCAGTCATAAATTGAGATTTATACATCATCTGAAAGCTGAACAAATAAACTTTCCATTGATACATGGTTGGTTAGGATAGGATATTTGGCAGAAATACAACTATTTAAAAATATAAAAATTAAGAAAATCATTTTTAAAGTTGTCCAGCAGAGGCGCTGTAGCAGGCTGAGGCTAAGCAAGCCTGAAACAGGTTTGTTTTAACGCTCTCTTTTGGCTTACCCCTGCAATGATGTTGTGGAGAGTAGATGAACCCCAAAGCAGACATTCTAAACATAACAAAGATACCAAACTTGAGTGGGTAATTCCCAAGGAGCGAGTGTAGGCGTGTTTCCAGACATTTTTTGGTGATTTCCCTGCTTCCACTCACAAAAATACTGTTTTGACATAAGTTTTGGAAATTTACAAAACATCTTCATGGAACATGAAATACTGTCTTGAATTACTCACTCTCTAGTTGTTCCAAACCTGTTCTTTGTTTGGTTGAACACAGAGAAAGATGTTTGAAGAATGCTTGTAACCAAACAGTTCTCGGTCACCATTGACTATGATAGTAGGAAAAATAACACTGGTAGTCTAAAGTGCCGCAGAACTGTTTCCCCACATTCTTCAAAATATCTTCTTTTGTGTTCAACAGAACAAGTAATTGTTCCTCCTATGGTAGTCAATGAGGGACAATAATTGTCTGTTTATAAGCATTCTTACAAATATATTTCTGTGTGTTCAACCAAACAAAGAAATGTATACAGATTTGGAACAAACCGAAAGTGAGTAAATGATAACAGAATATTCATTTTCGGGTGAAGTATCCCTTCAATATCCTAATGATTTTTGACATGAAAGAAAAATCGATAATTGTGACCCATACAATGTATTTTTGGCTATTGCTACAAATATAGCCGTGCTACTTATGACTGATTTTGTGGCTCAGGGACACATATGCATATCACTGCTTTATCATCACATCTTCTCATTCAGATCCTCACTGAGCTTGCAACTGTAATATCACCATCAACTCTAACCAACATTACATTCTGTACAAACATTCAGTGTGACCTTTCCATTTTGTGTGTTTATGTTTATGCAAATACCACTGTAACACTTCACATCAACATGAGAGTTACATGTTGTGTGCGCTTCCCACCGCCCAACTAATGATAGCCATAATTCCCACTGAGTGACGCTAAACATCATTATCCACTGGTTAATGATATTGACTGTTAACTAACTTGTTTCATTGCACAGGCTACGGATCCACGATGCTAACGCTGCATACTGTCTCCTCACTGCTTTACTACTTCACTCATTGTGTTTCTCAAACAGCTTTTTGGTCATCACCGTACTCTGCTAACAGCCACGAGTACTCATCCCCTCTCCATTTCCAAAATAGCTTTTTAAGAAAGGTGTTCCCAACTGAACAGGTCACGAATGAGATTATACATTAAACGTGTGTGTATTTGTTTTTCACTTGTTTTTCTTGTTCCTTCTTGTTTTCTTCCTTCCCCCATGTGTGCTGGACATGTAGTTCTTCCTTGGGAATCAGGTAAAGTTGACCGGTGTGTTTGTGACGTTTCCTCTGAAATCTGTTCCCATGAGCTCCCGCTGTGGCAGCTGATGTCTAGTCTATGGTGTCTGAGATGTAAATCAGTACTGACCGACACTGCATGGGCTTGCTAAGAGTTCCCTATGGACAGGCCACATTCCATTCTGAGATTTCTTCAGTCCCTTCCTGTAGTCCTAGTGGGCATTTCCTGTCTGGGAGACAAAAATTGCTGCACTGTCGCCAAATTATTAAACGCATGTACTGTTTATACGCACGCCTTCCAATCCCGGGGCAGATTTCAGAGGTTCTGGTTGTGTGCTGTGGTTTGGGATATGCTTGTTTTTATATGGTTTTGTTTTGATTTATAATCATTGAAATTTGTTATTTTAGGCTTTTTTGGTGGAGGAAAACTAACCAACGTCCGATTTCTTTACTTAGCAATAATAAACATTCAGCCTGAGCAATTCTTTGAAGCATTAAAGGACAAACATTCGGAGAATTGCAGTGGTGTGGTGTTTATTGTAAAGATGGGTTTTAGCCAAACAAGATTTAACATGAATCATGTTGGTTTTAATAAGTGTGGTTTGCAGCATGTTGCAGTGTGATTCTTTCTGATCTGCCTGATGGTTAATAATAATATTACTGCTGTATAATTGACTCATTTGAAAAGGTTCTTAAAGTGATAGTTCACAATAAATATCCTTTTCTTGGTTCCTTCTTGTTTCTGTTCAGTTTGGAGATTCGCAGCAGCTGCGTCTCGTGCGTATCCTACGCAGTACCGTCATGGTCCGGGTTGGAGGTGGGTGGATGGCGCTCGATGAGTTCCTGGTGAAGAACGACCCATGTAGAGGTAAGTCATGACACAACTCCCACAGTCTCACCGCAGAGAGAAACAACACAAACCAGGAAAAACCTAACACCTCGACAGACAATTCACAGACCGTTCAGAATCAAGCATTGTTGAATTCTTTTCGTTAACTTTCACTATTTTACCATTTCATACTGTGATGACTCTGTTCCAAAACCTAGTGTGCTTCCTTCATATGCAGTATTTTAAGACGTCATAGGTACACTACAGATCTTCTTGCTGTGCCACACAAATATGCTGCATCTTACGTAGGATGGCTTTGTATCCTTTGTGGAAAGAACAATCCCAGCAAGCATTGCTACACACTCTGGAAAAAGTCTAACTTTTGAGCGATAGTTCACCCACATATCAAAATTCTGCTTCATGCGATTCAAAACCTGTATGTCTCTTTCTTCTGTGGAACACAAAACAAGATATTTTGAGAAATGTCTTAGTGGTCTTTGTGTCCATATAATAAGTTGGAAGTTAATGGGGGCGGATGTTGTTTGGTTACCTAAATTTTTTAAATATCTTCTTTTGTGTTCTGCTGAAGACTAATAATCATAAAGGTTTAAAATGTAAATTGTGAGACAGAATTGTGAGACCGCTCACTAGGTTTTGGAACAAGTTTAAGTCTCCTCTCGGTACCCAATACAGTTCACCCTCATCTTTTATCACTCCCAAGACTTCCTTTACTCATTCCCATGATGGTCCATTTTTATATGCATGGCCTGTACATTTGGCACCTCCTATCTCTCTTGTTCTCTCTCTCTCTCTGTCATATTATTTTGATGTAATTTGTAGTGCATGAGGCATTTTCTCCCACCCCCTTTTTTCTCTGCCCCGCCCCTATCTCTCTTTCTCTCTCCCCAGTGCAACATCCTGGACTTAAATTCCTCCGCTCTGACTCCAGCAGCCTCATATCATCTCGTATAGGTTGGGTTTTTCTCTCTCCTTCTCGTTCAGATTTCCTTCTCCTTCCACTCGTTTTGTTTCTCTCTCTTTCGCTGCGTTTCACTCACACACTGTTTGGTTGGTCGTTGCTTCGCTGTGCTTTGCTGACCGTGACACTAAACTAACCAGGCCCCACCCTCACGCCTGGAGCTCGCTACGGACCAATTGCACAATGAGAACGGCGGCTTGGCCGTTTACATCCCTTCCTGCATTTTGATATTTATATGTGTTTATAGACCGTTTATTCCCTTGTGATGCAAGACAGGAGTCCTTAAAGGAAAACTCTTTCTCTCAGAAGGCGTGTGTTTGTTTGTATGTGGGTGTGTGTTTTCTCTTGGACTGTGTGTTTTCATGTTGTCTCTTGTGTCTCTTAGTGACAGTCACTCCTGGCTATTTCTGCTGCAGAGGTACCTCACTCTTCTTTCCCTCCTCCCCTCTTTCCTGTTTGACATCTGTCTGTCCGATTCATTCTCAGCCTCTAAACGCTCCAGCTTTGGATCCCTCCCATCATCGCTGTGTCCTTGTGTATGTGGGGTGTATGAGCGTGTGAGGACGATATGTGAGGTCTATGTGTCAGCTAGCATCATGCTAACCATTCAAACCAGACTTGGCCAAGCCTGGGTTTCATTTCTTTTCATGTGTGCCCTGGATGAAGATTTTAAATTAAAAAGCATACAGGACCCGGGTGTGGCCAGGCTTTGCGTTTCTAATATCGATTGAACCAACTCTTAAAGAGCAATTACTCATGGGGAATTGAATTACAGGCCCTGCGTGACTTGTGGGGAGGAAATTATACGGTGCGGCAGTTATCAACTTCACTCACGTACTTTGGTCTGATGGGAAAGTGTCTTGCAGTGTTGGGAAGCTACTTAAAATCCCACTTTTAAAATTAAAGATCCGGGAAATATCAAAAAATTTCTTATCCTTTTTTATGTTTATTTAATACGTTTTACAATTGTTTTATTGTAATCTGTTGTTGTATAAATATTTATACAATATTATTATATTTATTTTAATTATTAATCAATATTGCAATATGTCAATATTACAGCGCTACACGGATGACTCTTTTTGTAGGCGAACACAAAGGTTCATTTCGCACTGGTTCCCTTGACAAAAAATGGCAATAGGATCTTTCCATAGGCTTTGGTGTTATCGCAAAAAATAAGCTTGAGAAACCTATACATTTTGTTTGATAACAAGATAGTATTCATAAATGAACACAGCATTTATGAAATTTGGGCCCTGTTTCACAGACAAGGCATAAGGATAGTCACAGACTAAAAAGAATGTGTGACCTGTCTTATATATAACTTATATAATATCTTAAAATATATCATTGCCATTGTTTTGTCTTGAGATGCACACCAGTAATGTATTCTTCTTTGCCATTTTTCTAAAAGCGACATAAATATGTTAATTCAACTAAGGCAAAGTCTTTGCTTAAGCTAAGATGTGTCTGTGAAACCTTAATGTTGAAATACAAGAAATAAAAAGACATAAATAACAAACATGAGGATATAAACAGACTATACCACGGTCACTCGATTATATTCATAATACATTCCCTAAAAAGGAACTACTCGCTGAATAAATCTCCATCTACATTTTATTTACGTTTACATTTAGGCATTTGGCAGACGCTTTTATCCGAAGCGATTTACAAAGGATAATCCAATACATTTTACATAGGTATCTAGTTCTATGATTTTTTCCCATGTTGTATTCTTTGTTCAAATTTTATGTGTTATTTCCCGGACAACTTGCATTTCTAAGAGGTATTACGTCGAATAAAACGTGGATATATTTAGAGCTTTTGTTAACCACAGACTGCATTTCGGCCATTTAACAAAAACACATGTCAACAGGAAATTATTAAATAAAATATTTGTCAAACTGCCTCGGACAAAAAAATCACAAAGGAATTTATTAATCAAGTTTTGTAATGTAACTTTATAAGAAGTACAAGAGGAACGTCCCAAGCCACTGCTGCTAATGCACACAGCTAGCTCTCTCTCTCTCTCTCTCTCTCTCTCTCGCTCTCGCTCTCTCTCTGGCTGGTTGCTCTGTACATGTTGTGCAAGCACTGCTGCGTGTGCTCAGTATGTGTTATTCAGAATGCACCTTTGGAGGCTTGTGTTGGTTTTCAGTGTGTATGTTTGCCTAGCATATTCAGGCATGACCCCCAGGTGTCTGTTTATGCGTGTGCTCTTGTTTACATACAGGAAGCTGAGCTTTTTTTGAGTGAATTCCTATTTAAAAATGCTTGCCCTTCAACTTGCTTCACCGTTAAACCCCCTGCATTGTGTCCCACACACGCATCAACCACTTTCAAAGTGGATACAGCAGTTGGACAGAGGAAGCACTGACTCGCCTGACTGGTGTCCCTTTAGAGCTATCAGCTAATGTTGTTTTTCTTCTTGTCCCGTCCCTCTATCCTCATCTGCAGCCCGTGGACGTACCAACCTGGAGCTTCGGGAAAAGTTCATTCTTCCAGAGGGAGCCACGCAGGGTCTGGCGGCCTTCCGGTCCCGTGGGCGACGTTCCAAACCTTCGTCGCGCACAGCATCTCCCACCCGTTCGTCCTCATCGGCATCGCACAGCGCCCACAGCTGCGCCTCGCTGTCCTCCTCCCCTGCCACGCCCACAGCGTCTTCAAGGGTGAGTCAATACTGCAGGGCGAAACACACTGGTACTCCAGAAATGCAGATAAGTTAAACCCCACACACTGTTTTCTTAAAGACTGTCGCTAGTCTTTAAAGCGTATTGAGATCAGCATTGTTTGTCATGTCTTGTCTCTGGTGGATGGTTTCTCTGATTGTGTTATTTGTTATTGTGGGATCAAATGGGATCGCTGTTGTCTCTGCATGTCAGAATCATAATGCCATCTGTAAGATTTTTATTTGTTCTTTGTCTTTTTGTCCCTCTCCCTCCCTTGCCTGGAAAATGCGGCTTCCTCCACCTGTAAAAACACTTTGCTCTGCCATGCTGCGCTACTTCCCTATTACTTTACTCTTTTCCTGATTATTATCCTGGCTCTTTCCCAACGCTTCGCTTTTGCTCTCTTCCGCGTCCTTTATGCTGCCCCGTTTCCCAGTCCTCCCAATCCCAATCTCGTGGCTATGCCAAGCCCTGGCTGGCACACAGTAAAACTCCAACATCAACCAAGTGCCAGTCCTGCCCAGAGCACGGCCAGACCCCTGGGCATGAGGTAACGCACTGCCCTCTCCCCGTGCTCTAACACACTAACAGTAAAAAGAGCGCAGGCAGGCACAAACAGATAAACAGCAGACTGATCCAGGAACTGATGACTCACCATTCTCTGTTTAGATCCAGTGAGGTCTAAATATAGGAAGAGTTGGCTATGACAGTTTTCAGTCGTCCATATTACATGATGTAGAATGTAAACAAAGTAGATAAAGTTTTGTGTAGCTTCTGCAAAACAAAGTGCTGTAAACTAAATGATGACTTGTCTGTATTTGGTGTAGTATCTGTAGATAAACGACCGGTAGATGTTGTAGTTTAATAAACTCTCTGTGGTCTTTTATAGGGAGGCTCCGCGTCGAAGCTTAAGAGACCAACTTTACATTCCAGCCGTGGCTCCCTGACTGGTGAGAATGGTGGAGCCACACCTACCACTGCTAAACCTGGACGCTCCGGTACGAAATCTTTCCTCCAGGTCACACACTGCAGCTGAACAGAAAACAGAAATGTTGTAACAGTTATTACTTGCCGACCCTGGAAGTTCTGGATAGCAGTAATAAAATAATAGCAATAATTATTAGCCAATAAATAAATAAAAAGGAACAAATAAAGATGAAATCAATTTTTCATTTTATTAATAATATATTTAGTAACTAATACTAATAATCATTCATAAATGAAGAGGACATACAGTATGTTGATTGGTTATTAATTTATTTAGTGACTCTTATCATAATAATAATTCATAAAGAGGGAATATATTGTTTCTTTTATCATTAATTTATTAGGTGACTAATAAAAATAATAATTAATAAAGAGGAGATGCGTTTTTTGTTTTATAATTTTTTTATTTAGTGACTAATAATAATAAACATAAATACAGAGGAAATATATTGTTTATTTTATTATAAATGTATGTAGGGACTCCTTAACAGTAATTGTAATCATAATAATTCATAAACTAAAAATATATTGTTTATTTTATTAATACTTCATTTGGTTGCCTCTTCCACACTTAAAAATGTCCACATTGTGTTAAATGATTATCATCCATTAGCTTTAATGACTTTCTTCATCTTCAGACACTAAACGCACTCCGTCCTCTACGAGCGGCTCGGCCAGTCGAGCGGGAAGCCGCGCTGGAAGTCGAGCCAACAGCCGTAGAGGAAGCGACGCTTCTGACACTTCCGAGCTCATGGAGACCCGCTCAGCTTGCTCCGACACCTCAGACACCCCTCGCCGGCCTGGGGCCAAACCCTCCAAAATCCCCACCATCTCCAAGAAGACCCCAAGCCCTAAAACACCAGCTGGGAAGAAATGAAGTCTCCACACAAATCTACATGACTGAGGCGATAAACCAGCAGGAGAGAGACAACACCTTCCTTCTCTCGCCCTCCTAATACTTACCTTTGGAGGTAAATGAGATAGGACCAGACTCGAGCCCAAACCAAGACCGTCAGTTTGTCCACCTTCCCAATAAATACTTACAGAACCATAAATGCTGCCTTATTTGTGTCATACATCACGTCCTTAATCCGACTGACGTTTGGTTTTCTTGAATGTGCGATGGAGTTCGACATGAACTGACATATATGTAGTGCACACTAGAGGACAGAACAGACGGCTGTCACTTTTGCACTGGGGGTTTTCTCAACACTATGAATATGCAACCACCCTTCACAGACATGCATGATTGTGGTTTTCACTCCGGAGATTTTTTGGTTTGAGAAACACCCCCTCCATGTGTACGCTGATCACTCGGCCTCTCACCTGACTGCGTCTGCCACTTAAAACAAGAGGAAATCAAATGGAAAACATCCTCTTCAGAAGCGCTGCACTTGGGACATTTTGGACATTTGGTTAACATGGTGATACGAAGAGGAAATGAAGGGGTCTTCACGGGTCTCTTTCTGCTATTTTTAAGAGACCCCTTAAGCGCACAGCAGATATGTTTCACTTGCTTGCTTCGACTCTTCTCCAGCGTGTGCAACCCATGCACTTCTGCGGACACTTCTAATTGTGTGACATTTTATTTCTGTTCGGCTTGTTTGTTACAGACATCATGTTACAGTCCTTTTTTCCTCAGTATGCAAAAACATTTGTGAATGTTTGTTTCATGGTTAATTTATAATCCTCGTTTCTTTTCTAGAGTAAGAAACTGTATTTATTTGTGATTTGTAGTATCATCAACTCTGACTAGTATTAATACAACCGGAATCACGTTTTTTTAACCTTGTAAACATCTACTCCCGACATGAAGAATTTCTTTCTGATGTTAACTGACCAGGAAGCTTAATGATTTCAATGGTGGCCTTTTTGCCAGCGAATACACACTTCAAATGACGTCAAAAGTGGCTTCCTGCTTCTTTTGTGATAGAAGCGTACAGAGTAACGGATGACGGGGACGACCCTGTTAAACAGCGCTTTGAATTTTGTCTTGTCTTTGACAACCTGAAGCATATGAAACCTGAAGAAAGGTATTTTTATTTATTTATTGTGTCGGCGTGGAGGGGGGTGGTAAGGGATGTGAAAGGATCCACCTTTTGATTGTTACTTTTTTGACATGACTGAGAGAAAAATGGGTGCAATTATGTAAAAGTACAGAAGTTATGATTATAAAAACTTTTTTGTTCTCTTTTGTATTAAAATAATGCTTGCAGTCAAACTTTGTCTTTAATAATGTCAGTCTTTGTGCTGAGTGGTGTGTGTGTGCGTGTGTGCACAGGGATGCCACATCTAACAGGAAATGACACGGTAATTACAAGCAGTAGAGATAATGACACACCCCATTAAATCTTTGAAGGGGGGGAGACCTTTGTGTGTACGCGCAGTTTTTAACTCTTAGGATTTAGATCTCGTCATTCAGGCATTTAAAAAGAAGGTTTGAGCCATCACAGGAGCACCTTTTGTTTTTGGCGTGTGTGTAAGTCACCTGTGGTCTTCAGAGTGTGTTAAGTGTGTGTGTTTGTACTGGTCTCTGTGTATGTTTGGTGGTTAGATGGAGCGGATGGGGTTTGGGAAGGGTGGTGTTCCATCATCTCCTTTCTGCAGCTGTGTGTCTGTGTTTATATACAAATATTTAAACCCACTCACATCCTTTCCCACCGAACGCCATGCACATCATCGAGCCAAGAACTCTGGGCATCTCACATTTCTGCTATACGATTTCTGTGTTTTTATGCTACATTAATTGTATGTGTTTTTTCAAGGAACTATTAGAGCAATTGGCCTATTTGCACATGTTTTTGTGTTTTGTTTGATTTTAAACAAAATAGTAAACTGTGTAATGTTTGTTAAGTCTGTTAGCATTGTTTACATTTGTGGTAGTTTACAGAAATACAGTACACTGTGTATATAGCTTAAAAGGAATGATCTCCATCTTAAGATGCTTTGACCTTTTATAACGTGTTACTGATTCTTTAAATTGTGCTGGCAGATTCTTATGCATATATTTAATGTAGCATTTTATAATATGACAACCTAAAGTCTTAAAGTGATAATTCACCCAGAAACTAAAACTATTTGATTATTTACTCACCCTCTTGTCATTTCAAATATTATTTTTTTTGCAGAGCACAAAATAAGACATGAAGATACTTGAAAGAATGTTGGTAACAGATAACTGATGGTGCACATTGACTTGCATTGGTTTTGTGTACATCCTATAGTGAATGGATACCATCCATTTTTGGTTAGGAACCTTTTTCTAAATATATTTTTCTGTGTTCCGCAGTAGGACGGATGTCATAGGTTTGAAATGACTATATGGTGAGCACACCTTAACACAATTATTATACTTCGGTGAACTATCCCTCATACAAAATACAACGATTATGATGAATTATATGAAAAGGGTTCAAATGTATATCAAATGAAGCAAAGCACTGCGAGATCTAAAACAAAAACAAATCACAAAATACAAAGTGGGCAAGTATATAAAATAATAGATCATACAAAAAAGATGTCATATCCCAATCCCATGCCCCCTCTCTCATCTGTATTTTCCTCCTCAATCTCATAAACAACATAGGTCCAAAAATACAAAAAAAACAAGGATAAAATGACCCAAGAATCTTCAGAAAGTCAGTGAAACAATAATGATCTTGGCCACTTGAGTCTACCTCTTGGCTACTATTTAAAACGCAGAATACAAATATTTTTCATACGCCTGTAGATGTGAAACCTCAGTTCTATTCTGTGCACAACCTGGATCTTGGATCTTGATTCCAAACCACATGAGAATTGTCAGCAATTTGTGAAGTATGTGTACAAGATGAGACGGTTGATATTGTAGATTGAGACTGAGGTGAGAAGGTCTCTGGGAAGAGAGGGAGGAGACTTTGAAACACTCCCTCTCCGTGGTGCGTATCTTGAAGAGACCGAGATCGCCCGTGCTCAGATTATGCCTTCAACGCATTCAGCACACATGCTGAGGAAATCATAACTGTCAAATGCATTTCAACAGAACAGAGTTCTTGGATATTTATACTTGTTGGATTAGACCTTATTAAGCCTGCTACTGATGGATTACCGCAAGAATGTAATTTATCTTTCGGTTCTACTTAAATAGAGGATTGAATCATCTTGGAGTTACGAGTCAAATCTTTTCAAAAGGAGCCGAAGCAGGTGGTGCATTTGATCCGGAAACCTTTGAAGAGCTTGAACCTTTGAAGGCTGATGGCTGTGAGGCCTTTGGTTTGTATTTATTGGAACTAAAGACTTTAATTTCACGTTCTGACTGTGCTCATTTAACATATACTCTTCAGCTGTGAGATCATCTATGACAAAAGTAATCGACAAGGACACCTGTTTGTTTTCTCTTCAAGTTTCGAAAACATTGTTTGAGCTCCATGAGCCGTCTATTGATAAGGAGAGAAAGACAGGATTGGCTAGTGACATCATGAGTAATGCTTGTTAAGAGTAGATCTTAGTAGTAAACAATGACCGCTTTAACTTCTCGTGTTACTCAAAGTTGAATTTTTAGACAAGCGTTTAAAGCGCAAACAACTTTAAGGACTGGACAGATCTCTACAGAAGAAAAAGTAAGGTAAGACGGCAGCAATGGAACAGAACTCTTCAAACCACAGTGCCACACCACTGGACAAACATGAGACTGAGTTTTTACCGTCGTACCGCAGCAGAGGGAGGAACGCGAACTGTGGCAACGGTGGCAGAATCCAAAGCCGACAGCGGCTTTTCCCTCTGGCTGTCTTCCTCCCTCTCTGCGCTCTGCTGTGCATTTGGGGTCAGGTGGAAGGGGTTGCACATTCCAGCTTCCGTAGGCTGAGCGGTCGGGAAAAGAAGGAGATGCAGAAGGAGATTTTGTCTCTTCTAGGGCTGCCCGGGCGACCGAGACCACACCCACCCCTCCGCCCTCCTTCTTCTGCCCCACTTTTTATGCTGGACCTTTACCATGCCGTGTCATCTGATGATGATGATGGACCAGGCTTGGGGTTTAGTCCAGAGGTTGTCAGCCACGCCGCACTGCCCACCTTAAGCACACACACGCCGCCCCTTGGCACGGTGGTCAGTGAGGCAGATACAGTTATGAGTTTTGTCAACTTGGGTAAGTGACAGCTGGCTGGGGTTTAATATACTTTGGCAGCGCTATGACTTAAACCAACAAATGTAAATGCAAACAATCCAGTGGCCCTGAGAAGTATACCGCACTTAAATGCACAGAGGATGTTTGTTTGAATATCAGAGGTAACAAGAGAAGACCATTTAAAAACATTAAAGAAATGTTGAAACAAGGACATTTCTTTCATGATTTTACTCATTTCAAACCGGTATGGCTTTCTTTCTTCTGGAGAACATAAAAGAAGATATTTTGAAGAGTGTTGATAACCAAACAACATTACACCGCATTGACTTCCATTGTATGGACACAAAACTACTGAGACATTTCTTAAAATATCTTTTGTGTCTCACAGAAGAGAATGCATACAGGTTTTGAATATGCCTCAGTTATGAATGTTATATGTCATTCAGTAACTTTAATATTTGCTACTGGTTCTGGAACAGTGTTATAATGAGAGAGATGGACAAAGTGATTCACTGAGACCTGGTATCACATCTCTTCTCCTTTCAGTCCAAGCACAGATGATTGTTATCTGTTACGAAACAAATAACAGTTAAACATCCCATTTAAAATGATTGCTTCTTTCTCCATGTATTTCCTGCCCTGGTATCACTGGTCAGTATCAACCCTTTTTTTACGTGACTAATGAGGCTACAAGGACATGAATGTTACCTCCCTTGAAGTATACATCAAGTTCACGAATTACCCCCCCAAGCAGTTTCAAACTTTTATAAATATATTTTTTCTGGTGAACACAAAGATATTTGGAAGAATGTTAGCAACTGACATTTCTGGGACATCGTTGACTACCATAGTAAGAAAGATCACTATGGTAGTCCAAAGTGCCCCATAACTGTTTGCTTCCCTACATTCTTCAAAGTATCTTCTTTTGTCAATAAAATGATACAATAATTGTTCCTGCTATGGTAGTCAATGATGTCCCAGAAATGTCAGTTGCTTACATCATTCCAAATATCAACCTTTGTGTTCATCAGAACAAAGAAATGAATGCAGGTGCAGAGTGAGTAAATGATAACAGAATTATTATTTTGGGATGGAGTATCCCTTCAACCAAAGTTTAAGTAGGCCTATAGTATTAAGTATATTTTATGTAGTAAGTCCTATTTTTGGAAGTATAACACCATGTCTAGACCAGACACGACCGGCGTGACACGACAAAAGACATTAGAAACGCACTAGAACACATTATAATTTAAAATTTTGTCCACACTGGATGCGCCTGACATGTCTAGTGTAAACCGTTGCTGTAGTTTTGCAGCAGGTTTGTCAGTAACTTACTGTAGATTTAATTACTTTCCTACTAGTACTGTTTTTAATTGTAGTTCAACTTTACTGTAACCAAAATTAAAACACTTTGACTTTTGAGATTCAAAATGAGCAAGAAGAGACGCTGCAATAATTACATTCTTCCTAAGCAGTTTTTGTTTTGTATTTTTAATAAAAATATTTGAAACTTCCTAAATCATGATACATTACAAGAAAAGTGACCTTAGATATTTAGTCTTATATATAATTTGTGAATTTATGTTTAAAATAAATTTGTAAATTAAATCTACAGTAAGTTACTGGCAAAACTACAGCAGTGTTTTACAGTGTATGTTTTAATACTTGGGACTAAAGAAATACTTTCAAGGGTAAACTGTGTAACAGTAGTATCCTGAACATAGTTTACGACAAAGTAGACTGAAAGCACACTTCTTTTTCCGTTTTTAGTGCTATTCCTATACTCCTTATACTCTACTTAAATAAACTTTGTAAGGGCTGAAATATGCAGTGTTGAGGAAATGGAGGACCTGAAATAATAAATTGACTTTTCAGTCAATTGAAAAAGAACCATAAGCCATATCAGGGACCAAAAAATCTTGTGAGATGGGAAAACACTTGGTTGTGAGTGTAAGTGTATTGCCACCAGTGTTGGGTAAGTTACTCTAAAAAAGTAATTAATTACTAGTAACTAATTACTTAACTACATCAACCTTGATTAGAATTGATTCAAGGATAGACATGAAACGGCTTATTTAATTCATTTCAATAAATAATAAATCACTGCATAAATGATTCTTATTAACTGACCAAAGTATACAAATGTGAGAAGGATACATTAAAGCACACCTTTTAAAGTTATGCTTATCATTTTAATGTCATTTTCAATATTGAATATATAACACCGTATTTAGTTCAACTACATCAAAAGTAGCTGTAATTAAATTATAGAAAAAATAAGAGTAATCCAATACTATTGAATATGTAATGAGTTACTAGTAATTCATTACTTTTTCAGAGTAACTTGCCCAGCACTGATTGCTACTATAGAGTTTTCTAGCTAACCCAACAGTAACTAGTCACTTAGAAAACCTAAGCACAGCCTGGACCACAGCACCCTAGCAACTGTATAGCAATATACAAAAACCTCCCAGAACACCTTAGCAACCACCCTGAACACCATGTATCGGCAGATTTTACCACCATGTAGTTTTACATACTCCACTCCTGCCAATTGTCTTAAACACTAGTGTTTTCCATTTCTCTGGTTGGTTCTAAATGTGAATCCTGATTTTGGGGAATTTACAAAGCCCGGTCCACCTCACGCAGACCGTGTGATGTTGTGTTGTGGGCACACAGCTGTGTGGAATTACAGGCCCCACTGAAAGGAAGAGAAATAAGATGAAGTGGATGAAAATACTATTGGCTACTCCTCTAAAAATACAACGCTGGACTGTTATTAGTGGTTGCGTGCAGGGCTGCAGTCAGAGTCGCAGTGCCTGTAATTACTCTACTGCAGGGCCATGACTGCGGCCTCTTTATGTTCCTCCATCTTCTCGTGTCAATCAACCCTCAAAGGCATCATCTTAAAGGGATAGTTCGCCCAAAAATGACAATTCTGTCATCATTTACTAGCCCTCTTAACTTTCCAAACATGTATGACTTTCTTTCTTCCGCAGAACACAAAAGAAGATATTTTGAAGAATGTTGGTAACCAAACAGCGGTGTTACCCGTTTACTTCTATTGTATGGACAAAACCAATGCAAGCCAGTGGGTACCGCCGTTGTTCAGTGACCAACATTCTTTAAAATTGTGTTCTGCAGAACAAAGTAGGTCGTACAGGTTCGAACTCAGAAGGGGATTTTCATCACACGTTGATTTTCTGTCTGATTCACTTTCTAATGTCTGTCTTCATCTCTGACCACAGTGGAGCAGGAGAAGGATTTACTCCAGCCTCGCCCTTATTGGAAAGAGTTCCGCTTCGATCTGACTCCGCTTCCTCAGGGAGAGACGGTTACCGCCGCTGAATTTCGTATCTATAAATCTCTTCCTGTGGGGTGGCGTGCAAATCGCACTCTTCATATCTCTGTCTATGAAATTCAGAGGGAGAAACGATACAGGTCAATACAAAGATATTACTTGTGACTTATATTACTAAAATATTCATATTTAGAAAATGCATGTATATACCCTTATGATTACTCTCAGCACTGTTACCAGTTAACACATTGATAATGATTTGGGTTACGGTGAGATTAAAGAATTTTCTTTCAATTATAAACATCTTAAAGGTATTGCTTGATTTTGATGTTGGTTTTGACAGGGAGCCCGAGTTAGTACTGTTGGACATGCAGTCTGTGCCCACAGGTCAGGAAGGCTGGTTAGCATTTGATGTGACTTCTGCGAGCAATCGCTGGCTTCTCAATCCTCGAAGCAACCTTGGTATCCGTCTTTATGTGGAAACCGAGGAAGGTGAGCTATTTCGATATCCAGCTCCGGTACTTATTGGCTTATTGTTTCCCAGGAAAAAGATTCACCACGATGGCCAACCAAACAAGTTTTACTGTATTTAACTTGGCAAATATTGATTGATACCAAGGTTATCTTCTGCTATTATAGTTGTGATCCCATGATAATTAGTAATGATTTAAAGGAACAGTTCACCCGAAAAGGAAAATTTGCACATTTGTTATGATAAACACAGAGAAAGATTTTTGAAAGAATTCTTGTGACCACACAGTTCTGGGCCACCATTGACTAGAAGACTTTGCTTTATAAATATCTTTGTTCTGAAGAACACAAAATATATTTTGAAGAATGTAGGAAATAAAACAGAAAAGAACTGTTTGGTTGCAAGCATTCATACAGATGTCTTGTTCTCTGTGTTCATCAGAACAAAAAATGTATTCTGATTTGGAACAACTTGAGGTGTGTAAATGATGACTGCATTTTTATATTTGGGTGAACTGTCCATTTAAAGTTTTCCAAAAGGTATTTGAGCAGTTACCATAGCAAAAGTGGAAAATTTGAGGCAATTTTTTCCAGTTCGCCTCACTTTAAGTGGTGCAATATTTTTCATAGCTAAACGGTTTTGATCTTTTTTCACAGACCGCTCATTGTCTGCCGGGTGGGTGGGTCTGGTTGGCCGTCGAGGGCCACGCTCTAAGCAGCCCTTCATGGTGACGTTTTTCAGAGCAAGTCAAGCCCCCTGCCGCCCACCTCGCGCTGTTAGACACAACAATCCTCGCAAGAAAAAGCCAAAGCATGACCTGCCACACCCCAACAGACCCGGCATATTTGGTGAGCCACAATAACAAGTTTACGAAGGCATATTGTGCTTTAAAGGAGCATATAAAATGATCTGGCCTCTGATCTTACACATTCCAGACCAAAATCATGCCAGCAGTGGACGCCTGGCCTGTAAAAAACATGAACTCTACGTCAGCTTCAGTGATCTTGGTTGGAGGGTAAGTTATAGACATTTGTTTCACTATGACATTTTGGGATGTTGCATTTGAATGAATAATTAGAGGAATTCACTGACGTCATTTCATTGTTTCTATTAAAAGCAAATTGCTTTTTGACTACATTTAAAAAGTTTTTTTTTTTTTTCCAGGATTGGGTTTTGGCCCCTCCAGGATACTCGGCATATTACTGTGATGGTGAATGTGACTATCCTTTGAGTTCCTGCATGAATGCCACAAACCATGCCACAATCCAGGCTCTGGTACACAATTTGTGCTTAGACTATTTGTATTAAACACCCAGAACCACTTTCAGATCTGTCCAAAATATGAATTATCCCATATATTATGATGAATTGGTTGATAATAGGTCATCTGTACTGACTCATTATCTTTTCAGGTTCATCTTTTAAAGCCAAATGAAGTGCCTAAGGCCTGCTGTGCTCCAACCAAACTCAGCCCCATCTCTGTGCTCTTCTATGATGACAACAACAACGTCATTCTCAAAAAACATCGAAATATGGTAGTTAAGCACTGTGGCTGCTTATAACTCCCGTACAGTATTGCTCGTTCATTCAAGTTAAAAAATCTTTGAAGTACCATTTGTGATGTAAAAAGTAATTTTTAGCCACAAACAAGTGCCCTAATCTAAAATCTTTTCTGATGGTATATAGGCATCATTGTATGCATGAAAGTTATGCTGTGTACATGCAATTTATCCAATTAGAATTAAAATACATGTTGCTTTTTCATAACAGAAGGTGCTATAATATATTAAATAATAGGTATTATAGCTATGCCTGGCACATTCTTTGGATTGCCTTTCGATGTGCAATTGTTTATCACTGGTAATCTTATGTAACACTTCAAGCAAAACAAAATTGATGACAAATACTGACTATATGCATACACATTTATTGAAAACTTTAGAAAAAAATGTACCAAAAGTGTGTCCTGACTCATCAGTCTATTAGAACAAGAGTATTTGTGTCACATCTGCAATCCTTTCAAGCATGTTTCATAATACAATTCATGCCAATCCTGCTCATTACTATTATAATACACACAGTGGTGCACCTTTTCATTTTGGCTCACGGTTAAAAGATAAAGGCATACAGAGGCATTTTCTGATAACTTCTCAAAAGTATGGTGGATAGCGCCTAATCATATTTAAATAAAAATCTAACTTTACAGGGACAACATCAACATGGGAAAATATGTTTTGAATAAATATGCCGAGTTACAGCTCATGACAATGAGACTGTTAGGTCACACAGCACATTTGGAATAGGTGGAAGCAATATGCACATATAAAAATAAACGAGCGAGTGCTGGTGAGAGTCCTTCCTAAAATCTCCTTGTCATTGTATCCACACCTGGGTCCAGGGTTACTGTTTGTGGAATACAGTCGAGTCAGTTGGCTGAAGCCATGCCGTTTCTTCCCCCGGGGTCTGAAAAATAGGACCATTATTATGAAATATCTAAATCACAGTAACAAAGAGATACGCATATTTGTAATGCTCACAATTTCTACATTTGATAATCACAATTCTATTGGACTTACCCCTGTTTTGGGTCCATGTTTGTTTCTTGTGTCTCTTAAGCTTGCACGTCTTCCAATTCTGGAGGCATAGGAGACTTTGGATGTTTGCTTTCGAAATGCTGTTTAAACGTCTTGGGGTCTGGCATCTGTGTCTATAAAATGTGCAATAAAGCATGTTAATAGTGGCTCAAGCTAACTTGCAATTCTGCTCCCATTGCTTTTTAAAGTAATATATTTTAATACCGCTGAAGTCACATCTTTCTAGGAACATCTCAAGCTTAAACAAGACTGACACATGGCAGTCTCACCCTGCAGACAGGACATGTGTGGACAAGTGCTGCTTTAGCCGCCGTCTTCTGATCTGCTCCTTGAGATTTCTTCTTCTCAGCTGCTTTCTTTGCGTTCTTCTGTTGAGACTGTTTCTTCTGCTGCCCACGAGCCATGGCCTTCTCTAAACAACATATGGATACAAATGTAGTTACTCAACAAGTGTCGATTCAGACAAGGAGACCGAATAACAAAGATCTGAACTATACACGTTTTAATGAAGCCTAAGCGGATACTTTTCGACTAAAACAACTGTTTCAAAGAGAATAATAATAGTAGGATTGAGTTTATAGCAGAGTGAGATCGAAATTGTCAAGATGTAAGGCAGTCGGTAGCGACCATTTTAAACGTTTCCAGCTAAATTGGTTTAAGCTGCAACGTTAAACACATATTCAGTTACTTTAACTATAAACACAAATAATTTTAATGGGCAAAAAAATGAAAACAAAGAGAGCGCGAAGACCACATGAGCTCTTCCTCATCCGGCGACACAACGCTGTTCTTAAAACTCTCTCTAAACCGTGTAATTATCATACGAAGAGTGACCTGACATAGAAAGAACAAGGATTTTGACCACAGACCCATTCAAACCAACACAAACATAAAAATAAACGACATTTAGAGACAATACCTCGGCGTTACGACACTGTAGGAAGTGAATCCCTATGACGCAGATGAACAACGTCCGCTAACGACGCCGCTTAAAAAATAAAGGTTTTTCAAAATTAATTTAACAAAAAATAGTACATAAGGTGTAACAGTTTGAAGTTCCAACCTGTGTGTGAGGAATACTTTAAAATAAAACAATGTAAATATCTTGTATGTAAATGAAAATGTCTGTGATGTGATCATATTGACATTTTTCTAAAGCTTTTACGTTCTTTTATTTGACCATCGCAACGAAATATTAAGATAATATGGTATGTTTAAAAACATATGTTTTAGATTTTAATAAACAGTTAATTATGAGGATATTATTTTAATTGTCCACGGAGTATAAGGCAGCTTTTATTTTGACGAATTGCTCAGCGTGTATTTCCGGAGCACAGGACAAAAATGGCAGACCGGGGTTACAGTTTCTCTCTGACAACATTTAGGTATTTCTTGTTTTTATTCATCACTGCGTGGCTTTAGTGTGCCGCTGTACATCTCTTTTTACTATGTTTAAAATAAAGTTGTATGTCTTTTCTTCGAAATGTCCACTAGCGTTACTTGGACGAAGTTTTGTGTAACATCGGAGATGCACTGTCATGATGCTAGTAATATATTCACAGAACGGCTTGTACCTTGAGCAAACTAAAAATTCTGATACTTTAAAACTGAAACTGTAAAATTGTTTGATATATTCTGTCTTAATAAAAACACATTGTGGGGCATTTAGTTTTTTTGTGCCTGTTTAGTCGTGTCTTTTATCAAGTTTCGTTTTCAGATATTTTTTTATTAATCTAATGTCTCTTGATCACTTTAGCCCCTCTGGCAAACTGGTGCAGATTGAATATGCCTTATCCGCGGTTGCAGCTGGTGCTCCGTCTGTAGGGATAAAAGGTATATTCGTTTTAATGTGATAATAGGCATATTATAATCGTTTTCTTTCTATTGCATTTAATTTTTTTCTTTTGCAGCATCAAATGGAGTTGTTCTGGCAACCGAAAAGAAACAGAAATCTATATTGTATGATGAGCAAAGCGTACACAAAGTTGAACCTATAACCAAACACATAGGCATAGTGTACAGTGGAATGGGTCCCGACTACAGGTATTGAATGACTTCATTTTATTTATAACATGTATAAAATTTTGAAAATATAATATCCATATAACCTATAGCATAATTAATTAAGAAAGTAAACACACACATTTTCCAAGTGAGTTGCCACTTTTAGCTGTGCTTATATGTATTGTGTAGATGGTCTGGACAGATTGAATATCTGAATGCTCTATTTTTTACAGGGTGCTGGTCAGAAGAGCAAGAAAACTGGCCCAGCAGTATTACCTGGTATATCAGGAGCCGATCCCCACAGGCCAGCTGGTACAGAGAGTGGCTTCAGTTATGCAAGAATACACACAGTCAGGGTATGGTCACTTACAATCTAAGCATCTTAAATTCCTATATTTTACTTATATACATTATAAATATAAAATATTATATGAACTGTTTTTTACCATGTTTTATAGTGGTGTGCGGCCATTTGGAGTCTCTCTTCTGATTGCTGGTTGGGATGAGGATCGCCCCTACTTGTATCAATCAGACCCATCGGTACAAAATAAACATTCACAAACTTTTGTTTACTCTTTTGTGTTTTTCTTATCATACAACCATTTATTGTGAAATAAGGAATAATAATCACATCCCATAGGGAGCATATTTTGCCTGGAAAGCCACAGCAATGGGAAAGAACCACGTCAATGGAAAAACATTCCTTGAAAAAAGGTATTTAAATTATAGTACAATCACCATATTGGCTAAAAATTGCTATTGTGTTGAATCCACTGCAGAAATATTCTATATAGTATGCATGTAAGTAATTTAAGTTTTGCTGTGTGCTATTCCATTACAGATATAATGAAGATCTGGAACTTGAAGATGCTATACACACTGCCATCTTAACTTTAAAAGTGAGTTTCTCTATTGACAATTTCTCACACAAGTTTCCCAATCAACAATAAAGATTCAATAGATTTAGTAAAGGTTTCACTAGAATACACAGTTGGAATTGTGTCAATCGCTGGGTTGCCATTATTGCTTAGACTTTTTACTTGTATTCCCATAGGAAAGCTTTGAAGGTCAGATGACTGAGGACAATATAGAGGTGGGCATCTGCAATGAAGCAGGATTCCGTAGACTCACGCCTGGTGAGGTGAAGGATTACCTGGCAGCAATTGCTTAAAAATCACAGCACTACAACTGTTGAATATCATTTTGGATTGATTGGTTGTTTAAATTTCACTTTTTTTATTACTTGAACATCTGTGTAACTGACTTCATAAAAGGTTGCAAATTATTACAAATTGTCACATCTCAATTATTTCTGTAAGAATGACCTGTCTGGCTTTCCTTAGATAAGAGATGCGTTGTCATGTAACATTTCAACCATATTATTTTACACCAAAGTGTTCATCAAATGTTGAAAGTTCATAAACTTCTCCATAGCCCACTCTTACATCCATGCATATAAAGTCATCAAGATTGGCTTTACAGTCTGTGAAGAGAGCATGATAAACGGTGTTAGACAGTGAAAAAAAACAGGATATTTATTAAATATTAGGGATGTGATACCTGATGTCTCGATACAAGGATATGCAGGAGGTGACATACGCCAGCTGCCATCAGAATGCTTCATATGTGACCGATCAGAAGCAAACTTCTGTAGGTAGATGTTTGCTGGTATGACACGAAGCTTCCTTAAATACATACATGTAAGCATACTTTGTTCACATAATGTATCAACAAAGGTGAATTTCAGATCAGATACTTGCCTCCAAAAATCAGGTCTCAAATTCTCATCAGATTTAAAGGCCTCCTTTGAATATACATCAAATATACAAGGAAATGGGAGAATTGTGTCTAGATCGTAGATAAAGCTTTGTCCTTGTTTACTTCTGTGCAGCAAAATAACATGGTAATCCTAAAAGCAGGCATTTGTAAAAAATCCCATATTAGACAAATATAGACTATGCATTTATGGAAAATATGATGGATGCCATTTCTTCATAATTGAAAGTAATGTTCCTATTAAAATACTCACCCAGATTACTGGTTGATCTCCTCGACTGGATTTTTGTTTCCAAATGGGTACCTGCATTAAAAACGTATTTATAACAACTGCATTTATTAAAATCTGCAGTGAAAAAAGCCAGTACGTTATACTCGCCATTTTTCTTTCATTTGATATAAAGACCGCATACACTTCATCCAAAGAGCAGGTCCCTTTATCTCTTATACATTCGCACAATTTCCACACATTCTCCTCACTGAAAACAAACGTGTTTAAAAGAAACGACCAAGCCAGTGCCTCTAAATACCTGCATCAAAAATCCACTGACTACTTAAACAGAACACTTTATGAATTCATATAGTCAAATAAAAATGTAAATATAATGTAACATACCAGTAACACCTGGTGTATACACATTCATTTCTAGATGGAGTAATACTTGCATATTCAGACACATTTCTTTCTTCGTTCATTTTCCCTCCGTGTTAGAATATATCGTCCTGTAATAATAACGACATGAGAAAATACAAATATTGGAGGGTGTACTGTAATCCTCAATAGGTGATTTAACTCGCGGGACAGTGTTACACTTTATTTAGTCCGTAATGAACTTTTGCAGATTTGTCGTTCCGACGTGATTCGGAACAGTGTTCGTCCTGTGAATTGCAAATCTAATTTGCTGACATTAACAAAAGCACAGATAGCTTGCTTGACTGTTTTTTATCCAAAGCGACTTACATTGCATTATCCTATACATTTATACATGGGTATCTGCAATCCCCTGGGATCAAACCCACAACCTTACGTTGACTCAATGCTCTTACCACTGAGCTACATGCATGATGAAATAACATTTGTGATTTGGATATTCTGTTGTGTATACATAACTTAATACATAACAAAAGTTTACCTGTCCAAAAAAACATAATTTTTGACTTTTTTTAAACGTATGTTAATTGTCAAGGCGATATATTCAGAATCCGCGCCCACATTAACACCTGTGATAATTGCTGCACTAATTGAATGCGACACCTATCGATTCAATGAAAGTTGTAGGCTCAATATAAACGGAAGAAAAGGTGTTTTGTTTCGGTCCTCGCTGAAGATCCAAGCGCACATGATGGTTAACGCTGTGAACGAAGGATGTAACATCTGCCGACATCTAGTGGCATTAAAAGAGGCAAATACAAAAGTTAAACTACAGGGACATACGTAAAGCTTGTTGCAGCAAGATTCACCGAACGGGATGCTCCCATTTAAGGTATGTGAACTAAATCTGCTAAACATTCCAATTAAAATCATAAAGTGTTTTTTCATATCTGGACAGATTACGAAAAAGCTGAGACCGTTTGTTTTCAGAGACCGAAAGAGCTTTGAGAGCCATGTAAAGTGCCGTATTACTCCAAAAATGCTAATTTCAACGGCAAAATCGACAAGTTTCCGGGAATTTCCTTCCAATCAGACACTACAGATGGATGAATATGGAAATGCTGTTGCTCATTAGCCAATTCTACCAATTTGCAACGTTCCAGCAAACAAAAGTGAGGTTAAGTTTACAGGCAAGTGATGCAAAGCACGTGTTTCAAGGGCCGTTTACAATATCAAGAGGCACACTGTGTTATGACCAGTCTGAAACCCTCAGTGGCTATAACCCAGCAAATTTTTATTACTTTAACTCATTAGGATGTGAATTCGACGGCTCACATATATGCATCTATAAGATATGCTGGTAAAGGTAGAAATAGACTTGTGCTTTATTTTTGTACTAATGAGAAGATTGAACTTTCGGCGTATTCAAGTTTTTAATCTATGTCTTTAATAAAAGTTCTGGGTATTAATGTGGCCTAGAAGTTAGTTAATTCACAGATGGAACAGGTACGTGTGTAAGATGTCTGCTAAAGAATCTGCTATGTTATACATCCATTCTAAATGATACAGGCTATTTCTGGCTGTCTATATGACAGGACTTCTTGGAGATATAAAAGCAGACATAAGTATGTCTGCCAGATGTTTGCGTTCCAGCAGGGTATGTGCATGTCAGTACATTATGATGCACGTTTTTGACAAAACAACTTGAATAGAATGCAAATAAGCGATTAACACAACATCAGATACATGCAAATAAGGTGGAATTTAAAACAATTGAATCAAGTTTATTCGTTTTGCAGTTACCACAGGGTGGCAGCAAGCTTACTGGAAAGTCACTCCAATACAAGTACCCAGCTAGAATTTATTTTTGTTTTGAGATTATTACCAAGCAATGTGCATTACTGTTTTCAGTGGGTAGTTTTAATTTAGTTCCCAGAACGTTCTCTTGAATGCTAGGATCCCATAACTGTCTCTTTAATGATAGGAAAACACTCAAAAAACATTACAAAAATCGCATCTATAATAACATTTCTAGAACATTATCCATCCTAACGTTTCTTAAATGTTTTCAGTAGGTAGTGTTATTTTTTTGTTTCCAGAACGTTGACCTAAAAGGTGGGATAAAAACATTCCAAATCTATTGGGACATTTCACCCTAAAATACGTTTTGACAGTTTTCCCAGTTATTTCCCAGTTAGATATCTTCATCTTCTTAAGCTCTTTACATACACACTAAGAAAACCAGACCCAGCATTTAATGTGAATACAAATTTGGCATTCTTTTACATATGGTTCACCTGTTTTTTGAAAATTTTACTTCAATTGACAAAGTCTGACCTTATTTCTGTAATACATGTACAAAAGCTCATATTTACACGTGTTCATGTTGTTTCATTTAAATCACCATTATGGTGATAACTTGCTTCTCTAGTTGGGCTCTTGACACCGAACACTTTACCTGTGAGAATGCAGCAGATGTGATCAGGTCTCATATTCACAAGACATCTTAAATTTTGCTACTATTTCACAAAGAATTTGGCGCTTAAATCAGATCCTAAATCTGTGAAAGTAAGAGGACTCCCAAGCCTTTAAGACCAACTTGCAACAATCTTAAAACTCCATCAATCTGCCACAGAACATAGACATTTTTGAAATTATGAAAATTAGCTTTTTAAAAGGACATTATTATCAGCTATGATTGTTTAGTCTGTTAAATAAAATGTTACCCTTAATTATCCCTAAATCAGAAATGATGAATAACGTTTTAACCCTGTTTTTATGCCTAAACTTCACATGAACTTTGAAATGTTATCCCAGGGTTAACATGGTGTTGCCTGCCCCAAGGACATAAATCACTTGGCAGAACCAGCAAAGGTCATCCGGGCATAGTGAGTAAGCTTGATAACATCATCAATAGGTCAATCCTGCCCTTTTTCTCCTAGTGATAAAATGTAATATAAAATGTTGTGAATACGCAAAAATATACTTTTCATGCTGCAATGCCTGCTGGTTTCCGTCATATGTTACAAATCTCCCCCATGACTCCCAACATGCATTGCAGAATAAATAAATTATTGTTGATTTTGTTATGAACTTAATGTTCTGCATATTTTTGTACACCTGCCAAATTACAAAAGAAATTCATTACAAATCAGGTCAGGATCATTAGTCTTTGTTTTAGAACCATGATTTGAAAAGCTTCATCTATTTAATTTATTAACCTACAAAAGCCATATACACTTAAAATTCAAGACTAACATGAACAGTATGCAATGAGGAAAACCCATAAGCCCTTTCACCTGAATTGTTTTGTTTATTTAGGCCTACTATGTTTTGGTCAAGAATAAGAACTGCTGGAGCATTTAAATGACTAAAAGGCCATAGATTTTGCTATTTCAATCTGCACGTACATATAAATCAAGTTCAGTGATCTTAAATATACAAACAAGTTTTGGGAGACTCCATTACTACTTTGTTGAATGAGTAAACTTGTTCCCTCAATTCAGAGTGTAGTCAACTTATAGTATGAGGGTTTTCAGTGTAGTGCAAGTGACTAGTCAGTTATTATCTATCCTCAAATCTGCAGGGCAACAATGGTTTGTGCCACATGTGTACACTGTGTCTTTCATGCATGCAAGCCACCGCACACCATCCTCAATGACTGTGATATTTAAAATAACAGAATAGTTTCTGGACTAAGGCAGTGAATATTTCCTAAATTTTACTTTCTAAAACTATGAAAATTAATAACTTCTATTAAGGATTTTTTCCATACCAAAGTACATCATAATCAAATTAAAATACACGTAAAATAATATATTTTCTGGTAAAAACTACATTTTTATTAGAAACTTTCATGTATTGTAGCGTAATTTGCAGTACAACTGCATACCCCAGCATCATCAGACTTATATAGTAATAAGGTAAATTGTTTAAATAATCAGAGACTACAACATAATATAAATGTATTAATCTTTTGTTTTACAAATGAATACACATTTAGGATACTTAACGTTAACTTCAAGCTTACATTGGATTTTTGTCTTACCTGCAGCGCTCCGTTTTAGATACATATGCATCTAAAACAAACTTACACCCACAGATATTGTTTAGCCTACTTAGACGTGTCGAATCGATCGGAAACCTCTCTCACATTTGTAAGGTATTCAATAAACAAAAACACCAAGAAATCGCTAAACACCTGAGTCCGTGAGGAAAACAAATGACGTTCATTTTACAATGACGCGAGTTCACTGATCAAAGCGCGTGGTCTAGATTGGCGCGCATATACGAGACATGCGCACTACAAACGCATTTTTAAATAGGCTAGGCATTTATATTTAATTTTTTACCAATTCTATCACTTACCTTCCACAGCGGGTTTCACAATGATCTTCTGGTGGTAGCACGACACAGATTGTCAAGAACAACGGCGTTGCCTGGCCATGAGCTCATCGGCTTTCTTTCTGATTGACAACCAAAATGTCGCAATTTCAAGCTGCTGTTGGATCTATATGGTATAACCATCATTATAGTGCAGTTTAATATACAGAGCTAATGTATGGAGGAGAAGGGTCTGGGGAAGACGCTATTGGGTGTATGTGCCACCATCAATAATTTTCTCATAATATTTAAAAAAATTCCTTTGTTAATATAGAACATTAAAGGAACATTTTCTAAAAATATTTTTGGAATGTTGCAGTAAGAATGTTTATTCTGTGTTGTAATGGAACATAATTTGTGGCCCATAACATTCTCAAAACATCGTCTGAATATTGCAGTTAAGATGTTATTTTTCAGTTATCATTTAACCTTCTAAGAATATTATTTAAAATAAAAAAGCATCCGTACAACATTGTTTAAACATTATAATAATTTTTTTTCTTTAAAACACTAATAGGCTAATACATAGTCAATGTTCCGAAAACATCCCCTGCTTGCTGGATAGCCTTATAATTCGGAATAAAAACGCATCATATTGACATTTGAAAACATTAAAGAACATTTCTTCCATCACTTTAACTCGGACATTTTTTTGATCTCATATGCTGTTGTTTTATGCAAACAATTCTGTGTTTTGATTATCCACACAGACCATGGTTATTGTTTTTAATTACAGCTTGGGAACATGTCCACATGTTTACTTCTTTTCTGTCCAATCACACGTTCGGACACTGACCACTGATCAAGGACACCAAATACACATGGAGGTCTAAAACTGTTTGACATGTCTTAAAATAGCTATTTAGCAAGCATGTTCTTTTCCCTCTTATGTGATTGCTGAGGATGTGAGAAAAGCAGTGTCAGCATTTATTGATCTCGGTCAATGTGTGTGTGTTGTATGTAATAATTCACCACACACAATGCTCCTTCATGCCAAACTTTAACGTTTTAGACTGCCTCCCCTCCCCATATGAGGGACATTCAAATCCTTTTTATTAATATTATTAGTTTACTACAATTGCGCTTTGCAATAGGCTATATTGTTAAAACGAAATGAGGAACAAGACATGATCGATATAGTCATGGAAAACAGCAACACGAAAAAATCACTGTCTCACGGAATTTAAATTTGATAGATTACCACTTGTATGTGGGTGCTAAATTATTCACGGTATGGCAAAGAAAATAAATATATGAATGTTATCTATGTGTAATTTCCTCCATTTCTGTGTTGAGTAAAACAAATATTTACACACATTCGCAAGTTCTGGCAGTAAATTTGTATTCCGAAGCACTTTCTGTCAAATGATTTCATTCAAAATCATTTATTACTCTTTTCTTGACAATAGTCTTATAAAAAAGTAACCTATTGACACACATTGTCATATGCCCCGCCCACACACCAGACGAACACGTTGTCCACGTCTTCACGAGGACGTGAAATAATCCACGTTCATCACAGTAGCAACACGTGACGGGTGATTTAGGCTTTACGCAGCTGTGCTCCTGAATGTTTAGTAAATACAGGGCTTGAATTTTAAGTGGGCCAAGCTGTGTATGCATGACTTTCACTAAGGCCTAATATAAACTCGTTTGATAAAATAAACATATTGAAAGTTTAAACTATAAAATGTTCAATATAGTAAATATTACTTGATCCATCAACACCTCACCATTTTGGGATTGTGTTGTTTTAATAAAAGCACATAATGGTAAAAAAATGATGGGTTAAAGACAGAGGGTTAACATGTTAATGATGTTAACTTTTAGTTCATGAACATGTAATCATGTGCTTTTGTTTGGATGCTTTGAGCAAGTTGCGTGGACCCAAAGTCTTATGACTGGCTATAAGGTCAAAATGTGAATAAAATGATTAACCAAGAGATTTGTAAAAAGCATCCACCATCTGTCTCAGCAATGGAGTAAATTATTACCTTTACTGCCTAAACAGTGGGAGAATAGTTTCACATGTGTTTTGGTTTCCATTTTTGTTCAACTTGCAAGCCAGGAAACTTAAATTCTTTCTGACTTCTGTCGTGTGATTTGTTGAATACTTAGATTTCTAAATTATTAGACTTGACAAAAGATCCCAGGGGTCTATACACCCATATTTCCAGCCGTGGAAGAAGGTGTATCTGAGCTATTTTTCCCAGAGAGTTTGTTTTCCTGTTTCCAGTAATATCAATAATAGCAGCCTTCCTGTGGTGTAGTGGCCCTACCCACAGTCCTCTTTGTCTGTCATAACAAGCCATCCATCCGATGCATATGATAACATTAAATCTGGATTATTTTTTGTTGTGTATGCTGCAGATTAATTCTGCACATTTAAGAACATTTTTCAATTTTGCTTTGGAGCAATATCTTAAATCTAAAGATTTACTGCAGACAAGAGTGTGGCTGGTTACCTTGTAGTGTCGCCTATGGCAAGTTGTTAGTGAATGAGTTTAGGTCCTGTTTTAAAGGTTATTTTCATGGAAAACAAAACATAGTCAGGTCAGAGCAATTTTCCACCTCAGTAATTGGTCTTATCAGCCGAAGCGATGACCTGTAACAGGAATGCTAACATATTGCCAGGTCAGAGTAAAGTGGACATGGCTGACCAGGAGATTTCATGCAGGTGATTCTATCACATGCATCAGCAGAAAGAAGCTCTGTTATTAAAGCATTATCATAACAAGTAGAGTATCTTACATTATCACGTATGAAAGTCAAACCACTCAATTCATACATTCTGGAATGTTACTGAATGTGTCTTTATAAAATTGTTGCTAGAAACTAAAACTACTGTGCTGTGGAATAGGCTAATCTGTGCAAGATCTTCCCACATCACCGACAATTAAAGAGCCAAAACAGAAGATTATGTGGGTGTTATGATTTCAAGGATATTATCTTCAAGTGATAGTTTGAGTCTAGACTCTTGACCAAAGTAACCAATTCAAGATTTCAAATAGTTTAAGGAGCCATGTTCTAACTATAGTTACTGAGTAACTTTATTATCTTTACCATCAAAGTTAAATAAGCAATAGAGGATATTATAATTTTGGGTCCATTGACGAGCTGATAGTGAAGATAAACTGACTGAAGATCAGACACTGAAGCTGCAGGTCAGAACTGACCTCCCAAAATGTAACCGTCAAATATTTTAACAAATCATCGCTGTTCTTCTGAATGCTCATATGTCCAAATTTGCTGTTTTTCAGTATATGGAAAAACACTGACAACACAGTCAACATCATTCAAAAATTACAAAGTTGACAAAACTTATGAAAAAATTTTTTTGGTTGGATATTTGTAGAACCCAGTGACAAACATTAAGGATAACTAATAATAATGAAATTTGGAGATACAAGGTTTCAGAAGAACAGCAGCAATATATCATCTTTGACCATTTCTCACATCTGATGAATTATGACATTGCCAAAAACGTAGCTTTTTGTAAAAAAATTATAATTGCTGAAATACGCCTTTTTATGCTTGTTTTTGTTTTTGTGTATACACTCAAGTCCATTGTGTTCATTTTGTGCTGTTCCACAGCACAGGTTAATACATAATCTATAACACTTTGATCCTGGCTGGCAAGAGTTCGTGTTGGCACTTCATTATCTTGTATCTTATATTGAACATCTACGTGCAATAATGGCTAACGTGTTTATTTTTCTTACAATGCTGCTGAACTTTTTTTGGAAAAATAATGAAAGTCGACTTAATACTTATACAAATGATCATGAACTGCTTTATACACCATAAGAAGCTGTTTTTGTCATTGTACAACTTTAAAGAAGACATTGTTTTATCCCATTACCCATTATATCCTAGTAAATTAATAATATGTGACATTGAAGTGATAAAGGTGAGGTCTGCATAGTAGACAGCCATCAATTCAGGGCGCTGTCTCATGTCATGTGTTTCTGAATCAGGGCTTAGTATGATACTACAGCTGACAAGTGTGATTGCATCTTGCATGTGCACTAAAGTGGTCTAATGGGATGTAGCATTGTTAAAATATAATAAAGAATTCTTAAATCAGAATTAGGTTAAAACTAATGACATAGTTGGCTTCATTTAAGTGTTATCTTGTAAATGGAATGTCATGATGCTTCTTCAAAATAAAAGGAGGCAAAAAATGTCTTGACCTTTATCTGAAAGAAAGAATGTACTCTTATTAGTCAACATCTCTACTTCAAACCAGCGTCCAATGACCCCCTCAGTACCTGAATGGAAGGCTTGTAATGCTTTTATCAAGTAATATAGTTTATACAGAGTCAATACATTTTCAATTTTTAAGACCAACTGGTTGTGTTTTATAATAATAACAAAATAACTGACCTGTTACTAAATGAACCGCAGAAAAACAGCACTGTTTTTGGACCTCTGTTTATTTCTTTTATTTTTCTGATCCCAAGAAGTAAGATGTTATTTCTGGAGACATCCATAAGGTCTGTGTTGTGCAAACAGATATTGAGTATTGAAGAAGCAAACTTGCTGTGTATGTCAAGTACAGGGAAACGACGAACTGAAGCCAATGTCATGTACCTAACTTAGAGAAATGTGAGAAATGTATACATTTGACCCATACAATGTCTAAAATATTAACTTGAGTTCAAATGTGTATCTGTTTTTATCCCAAAATCGTTAGGATATTAAGTAAAGACCATATTCCATGAAGGCATTTTGTAAATTTCCTATACACTATATTAGAATTAGTTTTTGTGAGTAGATGCAACAAAACCGTGAATGGCCGGAACCACGCATATATTGCTGCCTGCTGTTTGGGTATTACACACTCAAGTTTGTTATCCATATAAAGTTTAGAACTTAAATGTGGATTTTTGCACCCTCCGATTCAGGATTTTTCAAATAGTTGTATCTTAGTCAAAAATGTTCCTATTCTTAATCCTAACAAACCAACTTCAACGAAAAGCTAATTTAAATAATAAAATATGACTGGTTTTGTGGTCAGTCACATATCATTTAACATGGTTGCTTCTTGTCAGTTTTAATAACTTTGGTTTATTTCAAGTTAGTTAAAATATTGCAAGTTTCTTTCGTCTAAATAATAATTTTAGGTTAGTAGTGGCACACACGAGTGCACATGACTCCATGAGAAAAACGGGGTGAGTACACCGATATATTATCTTGTTGGGTGAAAGTCCACATTTCTTATCAGAAATTATACTCTTTAACCTAGTTTATAATCCCAAGAAGACTACTCATTGATTTGCTTTCCATTTGCCTATAAATCATAAAAAGTGTATATGGTTAACAGTGGTTTCAGTAATTTTCCACAATGCAGTTAAACCTGACTGATTGCCAACAAACCACACAAAAAATGACAACATTCTAAAAATAACTCGCTGCTGATAGTTTCAATTTCTAAAAAAAGTTCTCTCATTGTGAATACAGTTTAAGAAGTCAATTTTAATTCTATCGGAATTTAAAGCATGCGTCTAATTTAATTTATGGTGCTTGAGAGTTGATCGCCATAATAGGAGTTTGTGTGCAATGTGACCATTGTGGATGTGCTTGTTATCACAGCCTCATATTAGCTCACCACAGTGGCAGTATTGTGCGGATAGAGAGGACACACACACACACACACAAAGGGATTTATAGTGGCATGAACAATACTTTATTTATACAAAAGAATACATAGTTTTTCATTGACATTATTATACTTTAAGCAAAATTCTAAGTTGCACAGTTGACTTTGTCATCTAATGCTTTTAAAGTAGGATGCCAAAATCCATTGCTTATAATTCTGAGAACACATGATAAAACTTTTCCACATAGTTAATGAAAGCATATTATAGCAGAGAAGCTGTGTAATTGAGTTAACAGTTATAGTTCAATCTAAAAGAAAGATAAATCATGGTCCGTCTGTTTCCTAAAAGTGAACAATGTCATCATATCTCACGCAATGCTGTGAAAGGATGGCTTGACTCACTGAAGTTGCCCAATAGAAAGAGGAGTGGGCAGGACCGACTAAACATCTTTATAAAATTGCCTGCAACGTCTTGTCTCGCACAGCACGTAGTCAGTTTAAACTTTGAAGCGTCACGCTCAAGCTTATTTCTTCTTTTTTTCCCCGTTTGTTGGAGTTTTTATTTTTGGACAATCAACCGGTAAGTCATCCACATTTTTTTAGATTTTCCTCATTTGAATGTGTTTTAAATACAACCACCTGACGTAAAGCAAGTTAACAAGTTGTGTGTGTCAAGTTGAACACAATACATACATATTTTAATAATAATTTTTCTCTACGTTACTATAAGTTTAACATACATGTGTATCTTAATTTAAATATCTTAATTTTCTAATATCTAAAAATCTATATCAGAATGTCCATAGTATTTATGTTGTTGGCATCTCTGCATGCGTGCTCCTGCGTGTGTCCATGGATGGCACGTGTGCATGTCAACAGAGAACCACAAACTTTATCATGTGAGCAAAACAATAGCAGTATATATACAGTAAATAGATTATAAACAACTTTTTCTTTATTTAATTCATATAATTTCACCAGTGTTATTTGCATCAGTACCCGTAGTTATACCGATAGCACATTTACAATGCAGACCTGTTTCAAGTCAACGTACAATCCATGTTCCATGTCGCGTACATACAGAAATGTGGGCCTTTGAGTTTGTTATGTTTATGTCTTTTGTGTCCTGTCTTTGTTGTAAGATATAGTAAAGCATGGTGCAAAACAGAAGCAATTACACATGATTATATCCAGGTTAAAAAACATCAAAATATGATGTGTACGGTACAAAATGGACATCACAATAAACTTTTAAGGTTTTTATTGTTTAACATACTGCATTTCAGAGCATAGGGGGTTAAGTAACTTTACAAAATATTAATAAAAAAAAAATCTCGTAGGAAGCGATCACACATTGACTTTGGCTGTGTTATTAAACTTTGTACAATTTTCCTCTGGGCATTGATTCAGTAAGCTTTGCAAATCTTTGTGTTGGCCAAGCCTTCTATAATTCTTCCTAAAGTTGAGCATTAGTTTACACTCAGTGCACAGCTATGCAACATAAATATATAAGATTTTTAGGAAATCTTTAATAATAAAAAGTGAAACGTTGGGCATCACTTTTGACCATCCCTGTATTAAGCCAGCAGGATAGACCGTAGCCCCTGCAGTGTTCTGTCTGATATTCCTGGAGTTGAATATCTCTCACAATTATATAAATGTGGCTATAAATTTAGGCTTCCGGATTTTACTGAATAAATTAATTCCACAAGATTAAAGGAAGCTGTCTTTATTTCTAAAGATTCCTGCTTCTTTAAGGTCAGTGCATGATTGTCCTGCTGAGATTCTGGTTACATATCTTCTGTGCACTTTTTTTTGCATTATCCAACTTTACCAAATGATTAGGATTATATATTACAGGGGCTTGCAAAACTAGAATGATGTCTGTGACAGCATGGCAGATCTTTCAGATTTCAATTCTTGGATGTAATACTAAAAGGGAAGCGATTTAAACGAGGATAAAAAGGGAAGTGAAACAAATCCCCCGTTTGCAGTGTAGTGCATATGCAGCTGCGGCAGATGTTTCATAACAACTAAATCTCAACAGAACCATTTCTTAGACTGATGCTATTCATTTATTTGTAGTTTGTAATACACTTTTTATGAATGAAAGACATGCTTATTTTACAAACTCTTTGGTTTATTATAACTACTTGTAATTTCAAGAAGTGGATGTGTAAGTTTGGGGGTGTTTTAATGGTTAAGTGCTCCAGGGTTTGAGAAAGGCACGTTGTGTCTTCATGTAACACTGCCTTTATATCCTGCTGAGACTGTACCGATGTTGCCCCTCCCAGGTAAAAGATTAAACAAGAGAGGCTATAAGGCCAACACTGCTTAAAAACAAACAGGTGACCTACTTGCCAGCTAACCGAAGCGTTGCAATAACTGCAGCTGCCCCATCGATTACTTTTTTCTTTAATTTAAGGTCTTCAAACTTGGTCTAGTATTCACAAAGACTTTCAATTCTCATATGATTCCGTACAGGAATTTGTGTAGGGGCTGCAGAAACCTCAGCATATGATGAAATGCACAATCATGATTTTCTGAACAACAGTAGTTCCTTTTGATAAACAGCTTGGCTTGATTCCTAGAGTTCCACTGTGAAATCGAAAAAGAAAAACGGCTGCTTTAGAAGGGTTCAGTACAGGAACACTCCTTACTGAACCTGTAGGAAGATAACACACAAAGGGTTTCATACTAACTTTGAAGCACACATAAAAAATTGTTGAGTTTTGGGTGGAGGGACCAGGGGGAGCCATGGAAGCAGCTGTGTCAGTAGCTTCCTGTGTGTATAGCTTCCAGACCCGTTAGAGAGGAAAAGCCTGACATGTGACCTTTAGAAACCTCCGGCAGACAAAGACACCGTTCAAGCCCTTGATCCATTTACATATACATCGACATTCAAACGAACCTTCCTTGATCTGCACTATTCTCGTCCCAAAACATATTAGGCTGAACTGAGGAAGCAAAAAACATCAAACCTTACAAATGAGAAATGATTAAAAACATAAAAGAGGGACCTTTATGTTGTTATAGTTTCTTCTTTGACCTTAGTTGGAGAGTATGAGAAGTGCTACATTCCTACATGAATGCGGTTGTTTATGTCATCTTTTTCTCACCTCTAGGTGTCCTCAGCATTGAGAATGGATGACATCCAAGTTGTTGAGTCGAATCCTCTGCTTGTGGACAAGGATTTGCAAGTATGAGGAACACGGGTATCCTTGTCAAGACTTGCCATAAGAATGCAGTGAATTGATGTTTTTAGTGACAGTGTTTTTTTTTTTTTTTAGGGGCTAAGGGAGGCGGTCCAGAAGCTGGCGATAAAGGCAAGCATTTCATTTTGAGTCATTTTTACGGTTTGCTTTTTTTGCAACTTTTATGGTCAGGCACTTTACCTGCACAGAACAGAAAAAACGTCCCCAAATCCAATGTTGTCAGCATCTCGTGATCACTATGGCCGACACTCACCCACCAGAAGAGACCACCTAACCAACATGCAAATTTAAATACTGTAAATGATATTTCAATTCTAGACCCTTTTGGGATAAAATCTCAATGGTACGTTGTACTGAAAATGCAGAATAAAAAGTTTTAACGATAGTAATTTATTTTCATATACAGTAAATCTTTAACATAACTTGATAATAACAAAACAGAATACTATAACAAAACAGAATACATCTGCAAATGGATGTCTTGTTTACTATGTACATCAAACAAAAAGTCAAATACAAAGAATTGCCAAAGGAGAGTTATGATTAAAAGCAAAATAATTTTTTTTTAAATAAGTGAAAGTACAGTATATTATATTCTATTGGGAATATGAAATAGTTAAACATGTTTTTATGCCCTTGGGCTTACTAGCATTAGAGCAGCAGTCGAGCTGCTCAACGAATCGTATTTGAATTGCCATCACACAATTATTTGAGCATAATCGTCAATGTGTTAATAGCAAGCACAAAGCTTCATCACGAAGATTAGATTATAACATGATTTAATTGGGTGTAATAAATAAACTGAAGTGAAATGAATAACCTGTCAGAATAATCGTGATTGTGACCCTTTATCGTGCTGCCCTAAGCAGCACTATCTATCACAACCTCCTAAAGGCAAGACAAAACACAATAAAATAAGAGCCGACAGGCCTCTCGTGCTGATCCTCGCACGGATTAAAGTCCTGAAGTTTGCAGGTCATGTGTTTAATAAAAGACTTCAGTGTTTAGACCAGTGACGTGGGCTGCAGAGGGACGCAACGGCCATCTGTCCGAAGAGCTCACGTAGGGCTCGTCCCGTTTAAAGAGATTAGAGCCGGTGGGGAGACGACATATGTTTACAAGACTGTACACAACTATCAAACTTCGCCATCAACTCAAGGCAGCTTTGACTAGTGCATTGCCCAGAGACTTTTTCTCATGAACTCTAGTGATGCAGTGGGTTCTGTTTTGTCTGCGATAAATCACCAGTGTTAAATGAACTGCAACTAAAGGTCAATTGGAAGTTCAATCAGTAGTTGATTTGTGATTTGCTGGATTTAGTGATTCGTTTTCATTTTGAATGCTGTGTTAAGAACACTTGAATCTAGATTTGAGTCAAATTTGTACCCTGTGACTTTTTTGCCAGTCTTTTCAGAAAGGAAGAAGTAATTGACCGTATGGCCATAACCATGTGACGACGTTTCTTATGACCATGGTCTCATAGTGTTTATGAAGCTCCATTAACTCAATTTATTATTCCAGATTGACTTTATGACCATGACACAATTATTCGCCACCGTTTTCATTACGTTGTTGTTTGGCTCTCTCCTGAAGTTTCCGGTGCTCTAGAGCAGCCTACCTTATACGCATCTGAAACAGGCTTATCCAATTTACGGATGTCTCTATCTAGAATTAGCTTGTTTTGATCTTAATGCAACGCATGCCGGGAGCATGGGGCTTATGTCGGGTAATGGCTACGGGGGTATAAAACCCTGCGCACAGAATATTGGGCGAAGTGCGCACACAGGAGCTTGCTTACAACCGGATCTATCCACTTCATCAGAGCTACTAATTTCTACCTGCAGTCATGGTTCTGGAAGATTCGGACATGGAATTAGTATTCGAGATCGAAGTATCTGTGAGTATAGGCACTTAAAGGCTCCAATAAACAACAAGACTTTTGCTCAGATTTTTCCCAGACATTCAGTCTGGACCTGTTGCAGAAAGTCTGTGCCAGTCTGCAGATTTGATCAGTCAGTGTGCTTCTAACTGATGCTTTCAAAAAGAGTAATTTGGGTTTCGTGAAGTAAGCAGATGCAGTTGAATAATATGAAATCAGACAGACCGTGTGATGAACTGTGAGCTTTCTGATGACACATATGAGCAGACTTTGAGTGCAAAGAGTGTTGAAATATTTGCTTTTGCTCTGTGGTGCATTTGCAGATATGATCAACAGTTTCAAAGGTTTCAACTTGCTTGCAACACGCTTTTGTTAAATGTTGCATTGAATAACAAAACTACATTTTTATACTCTTAAAACTGAACGTTTAGGGTGGTTGATGCATTATATGTCATTGGACTTTTTAACAAGATTTTGATTTAAATTCATTTAACTGTATTATGGAATATGTACATCTTATAACTGTTTTTAGTTTGATTTCAACTTAAATTGTTTGTTTTACGTTACTAGATCATTTTATATACAATATTAGCAGTATCAATATTCTATATACTTAAGTCTCTCAATTATTATAATATTTTATTTTATTATAATAAATATAAATGAAATGTTTAATTAAAAAAAAATAGTTTGTGAAACTACATCATAATAAGTCTAAAATAATAATGGCTTGTGACACTGCAGGACTGTACGTTGTCACTGTAAATATTTCAGCAGAGGAAATAAATGCTGTAACCGCCGGCTCATCTGATGGTAATTTTTTTCATTTTGTATACAGGAACATGATGTGGAGACTCCACATGGCAGAATCCACTGTACCATGAAGGGAGTTCCTAAGGGTGATCGACCGGTCATCCTTACCTTCCATGATATTGGGCTGAACCGTAAGCATTTACATGCAAACATTTTAACAAAATATTTAAACAAAAACAGCTATATTTGACCTTACGCCATTGTCCAAGATATTCAGAGATTTCTCTGCAAACATTTCTGTCTGTCTCCCCAATAGACAAAACCTGCTTTGACTCATTATTCAATCATGAAGACATGGCGGAGATCATGCAGCACTTTGCTGTGTGCCACGTGAATGCACCAGGACAACATGACGGAGCCAACACCTTCTCTACTGGGTCAGTTTTACTCTGTTATATACGGTTTCAGCTGCAGCAACATAAACAAACGTTATGTGGCCCAAACTCACCTTCCGCTAACAGTCAATAACTTTATTGTATCTTAATTGTATTAAATTACATGAAAACTACTAAAATATGTTAATATTCATATCTTTTAAATCTTAAATAAATTGCCAAACACAGACTTAACTTCAGGGCCAGGCATGTGCGTCCTATGAAACCATCTATAGACAGGTGTCTGTAAAGTACAAAATTGACCTGTCGGGAAGCTCCTCCCCCTGAACAAACCTAAATAGCCACCTGTTCTCACAGCATGTACATTGAAGGTCATAAATGAAGATATACATTTCAGTGTCTCTCCATATTAAAGTGTTTTAATGTAAATTAGTTGAATCTTACCCCGCAGTACATGAACAGCTGATCCGGGCTTCCAAATACCTTTTTTCCCACCATGTTTATTTTAAAATGGTTTATACTTATATCCCTCCAGGGCATACTGTGTCCCACTTGAATTCTGCTCGACAACAGAGTGTGTCCAAAATGTACCAAAACGAGGTTTTTACACTGACTGCTGACATTGAAAGACATTAGGAACTCCGGTCTCTTGTCCGAGTTAGCAACTGAAACTAAGGGGGGCGGGGCTTACCGGTTAATTGTAACAATTGAATTTGTTTTGTAGGTACGAGTACCCTTCCATGGATCAGCTGTCTGAGACGCTTCCATCAATCCTCAAACATTTTGGGTAAGATTTATTTCTTCATATTTAAGGGTAAATTTGATTGGAATTTGTATTTTAAAGCCTTTCACTGTTTTAATCACATAGACTGAAGAGTGTCATCGGCCTGGCTGTGGGAGCAGGAGCTTTTATCCTTGCTAAGTTTGCCGTGAGTTTAACATCCTTTTGATTCCTTATTTTGTGCTTTTGTGAGTTCGTTCATTCATTCTTGCTTGTTTATCTGCTGGCAAACATGTCTTGTTTGGAGAACATTTTTTGGTTGACTTGAGATCTCTATATTCAATAAATTAGTGTTTACTGTATATAAACATTAATTATGTTCTCTTTTATAGTTGGATTACCCAGACATGGTTGAGGGCCTTGTTCTAATAAACATCAACCCTTGTGCTGAAGGCTGGATGGACTGGGCAGCTCACAAAGTAAGTGCTTGGTGCCTTACTACCGCAATTAAGCTGCTTTATTATTATTAAGACTAATTTTCAGCATAACATTGCAGATCTCTGGATGGACACACGCCTTGCCCGACATGATCATCACTCATCTGTTTGGAAAGGTTGATCAAGTTTAATATTCAACACAGTCCAAGAATTTATCTAGATCTTTTTATTTTATTTGAATCTTATAATATTTTATTTGACAACTTTTGAATTTGTGTCTCCCAGGAGGAAATCCAGCAGAACCATGACCTCATTGGCAGATTCCGTCACCACATTGTACATGACATGAACCAGTTCAACCTGCAGCTCTTCGTCAAAGCTTACAGCAGGTTAGTACAAGAACCCAACGAAGTTCACTCATGCTGTTTTAGCATTGACGCTACACTTAACCAATAATTCTGTCCACCTCACAGCCGACGAGACTTAGAAATCGAAAGACCTGTGCCAGGAGGCCACATCACTGTCAGAACCCTTAAGTAAGTCGAGGAATATAAAGAACAGTTCTTCTGACTGTTGCAGAGAATGTTATTCTGGATAGTTGGGTGTATTACAATGATATCACTCTGTTTGTAGGTGTCCTGCACTGTTGGTGGTTGGTGACAGTTCTCCTGCAGTGGATGCAGTGGTAAGTATAAGTTAATCTATGTAAACCCATACCTTGCCATATATTATTACACAATCATTCTTATTTTAATGTCTGTGTGTTGGACAGGTTGAGTGCAACACTAAATTGGACCCGACCAAAACTACACTGCTTAAGGTAAGTGACCGATATTGACGATCCACGTGCAAAAGTCGGTCACAGATAAGATTCCGATCGCTCATTATCTAGCGACTAATTTACCCAGGTAGTGCACAAGCGATCTACACCGGATAGCTCCAGGGCTGAATCCTACCCAGGCTGACCTAATTTTCCATAGCCTGCCCTCAGGTGGATAAAGATTAAAGTTGATGGTGTCTGAAATGGCCTATTTATCAACTAGGACAGTGCAGTTAATGGAGCGCTCAATGTTTCAGACACCTGTGTGAAAGGCAGAAACATAAATGAAGTGCAAACTGTGACGCATGTGCATGTTAACTAACTGATTTATGCATCTCTTCCTCAGATGGCTGATTGTGGAGGCTTGCCTCAGGTCGACCAGGTGTGTATTGTATAATGTTTAGGACCACTAGATTCACACGTTTGAATGGGGCGCAGGATAATGCGCACTAATCTTATTAGGGACAGTGAAGGCACACAGTTTTCCTCGTAATACCCAGCTTACCACCTGCTACAACCAGCTGTTACAATACTGTTTCACCAAATGTACTTAGAGAAAATCTGTTTTCCACTTCCACCTGATTAGCTGGTGACTGTTGTTTAATGTAGTCAAACTGACTTTGGCATGTTTTGTTTTTCTAGCCTGGAAAGCTCACAGAGGCATTCAAGTACTTCATCCAGGGAATGGGTTACAGTAAGTTACATGATATATAAAGGGATAGTTTTCCCAAAAAATAACTTTAACCTCAAGTTGTACCAAACTGGTGTAAGTTTCTTTGTTGTGTTAAACACGAAGAAAGATATTTAGAAAAATGTCAGCAACAGATATTTCTGAGGCACCATTGACTACCATAGAAGGAAACCATGGTATCGCTAACGTTCTTCTAAATAACTTTATTTGTGATCAACCAAACAATGTATGCAGGTTTGGAACAACTTGAGGTTGAGTGATTCAGGACAGAAGTTTCATTTTAGGGTGAACTGTCCCTTTAAAGAATGGCCATGATGCATTTGGCAGGGTTGCCAGATCTCTATAACAACACCAGCTCATTGTTCGATCAAAACCAGCACGAAACAATCACATTGACCCCATCACAAATACTCAAAACTCAAAATATATCCCTCCCATGGCCAAAATAATGCATATTTTACAGTCCATTTTTGCATTAAACATAATTGAATCCTGAAAACCACTGTTCAGTAGTAATCATAAAGACACTTTGTTTGAAAACAAACGTCGTCTTACCTTAAGAATGAGAACATCTATCATGAAATCTATCTACCTTTAACCCACGGAGTAAAAAGCAACTTGTGGCGGCAGTTTAAAAGTATCCAAATTCCACTTTAGAATTGGGGATCTGGCAACCCTTGCCTACCGTAATTTGTGAAAAGCAGCATCACTGAGCTTTGCTGCTCTCAAGTGGTGTGATGTTAAATTACAACTTGACCTATGGAACATGACCTAATTTTGAAAGACAAAAACATCTTAAGGAATTGAACAAGACAATTGTTTTGTCCCATCGCATATTTGTGCCATCCTGTATTGCTGTCTGGCTCTTTGGGGCATTAAACAAACAGAGCGATGTCTTCAATGAGTACAGCTTGAATCTTTTTTTTTATATTGCATAATGCACCCAGTGGCAAAGTATTTAAAATGAATAGAATTACACGCTTCAGGCTCGATGATACACCAGGAATTGTTCAAAAAGGCCAAGTATATATCTCACAGCCTTTCTCTGCCTCTCAGTGCCTGCCGCCAGCATGACCCGCCTGGTTCGTTCGCGCACAGCATCCGGGTCCAGCGTCACCTCGTTCGACGGCAACCGCAGCAGGTCACACACCAACGAGGGCAACCGCAGTCGCTCACACACCAACGAGGGCCGCAGCCGAGCCCACACCGCCGACATCCAACGTGGACGCTCGCACACCGACACCATGGACAGTTCTGTGGACCAGGGCCCAAAGTCCACCGAAGTGTCCTGTTAGACCAGCGATCGTGTCTCTGGTCAGATATCACTCATGCATTAACATCTCTGTTCTGACTGTGCTGCGCTGCCACTAACTACACACGTAATAAGACTGTAAACCATCGGCTCGAATGTCTCCTTCAGGGCTCTTACTCTGTTTTAATAGTCAGAGAGCTTTTTTGCCAAAGTGTCTTGTTTTTAAGACTGTATTTCCTGGGGAAACATACGCAACAGCTTTTCTGGTGTTGTTAGAGGCAATGCAGCACAGAGACATTGTGATGGTCAACATCCAAATAAGCACTGGAAATGGAGTTTGTATATTTATGTTGATCTTAGACCACAGGTAATTTTCTTCTTAACATTCATATACTTGACTGTAGTGTCACTCAACAAATAACAGTAAATTGTTCTTTTTGTGTCACACTATATCACACTTGTCGGACCTCAATGAATGTACGAGAAGGTGGTATTTTTTTGACACAATACTACCATGTAAAAAAGGTATTATAGTTGGTAATGTGTTGATTATTAGCGTTGTCCTTTTTGGAGGTGTCCTATTGTTTTGGATAATATATTTGTAACTCTGTGATTTGTGGTCTCAAAAGTGATTTTCTTCCTATTAAATGTGATTTTTATGGGACCAAATGTAAACTGTAAACATGTTAAAAATGATTATTATTAGTTCAAATTCAACACAACCAATCTGTAGATAAGGATATAAGAATACAAAAGAATTACTGTGCATTATATTTTTGTTGTGTTTTGTTTATCACAACGATGATTTTTATGCAATCAAGCACAACTGGACAAAGTTTGCCATGGAATCCTCTACTTGGACTAAATGAGTTTTTTTTGTAAGAGTTGATGGGATGATGGGAAGGAGAAAGCTTATATAAATGACTTGCTTAGTCTTCCACGCACACTAAAACAAATGCTTGCAGGCTCTTTAAGTCACCTTGCTTTGTAAAGATGTACAACAACCAAATGCACTGCATTTTTAACTGAATAACAGTTTGTATTTATTTTAAAAAAGGAAAATAAAAAGCTGGTTACTTTACTTTTTGGCTGTTCATTTCAGTGAGTTGATGTAATGTGAAGTGTGTTATACAATACAATGACATAAAACATAAACGATCCCTATGCCATATTTTCTGTAAAGTAATGAAGTGTCTTATTTACAGCTTCAGTCAACAATATAATTGTTACAAAAACTGTACATTATCAATAGCACAATAAATGTTATCTTATATAAATTAAGTTTGTAGCTCAACAAGAGCTTGTCTTTTTACATATACATAATTCACACAATTGCTTGCATATCTTTAAACATATAAACAGTCGAAAGAGCAAATATGGTTATAAAACAAATAATTAAATCTCTTGCCTGCTTATTACAAAAAATGTAACACTTTAAAAATACGGTTCTATTGGTTAACAATTAGTTAATGCATTAGCTAACATGAATAACTATATTGACGTTAACAAGGATTAATAAATGCTGAACAAAAATGTGTTCATTGTTAGCTAATGCGTTTACTACTGTTTACATATACAAGGTTATTGTAAAGTGTTACTAAAAGAATGAATGGATCTCAAGTCCACAAAAATTGGCTTTTTCAGTAAAAACCATGCCATGACTTCACCAATGTTTTTCAAATAAATACTTTCAGTTCCCAATCTCACGCGTTTCATAGTATTGTTTGAGATCTGAGAATATGTCATTGGGGTTCCTACAACTCAGGTTGCAGAAACAGGCATTTATCCACATGACGTGCCAGGTGAAGCCGGATCCGTTAGGACACTGAAACTCTACCTCGACAGTCTTAGATTTATAAGGGACGCAGCAGCGCTCATCTGTACAGATTCCACAGTACTTGGGCTGGTAAGACTTTGTACTGGTACAGCCTGAGATAGTGAAGTTGTGTGGCCGCTTCTCCATGAAGATGTTTAAACACTTCTTTCCAGGCTTGTAGAGAAATATTTGTGGTCAGAAATATCCATACACATTATGTTATAAATGTTATATTACACATTGTTTTATATTCCTACAAATGTATAACATTTAGTTATTTTACCAACCACATTGTTAAAAGGGAGATTTCACCCCAAAATGAAAATTCTGTCATCATTAACTCACTCTCATAACAGTCTAAGTCACTTTTCACTTGCATTGCATGAATAAAAAGAGCAGCCACAAAAATCTCATTCTCATCTTTTTAGGCATGACATGAGGGTATATAAATGATGACCAATTTGTCGGTTTAGGGTGAATTGTCCATTTGAATGTATTAACTGGCTCAAGTGCATTCAGATGAGAGTATAAAGGCACAAAATGACTGCTTACCCTAATGTGCTTTGTGATGTCCACTTCGCAGGGCCGTATTTTACAGAGTCTGCTCTCTTTCACCATCTGACACTGCTTGTTTTTGTTTGTAATGCGTGCAGACACTCCACGGCCGCAGGTCTTTGAGCAGGGACTCCAGGAGGTGGTCTGGGTCACACAGTTCTTATTCGAGTCATCGTTTCCTCTAGAGAGACCTGTCAGAAAATAGAGATGACAGTAAGTGCTTCTTCATTTGTGAAAATGGGCAAATGATTTTAAGGATTGTTTATTTGTAATTACGGAAGTCGAGATAGCATTTAAACAGGACTATTTCCAGTTTATGAAATATTTATATGAAGCTGATCTTACTTTTGACTATTAGTATTATTTATTTCCTTAGTTGTAAACGCATTTTAGTTTCAAATTATATTTTTGTTGGATGTTTTGGTTTCATCTATACTTAAGCTTTACTTTCCTTGTCTGAAATTTTACATTGAACACAATGTCACATGATCAGTTTATCTTAAAATGCAGTGTGTTCACACCAAAATAACTACCTAAAACCCTTATCTACCCTGAATAAAAGTTTTAATGCATTTTGCAAAAATGTCAAAGGACAAAGAGAATACCAGCTTTTGTGTGTCGTGGTGCTGTCTTGCGCCCCCTCACAGATTCATCACAGATCCACTGTTCACAGCAGTGACCGGAGATTATGACCCGTTGTGGGCTCTGGCACCACAATCTGGGGGGCTGAGACTCATGACACAGTGAAACACAGCCAATCGCCCCACTTACACACAGACACTGATATCTGCAATTGGGCTGGAAGCTCTGGCCATTGCGATAGATAACACCATTGTATTCACAACCAGTGCCCGGCAGATCTGAACAGTGACAAGAGTAAAACTTTTATTGAATCATGGTTTATTTATTGATTTTAAAAGAAACAGCTGAGTGTATTAATGTATCAAATTATGAATGGGTTATATAATACAACATTAATGGCAAAAAAATATGCTTTATAATAAAAAGAAGTATTGTGTAAAAGCGATGCAAAAAAGTCAAACAGTGATTAGTAGGCTGTGTTAGAGGCCATGTGTTAGAACATGAACACTTACATGCACAAACTCCTCTTTCGTACCTCGGCTTGTCAACGCTGTAATCACAGTAAAGGCCACGATGATGGTCACAGTTGTCTTTTTCATTACAGACCTCCCCCAACTGTTTGGCACAAGCTTGGCAGCATTCACAGCCGTCCATGATCAGGCTGACACCTGGTGGGCAGGTGGAAGGAGTTTTAGGGCACTGGCAGGGCCATTGGCAGTACTGAGTGCGGTTGTTGCACTCCGTTACGCACAGTATCTCAGGGGAATCCTGGGCAAAAGTCAGCTGAGTCTGCAAGACACAAGCACAGACAGACATTTAGCATATAAAATAGCATTATAGAAATGTATCTTCATTGTCGTTGCTTTTTCTAAATTGTTACTTGAAAACCGTATGACACATTTGCACATTGGTTAACTACCCATGTGCATTTTCAAGAGTAAATGACGTCCAGAGGATGTCAGTATTCTATTAGATACCATGTATCACAATGTGTGACGTCACTGCACGGGTTCCTGCAATGCGTGTGACGTGACATAATTCCCTAAGAAAGTCTAATAATATGCAATAGCCTATTTAATAATGCGATTACTTGTACGGCATGTATAGTCTAATGCATATAGTGCACTAATGTTAATGCTATTCGTGCCTTAGTCAAAGAAAATCAATAATCCTTAAACAATGTCATTGTAGGCTAATTCATTGTTATTTGGGCGATATAGGCGATCCAAGCAAGGCCTGTAAAAAATCAAAATATTAATTGTAATTGTGATGTCTTCAGAATTGATATATTGATATTGGGACAAAATACAGTCGTTTTTAAGACGTCATTGTATGTGCAACTGCAATGCACATAGCCTGTAGGCCTTCTGTGATTATGAATATTAATTTCTAGCAATTCAATTTAACGTTAATGTTGATTAAATATATTTATATATTTGTTATCTTATGTTATTTAGTTCATTTAAAATACAAAACTACATGCTTGGATTCATACACGCAGTTTAGCCTCGTTTTATGTTATTTAGGGTGCATGTAACGTGCAATTTAATTCTTTAAAATCAAAATGTTTAGTTACCTGAAGTATTCCGGCGACTAACAGAACCCACGTCAGGAGCCACGTCATCACTGATTCTGAGCGATAAATGCACGAATCCAAAATGCGATGATGCTTTAATAATCGCCCGCGCGCATACAGTGTCCATTCATGAGTACAGTCACACGCGCTTCTGCTGCACGCGCTGATCTAAAGTTTCATCATAGGAGAAACCCACCACGCGCTTTTCCCAACAGACCAATAGCCAATAAAATCTCTCTTTCAGGCTCTTAAATATGAAAAGGAGGGACAATTTTGAGAACATTTCTGTAAGATAAAAAGTAAAAAATAATCAGTTAAAACTTTGGCACATTTTGCCACAGTCAAGTCCCTACAATTCTTATTTAATACCTTTGTTGAAAAACATAGAAAACAAATGTCCAGTAAAATGTCCTTTTAAAATTATGGAAGATAGTCCTTTCATTGTATTAATAGCCAACGTAATGCTTTATTTTTTTTAGAGGGAAATGGATGTGTCATCTGAAATGATACGCTTTTCAATGTCTTTGCACATCTCATTCACTCTACTGACAGCCGATTTATCATCACAACGCGAGCAAACCTTACTAACTAACTAACCTTTAAGACACAGACTCTGATAAATCTGACAAGCTGTAATCAGACCAAAATAATAATTGTAATGGGATTACTTGGAAATTATGTATCATAACTGGTAATATCAGCATCAAAATATTTATTTGTATCTGCAATATTTACTTTTCATAAAAGCATCTACTAAATACCATTTCCAAATAACATAATAGCATCAATAAAGGACCACTGTTATTTTTATTGCGTAAACCACACCTTTCCAAAGCAGTTTCTGTACGTTTTCCTTCTTGGCTCGCACTGGATTGCCTGGTTCAGATGAGGCAGAGAGTCTAGGCTTCATGCCAAAGGCAGCAGAGCATTGGAGTGATGCACAGTCCATTGAAACACTTAGAGATAGTGCTGCCACTCCGATGGCAATAATCTCTAAATCCAACGGTTAAATACCCCAAATCCCCCTTTTTAAACTTCCAACCATTCCATTGAATATAGAAAAAAGGCAGGATTTGCAGTTTATTTGTCTTGCTGTGGAAAAGAAATCACTTCTCATACATTAATGATCAATCGATGCAAATAAAAGACAAAAGTAGGGTATTCATTTGTTGTTTACGTTGTTATGCTCTTTCTGCTTATGAATGTAAGGCTCACATCACGGGTCACACACTATGAGTTACAGTTACACTGTCAGCAAATAAGGCTTCAAAAAGGGACTGAGCCAAAGTCATTAGTATTGCGATCCTTCAGGTATTGAAATGACACTAAAGTGAGGATTATGTGAGGTACAGGCCATTAAGATTATTTATGTGATTATTTATTATTTAAAAATGTTATCTAAAAAAATGGTGCTTCCTATAATCATTTATTTAAATCATAACACAGTATAGGGCCTATAGGAATTTTATGAAATCTTTAAGAAATAAATATGAATGTTTCTGATTTGTCAAATATGAATGATCTCTTTTTTTATGTTAACATAATTTTTGCATGACACAGAAGACTTAAAGGAGCATTGTGTGATTTTTAGCGGCATCTAGTGGTGTTGTTGCGAATTGTAACCAACAGCTCACTCCCCCTCCCTTTCAAAGCACTACTGGTGGCTGACACAGAACTAGTATGTCGCCACGTTTTCGCTTCTTTCCCAAACGAGATAGCGTGTTTACGCAACGTGCCAGGTAAGATTGTCCATTTAGGGCTACTGTGGAAACAACATTGCAACATTCCAAGCAAGGGGACCCCCGGTGTGTGTAGATAGAAATAGCTCATTCCAAGGTAAGAAAAACATAACGTTTCATTATGTAAGGTCTTTATGAAGACATACAGTAGTTATGCTTAATCTCTGCGCAGATGGGGATTTCCTCAAAATGAGCAAATAAGCAGCATTCAGGACTTGAACTCTCTTCTGTTTAGACTTAGGGAGCCAGTGCCACATAAGCACTTGTGCAATAACAGTCTGGATGCAGTCAAACATATTGCTCTGCATCTGGACACAGGAGCATCAACCAGAGAGAAAAACACAAACAGAAGCATTGCTGTGCTGTGCTGCCAGCAGTCAGATCATATCAAAGAAGAGGATATGAAACAACACACGCTCTATCATTAGAAATGGAGTTAATCGTGAATGCAGGAAAAGTGATATGTGGCTGAATTTGACCATATTTGGAGTGACAAAGTGAATTCCTCAGATTACAGAAGCTCAGAGGAATGTGGGCAATGGCTCCATTCTTGCATTCCTATCATTTTTTATTGTACCGTAATGGTATAGTTATTTGTCTCAGCATCACATCCGTCACATTTACATCATATTTCTAATGGTTCTAATTTATGTCATGCAACCATAGATACTCATCTGAGATGTGCAGATCTGACCATATTGTGACATAATAGTCACTTTTGCAGGGAAGACTAGGCCTGTATATGAAAACAAAACAAAATAGAACAGAGCACACCGCGGCCTGAATATCTGTTCACAGTCTGTCTAGTGATTTATTTTCACAAACAAACAAATCAGTTATTGCAACGAGGGCAGACGTTTCATTTGATCGGTTAAAATAAACATTATTTTGGAAAAGTTACTTTAAGCACAAACAATGTTCATTTATTTGACTTTTAAATCAACTTAGTTTATTTTTCTCAAATTCCTGACTTGGAAAGTCTCATCAGACTAAATCGCATGATTTATAACAAATAATTTCAAGGTATGTTCCAACACATAGAAACCTTTTCATAAATAAATGTCAGGATTTTTTCCTATTTGTTTATATTCTTAGGGCATGAATAGGAAGATTAGATTTTTTGGACATATTTTTCACATTTCATTTTCCACTTGAGTGGACATCTGAAGACGTATTGATATAGCTGTTCACTGCAGGTGTGCTCTATGCGTGAAAGGGTTAAATAGCCTGAGGTGTCCTCATTTGACTGCCATATTTGATTCTGCAAAGCAAAACAAGTGTTTTTAATATAAAGCTGGACAATTCTAGATTGTTGACATTGTCTGGGATGTCTATTATAAAAACATTTTTAATTTAGCATCTAAAGCTGCCAAATAAATAATTTGGAAACAATTTTCAGCAAGGAAAGAAGGATTTTGCAGTGCCGTCTAAGGGCCGGAAGATCATCGGCATCCAGTATGGTTTTCCGGCCTTGACCCTGACGCACAGAGATTGTTCCAGATTCTCTGAATCTTTGGACGATATTATGCACTGTAGATGATGATAACTTCAAACTCTTTGCAATTTTTCTCGGAGAAACTCCTTGCTGATATTGCTCCACATTTTTTTTCGCCGCAGCATTGGGGGAATTGGTGATCCTCGGCCCATCTTGACTTCTGAGAGACACTGCCACTCTCAGAGGCTCTTTTTATAATCAAATAATGTTGCCAAATGACCTAATAAGTTGCAAATTGGTCCTCCAGATGTTCCTTATATGTACATTTAACTCTTCCGACCTCGTATGGCTACCTGTCCCAACTTTTTTGGAATGTGTAGCTCTCATGAAATCCAAAATGAGCCAATATTTGGCATGACATTTCAAAATTTCAAAAGCGAGATCTGACATTTTTCCAAATTTCTTCTGTGTGTTCAGCAAACCAAATACATTTATACCGGGTTTGTAACAATCTGAGGGTGAGTAAATGATGATTTTTGGGTAAAGTATCCCTTTACATTCTATTTGAACTTAAGAAAAACATGCTTCTCCTGTGTCTTTGCTTTTGCTTTTTCCTCAGCACGCATTTACAATACCCCTCACGGCGACTGCCACCGACACACACAAACCATAACATAAAGTCCAGGCCTGGTCCTCTCTCACTGACGGTCCGGTCGCTCGTCCTCTTATGCTCCCGATCTCCTCCGTGATACGAGACCGATGCGCGTACAGCTGACGCTTGTTATCACTCACGCACCGGCCTCGAATCCCGGCTCTCGTCCCGCCTACGTCACTACAACGGCCATTCAAGTTTAATGGATCTTTGAAGAGTCATTGGTCAAAACAGAAATGAGTGTGAATGTTGTGTTCAAGAAAGATTTTGTTAGTTTTCTTTGATTCCAATACTTTCTTCTGTGGTTTTCGTGACTTTCTAAATAAGAATATTAATCTTCCCAATTTTATATTTTATAATATTTAGAAATATTTGTAATGTGTTGAAAGCTAACTCTTTACTTAGCAATGGGCAACTGTAGATAATTCTTTCATTCTGTTTTTTACACGCACTCTTAAAAATAAGGTTGTTCACAGCAATGCCATAGAAAAACATGCTTTACTAATTACACTAAAATGTAGATTACTGTAAAGTGCATTATTGCACGCAAAGAAATATTTATTAACCAAATTGATGTGAATAACATGGCTGTTATTTGAAGAAAGAAGCTCTTAAAACAGCCTTATGCACAAGACCATGTCTTCAGTTCTGTTAGCCTTAGGCCATAGTGTCTCACCGTGATACAGCTTTGAGTCATTAGACCTGGCTAACAGAAATCTGCCACGTGTTTGTGCTTCAGCGCTGCGGTGTCTGATGAGTTACATCTAACTGTTCAGCAGGACATTTTACCCACAATGCCTAATCTGCACTGTGACGTATCATTCTGTCCTTTGTAAGAGTTTCCACTGCACACTGCATGTATATACGTGGCCACAGTTCAAATAGAGGCCCATGTCACGGCTGTGGTCTCTGCGCCCATTAATCAGTCCGCTTATACCCCACCAGACATAGAAAGAATACATGAGAATGTACGTAGATAAAGGTGCCTATAGCAGTCTATAACTATTATCTATTTATTTAGCAGACCGAAGGTGGAACACATTTACTTTGCAGGGTTGAGGTTTGGCTATTAAATGTGTGAATTCCAAAGGCTATTTTTAATTTGTATGAAAGATCTATTAGTCTCACTATTTTTTCAGAGTTTAACTTAAAGGTATCCTACAAAATTGGTCAATGATGTGAAACAAAGTCGTATTTAAGGAGATACTTTACCAAAAAAGAAAATGTATTTACTCGCCTTCGAGTTTTTTCAGATCTTTATTCATTTACCTGATAAACACAGAGAGAGCTATTTGGAAGAATGCGTATAACCAAACAGATTTTGGCCCCCATTGACTCCCAAAGTTAGTTTATCATTTATTTTGTCCTGTTGAACACAAAAGAAGACATTTTGAGGAATGTAGGACAGCAAACAGTTCTGGGGCACTTTTGACTACCATTGTTATATTGCCTACTATGGTGGTCACTGTGGTGGTCAATGGGGGCAAAATCTGTTTGGTTATATGCATTCTTCCAAATATCTTTCTCTGTGTTCATCAGAACAAATAAATGTATACAGATTTGGAAAAACTCGAAGGTGAGTAAATGATGACAGAATTTTCATTTTTGGGTGAAGTATCCTTTAAAGTATTGGCATGGCAAGTTTAGTTGAGAATTGAGAAAATAAAATGTAGTTAATCAGAAGCACTGATGACTTTTACAGGCAGATAAAACTCTTATATTTTTGAGTCCAATTCCATGTAAACAAAAGAAACAATTTCAAGGGAAAAATACTTCTGCATACAGTATACGTCACAAGTAAGCCTTTAAAAAGAATTTTCTTTGACATAACAGAATGCCGAAACAAAATGGAGCAGATGATTAGAGATTAAATGTTTTTTTCATGTAATGGTGATATCTTATTGGTGTCTGTTTATCCAATAATAATGTTTTATTAAATAAATTTGAAAAGGTCGCAACCGATCTATTTTCCATGAGCACATGGGACCTCGGTGTAATGACATCTGCATAAACACATCATTTGAAAAATATTTGGAAAAGCAAGAAAATCACAATATGCTTGAAAACACTTTTTCTTCTTAAGTATTCTAAATAATGCTTTAGTGTGTTTGGATGCAGTGAAGCAGAAGTTAATTGTGACATTTCCTGTGAAGTTTGGTTTGCTGCTAATGTTTCACACAATTTCACACACTTAAATAATCATCAACATGTCAACCTAAAAAAAAGATCATGCGAGGGCGGAAGTGTCCAACAGTGGTAAAGTATTTGGAGGTAATTTTGCAGCATTACTACAAATTTTAGTGTTTTTTAGGGGTGTTACAGAATACCAGAATTGACATTATAACTGCAATATAAAAAAACATGATTATCGCTAATATAATTCCAGACAGATGAGATTTTTTTAAATAATCCAGCACCAATTTTAAGGTTGTGCACCGTGTCTACACCGGACGCGGCGCGACACTAGAAGATTATAAGTAATGGAAGCAGCCTTCTTGTCATAACAAAATGATAAGAGATAAAAATGATAGAAGCCTTTATCAAAAAGGTCGAAACTCTAAAAATTTAAACGTTAAGTATAAAGGACTATCCAAATGATTTACAGTATATGGCGCTTTTGACATTACACATCATTCCAAGATAGATTTACAGAAAACTCGTTCCATCTCTGCAAGATAAAACAAATGGGGCCTGATGAAAAATGGTTGTGTCTGAATCACATTATCTTGAATTGACATAGACTTTGATCCAAAGCATCTTAGCTGTTAAAAAGGTGTTGTGTGATTGTAGCCTAACTTCATACAATGAATAGCTACTTTAAGTTTTTTATTTTAAGCACTTTTTGTACTTGATATTCGTTTGTAAGTTATGAATAAGTTGTGGATCTTTAAGTCTGTCAGAGAAGTGTTCAAAGGGTATATTTGTACAATATAGTACTTTAAATGCTCCCTCAGGTTCAATTTAACCATCGAAATATAAGGTCTAGGATACGAAATCTCATGTAAAATGTTATACCTATTCTCCTAACTATGTTTTGATAAACTTCGCATGAGTGTCTAACACATAAGTGCTATTTCAAATGCAGAATCGTAAATAACAATCAAAATGTAGTTTTTTGTTTTTACAACTGGACATGAAAACCACAGTAATGCTTGGCAGCATGTTTGCATATCACACAGACGCACAAAGACCAAGACACTTACCCACTAATGCCAAATACAGGAAGTTGCACAACCCTCAATGACGTTCAGGGCGGCAACAATAACTTTTTAAAATAAACAAAGATCTAAAATTAAACATGAACATTGCAGAGTACTATACCAATTTTCTTTTGCATAAATTCATAATCCACAATTTCTGTTGTTGCATATTGTGGGAAGGAAGGAAACACAGTTAGGAAGGTCTTCCTCATTTTAGCAGAGGAAGTCTGTGGCTGTGCAATGTTATTTGCAGACCAATGTTTAGTTCAGATAAGCTTGCAGTGCATTGCAGGCCACTGAGAACGTAACACCGCTGGCATCGGGTCTGGACCTGGCCAGTTTTTCTTTACTCTGAATCACCTGCTTCAACTTTATTGCGAGCAACCAACCAGAAATTGAGCTTTGTCTTCTGGGAGGAAAAACAGATATGTAACTGCTTACGCTGAGAGGTAAAGAAACTGGTTTATGTTCTGTTTTTCAGTGGAGAAATGTTGACATTTATTGTGGTTTTCTGAATAAAAAGTCAGGGTAGAATGTTGGATGATATCTGAGGGTTTAATATTTTAACTGTGTATGGTTTGATAGAACATACATTATACAGTAGGCCTACATAGATGGTGCTCTACAGTATGTGATGCTCTCATCACAAACACGGCAGTTCAATGACTTATAATACAAATGGGTTTTAGATGAAACACTTTAACCTTTTATGTCCGATTGTAAATGTGAATTTAATGCTGATTATGAGCTATATTTAAATGATCAGGAAAGAGTCGAGTGGAAACAGTGGTAAACACAGGCTCCCCGCAGCTTCCCCGTTCTTGTTAGAGTGTTTTACACTTTTGAAGGGAAGTTGCTTCATTTAACAGCGTTAGTTGCGGTGTATGAATGTAAAATATGAATTTGCATTTCCAGCATCTAAAGGGCTGGGATCTCTACACTTTCATCATGGGGAGTGCAATAAGAAGACAGGAAAAGAAAGATACAGAGCCTAGCAGCTTGGACACAATGTTTAATGGTAAGCTTTCAACTAGTTTGAATACGTACAGGGTCAGACCAGGCTTGTTGTCACACGGTAAAGGTGCATTTTAGTAGTTTTTAGTCAATAGTTAAAGGGAATAGCTCAGGTTCCGTATAAATGTATTTGTTCTGTTGAATACAAAGAAATACATAAAAAAATGTTAGCAACTAACATTTCGTGGACATCATTTAGTGGGAAATATTAAAATGGTTGTCAAGGGTGCCCCAGAACGGTTTGTTATCCTAAATTATTCAAAATATCTCCTTTTTTACTATGGTAGTCAATGGTGGAATCTCAGCAAACAAAGAAATTTACAGTATGGAACAACTTGAGGGTGAGTAAATGAAGAAAGAATCTTTATTTTGGGGTGAACTATCCCATCAAGTTAAACAAATATTTAATATGTGAAAAATAACAATATCAAAAAAAGCACTTTGGGTAAGCAAGTACAATGCAAACAGTGAGGCAAGACTCAAATGAATAAAAGTAGATAGGTGAACTGTGGATCTCACAACTGGTTATCTCATTTTGTTTGTTCAGGTTTTGTGTTTTTAAATAAAGTTCACATTTTATCTGGTCATTCATTTTAGAAATGTGTATCCGTGATTTTAAGGATGGCACCTTAGCAAAAGTTGCGTTTCAAAAACCAACCCACCAAGATACAGTAAATATTCATTGTGTGACAACAGACTTTGGTCCCCCCATTTAATGTGTATGTGAGTATTTGTGACCTAATACTGTTCATTAATACAATCTTTTGATTGTACGCTCAAAGACTGTGACAACCTTATGGTGATCTCGGACTATCCCTGTCGGAACATCAGTGAGCCCATCTTTAAAATTGGCGAACGACTCAAGGGTCTTTCTCAGTAAGCAGAACTAAAATATATTTTCATGATATAAATTCATATTTACTCCATAGTACTTATAGCGATCTTTAATTTACTTATTGCCTCACAGAGATGGTTGCTGGTGGAAAGTTTGCTCTTCGCAAACAGGAACTGAGAACTACATTCCAAATAATCATGTAGCTAAAGTATATCATGGGTAAGTGTGCATTGTTATCTGCAAATAGACGTCAGTTTATGCAAAACGTTCACCTTTTGGTGTATATAAAATGGGATAAATGTATGTTCATTGTCACTAATAGAGCGATTGTGTTGTGCTTTAAGAGAATGTCTTCGCAGTTTTATTTTAAAGTGTTACAGCTTTTCCCCTTTGACACATGTACTATATGTCATGTTTCTAAAGATGGCTGTTTGAGGGGGTCGGGAGACAGAAGGCAGAAGAGCTTCTGTCATTACCTGGAAATAGCGTTGGATCTTTTCTTATCAGAGAAAGTCCAAGAGAGAGAGGTTGGTATACTAAAACGTCTTAAGTAACACTCTTCTGTTAAATCTGCACATTTAGTACTGATCACAGGAAGATGATGGCGGATGTGAGACGGTCACACACAGCCTCAATGATTTTGATGTCAACATCTTTTTAACTATAAGCTAATGGCTGATGTTTTCTCCAGGAGTGTACTCTCTATCTGTGCGACACAGGACCGTCAAGCACTATAAAATATTTCGTCTGACTAACAGCTGGTTTTATATCTCGCCACGTCTTACATTCCAGTGTCTAGAGGACATGGTCAATCACTACTCAGGTGAGAACTAAATGTTATAGATATTTAAAATGTTGATCATTTTTTGGTTGAACAATATTTTGACACTTTTGAACATGGCCTTGCTATGTCCTTACATTTCATAATTTGCTGAAAAGCCTATTAGAAGCTGTTCAATGACATCTTACCACATATAGTGACATGAGGGTGAGTAAATGAAGAAATAATTTTTAATTTGGGGGGAACTATCCCATTAAGTTAAGGTTTATATGCTGCATTTTAGGAATGAGACCCCTGGTCTCACTTATGTCTCTACCTTGGCCACTCGGAAACAGGATGCTGAAGTCAAATGCCAGACAAAGCTGTCAAGTTTTTTGAAATGCTTTTTGTAGATGTACGTTTCGAATGTGTGTGATGTATTAATGCTGATGTGGTTTCTCTTCAGACTCTTCAGATGGCATATGTTGTGTTCTCAGCGCTCCATGTCTGGCTTTATCGGCCTCTGCCCCGAACACAACCCATGACCGACCCGTAGTGATGCGCCGTAACTTGGATTGGAAGAAAGTAAACAGGTACCAAGTTCGCTTAAAGAATCGTGCTGATCATATTCTCCAGCTTTATTGGAGCTTCATTTTGTGTAGCCCTGGTTCTAAACTGGTACATATTTGTCGCTATGACTAGTTCACAGTTAATCAACCCAAATGAAGTGGATTGGGCGGACAACAGGGATAACGCGATGAGCTTTGGGGTGAGGAGCAGCATAGCTGCTTACATGTCTTTAACATCGATACCTCAGCCCGAGAACTCCAAAGACCGCAAGAAGAAGAGCAAGTCAATCTACGTGATACCCGACCATAATAACGTTATGGATGATGAGTTTTAGCAGATGACTATAGACTTTGAACACCTTGCACATTTCTTTGGTGTGATAATACTTTTGGACTGTATTGTGTTTCTCATGAATCTCATGTCTGCAGTGCTTCCAGATGTTACTTTGGATCTGTTTGATTATTTTTCTCAACAGTCATTTTTATTAAATTCTCATTACTATACTACAGTAATGTAATAAAGTAAAGGTTGCTGTAATGCAAAACTTTAAATATAAGTCAGTGTAACTTGAAAATACTGTCATAGTATTTCATAAATGTTATTAATAGGGTTATTTGTTTGTATAATTTTGATTAGATTTTAGGGTCACATACACATTCTATATCTTTTGTCAGTCAAGCACACATTTCTTCCATATTAACACTGTATATGAAATTAAACTATATAGTTGGGTGATGCAACCGCAGAATGTAACACAATCAAGCATGAAGAACTTAATTCTTTTATAGCTTTATAGGTTTCTGTGCGTGTGGGAATGCGTCAGCATGTGATAATTTAATGTACATACTGTATGTCTTTATCAAAAGTCACTGCTTATTTCAAACTTGTCAGTGACATATTTCATGAAAGGAAGTAATTTTAAATAAATATTTCCTTTTGCACTTTATTGAATGATATTATATTTCTTAGTCTGTTCTTCAGGACATGAAAGACTTTCAAATTCTACATCTCAATTAGGAAACACGTTGATCCTCTAACTATCCAAACCGCCACACAAACAAACTCTTGTGCTGGCTGATGGTATTATTTCCATACAGTGTGTTCAGACAGCAGCTTCATCTTAATGGTAACCATCTGGAACGTTAATTAGAGCCATTCATACCTCATATATCAGAAGTTTATATGCAACACACACGCAATGAAAAGAGCTAAAACTGCAGCATATGGTAAGAGACACTTACAGCAACTATAATGATTTCATTAACCGCTTCATCATCTGATGACTTTAATTGTCTTAATTGGATCCATATACAAACATTTTCTAAAAAAATTAAACACTGCAATCTTAGAGGGATGTTTAAACTGTCATTGCATCACAGAAAATACTGCATGTGAACTGTTCGCATTGTTTTACTGAATATCATTTTGGTGTGATAGAGGACTTTGGTTATGAGTATCGGGAAATTTTAATTCTAGTATACAAACAAGTTTGTCTTTGGTTTTCCCCAGGTTGATCTCATGGGAATTCATAACTATTTTACAAGGTGGCTAATTCGTATGAATTTGTATGATGTAGATCAGACAGAAAATGTATGATTGTTAGAAAGTCATACTGAAGCCCCTGCCCTAACCCCACCCTATCGTATAAAACTTTCTCGAATTTCGTATTAACGTCCACGATTAACCATACGAATTACCCTGCCATTGCCGTGAGATTGTGTTGGTTTCCCACAACATCGACAGATCTCCAACCTTCCACCCAATGCTTCGCCCTTCAGTTATATTGCTGAAGCTTGCTAACTAAAAACAAATGGTTAAATTTTATGTATATGGTTGTTTGCTTATAGTCAATTACTCTTAACACCTGATTTTCCGGATCAGATTCGGGCTCGAATTGATAAGGAAGGACCGATGCCATTGTATCACAGGCGTTCCATTTCCGTTCAGTTTTCGACCAATCACTACGCACTAGTAAACTGGCCATTCATATCACACCTCGCTTTTCAGAGTGATGTGCTTTGTAAAATATCAGCGCATTTCAGAGAGGCGGAGCAAAGAGGAGATACAAACATGCACAGTATGTGGAAAATACTGCGTTTTAAAACCTTAAATCATGTATATTACATCTAAAGCAAACAATAATATTTGTTTTAGCAGTGTCAAATGACCCCTTTAAGTCTATTACCAGCATTGTTTCCATGAATTGCAATGTTTACAGATAAGTACAAAAAGAGATTAGTACACACAGCAGATTTGGTCAGATAGCAACATAACTGTTGGTTATCACACCGAAAGCCACATCTATATCTTGCAGCATTTATAAAAAGAATGTAGAAACAATTCACCAAACGTTGAGAAAACACTACTGCAAAGAAGTCACGTCTATAAAAGAAACACATCATTGATGTGTCCTTTAAATAGTTAAATAAATTAAATATGCTTAAATAAAGGGTTGCCTAATAAATGTCCATAAAAGCTATTTTCGGGGGTCAAATAAGCATTGTCAAGATGTTTAATTTACATGCTTCTATAGTGTCGCAATAAAACTCAACTGTGGACCTACCTGTCCTGACATTTCCATTGTGCCATTTGATTCATGCAAAGCAACGCATGTTAGGATTTGTGAACGTTACAAAAAAACAATATGCTGAAAGTTTATGGGATCAGAATTGTTGCTATATTCTGAATAAATAAACTATAATCCGCAAATAAAAATAGAGAGTTTCACAAAAAAAATTAAATCCACATTTGCACAAAAAGTGAACCATAAATATATATGTTAGACGTTCAACAAAAAGAAATGGAATTCAGAAATAAATACAATGAGATTTGCAAATAAAAAATATTTTCAAATTGATTTTAACAGCATTTATTTGTAGATCGCTTTCTTCACATTTGTGGATCGCTTTCTGCACCTTTGTGGATCGCTTTCTGTGCATTTGTGAATTGCTGCACGCATTTGTGAATCGCTGCATGCATTTGTGAATCGCTGCATGCATTTGTCGATTAGTGCACACATTTGTGGATCAGTGCACACATTTGTCGATCAGTGCACACATTTGTCGATCAGTGCACACATTTGTCGATCAGTGCACACATTTGTGGATGGCTCTCTGTGCATTTGTGGATTTTGAAACATTTCTAACGTCAGGGGCGTTCGCACAATCCACAAATAGGTGGCTTGTTAAAACCCCTTACCCGCTCTCTGCAAATGGGTCCTCTGTCCTTGTCTCACCACCCCGATCATGACAGAATGAACCAACTATCACAGGACCCAGCAGACAGAGGGATCGGTCTGGCAATCCAGTCTGTGTCATGCAGGCAATCTAGCCTGTGTCCTGCCGGCTATCATGTCCGTATCTGCCCTTGTTTGAACTTCCCAAGTTTGGACTCTTGTGTTCCCTTTCTCTTGCACTCTTCTGCTTCCCCGTTTTGGTTATTTTATTATGTTGCCTTGTTTTTGTCAGTGTCACAGTCTGTCTCGTCTTGTTTGTGCCTTGAGGAGTCTCAGGTTGCCGCTGTCTTTTTAGTTTAGTGTAGTTTTGATGTTCATGTAAATAGTTCATTTTAGCCTTGTATTAGTCCTGTCTTGTTATCATATCCCCCTGTTTTGTTATTTTACCCCCTCGTGGGTTTTGTATTTATTTTTAAAGTCTTACAAGTTTACACTAGGCTAGACTAGGCTAGACTAGGCTAGACTTAGGCTAGACTAGACACAGGAACTCACAAAACAACCACAATGAACCAGCACAAGACAGAAGACATGAGGGCATTAAATAAGGGTCCAAATCAAGAGGGGGACAGGTGTAATGCATAAACTAATTAACAAGCAATAACAAGGAAACGAAAGGATGGGATCCTGTCATGATCCTGCCACTAGACCAAGAGAAACCTGACTTGATGTGGCAGAATCATGACACCATTCTCATTTCTTTGGTATTCACGCATTATAGACCATCCACTAGCTGTGAACGTGAACGTGCCCTATTGGTCAACGAAAGCGGAAGTTACCCGATTGGCTTGCATAGATAGTGGGCGTTGTCCACCTATTTGTGGATTGTGCGCACGCCTTGACTTCAGAACATACATTTATATTTATGCATTTGGCAGACGCTTTCGACTTACATTGAATTATCCTATACATTTATGCATAGGTATGTGCAATCGCCTTGGATCAAACCCACAACCTTGCGTTGTTAACGCAATGCTCTTACCACTGAGCACTGATGCACAAATGCGTGCAGCGATTCACAAATGCACAGTGAGCCATTCACAAATGCGTGCAGTGATTCACAAATGCACAGAAAGTGATCCACAAATGCACAGAAAGTGATCCACAAATGTGAAGAAAGCGATCTGCGAACATTTATTTTAAAATATTTTTATTTGCAAATCTCATTTATGAATTCCATTTCTTTTTGTGGAACGTCTAACATATATTTATTGTTCGCTTTTTGTGCATATGTGGATTAAAAACATTTTGAAACTGTATATTTATTTGCAGATCATAGTTTATTTATTCAGTCTATTGCAACAATTCTGATTCCTTAATAGTTCACCCAAAAATGAAGGCGGTACACATTCACTTTTACTGTACGAAACCTGCGCAAGTCAATAGGTAGCGCCTATGACAGAAGTTAGATTTTTGTGTTTACTGAATTTTTGTGTTTAAATGTGCTGCCTTTGCAAATATATTTCTATGAACATATTCATTTACACTTTGAAAATGTGTAAATGAAAATCTTTCTTGTTGATTATGCATTTTTGTCAGTTATACAGGTGAGAGTCATGGCTTTATTCGTCTTTGTACAAAGGAAGGAAAGCATGTTCTGAGAAGTATGCTTTGACTTGGCACATTTAAACACCTCTCCTGCTGTTTAAGGTAGCAGATGTGTTCCAGATGTGTCTCAGTCCAACCAAATAAAACAATGTGAAAAAGAAAATGGTTACATTGCCGTGTTTCATATTAATATTGCATTTTGCGCATGAAAAAAAGGAAATTGAATGACCCCCTCCCTTCCATGCGGAACAAGTCATTCCTCTCTTTGGTTTAAATCTGTAAGGTTAACTATTTCCTTGGTATTATAAAACTGTGTTTCTAAAGAATTAGTCATTGTTTAATCAGAGGGACATTTATATTTTGTTTAGGAAACATCAAGATTATCAATTAATTCTTTACTACACAAAGCTATTGTGTGGCTTCCCAAACGTATATACTTATAATATAGATAGAAGAAGCAATATTTTAATACATTTAACATATTTTATGGTTCAAATGTATTGTTATTGCATGGCAATGTAAAAAACAAACAAACATTACCTTACAATAAATTACAAAGGATAAGCCTTAAAGAAGAGTTTGTCCCTAAAGCCATGTATGTATGGTGACTTAAGGTTAAGTTAATGGTTCATGGGAGGCAGAAATTAGTTCAAGTCAGCAATCTGTTTTCTCTTCATCTTGTGAGATTTCTGTGTAAATCTGTTTAATTTATCAACAGTGTTTTTTTGTCTTGGCGGGATCAAAACTTCGGACAAAAGACTTTTGAAAATGATACTTTACATTTTGCCAAAACATGACACTGGTAGTTTTAGTATAGATATAAAAACCATGTTGATATTTACTAATTGATGGAAACTTTCTAGGGTTTTATACCGTATAAAATATAATGTAATATAATTGGGATAATATTGGTAATAACTGAGAATAATATGAATGTTTTTATTATCAACAGCGTTTTAAAGAATATAAACTTTGTGGTTTGCGAAACATTATCATTACGCTTCAGTTTAAGGCCAATTCCTGTTTCTATGTCTCTTTTTTTGAAACTGTGCATGTTTTATATAAAAACAGATATTAGATGGAATGTGAGCTCAACTTCCTTTTGTTTGACAGTTTAGTAGATTGGTGTGGTAGGGAGATAAAAATATATGTCTGCAAAGATCATCAACGCCAGTGCTGATTATGACATCATTTTTATGTTCCAGTGTTTGTCAATGTTGAAACATAGGGCCATGGCCTTTGACATCCTTGGTCAGTAATTATGAGACAGGAAGAAGATGTGAAACGAGTAGATGTCCCGTAACCTTTTAAAATGAGTCTTAAAATGTCGACTGGCCTGCACAACACAAACAAGGTGTGATAAGATTTACAGCCTTTTAGGTTGACATGATAAAGTTTCAGTAAAAATTACTTGGATTTATACACACCGAGCTAGGGAGTTGGTTCTGCAACAAAAAGAAAGCAGAACTATAGCGTCTTCAAGAAATGTTCAGTTTACATTTCTAAAAACAACCTTAAGGTAGTAAGTGAGCCATAGACAAAAGTATCACAGCAACTTATTTTCCAGCTGCCGATGTTGGAAAAAGTCGAACTGCCTCTATGCCACTGCCCTAAAACAAAAAGAATCAAATAAAACTGGGCTGGCGTGTAATGTTAATATAATTAACATGTTTCCCGGGATGAATAAATCTCTAATGTCAGATATTGTTCATCGTTTCGTGGATCCATTGCAAAAGTAATATCCCAGAATTCAGTTCTGCTTATTAAGTGAGTTTCTCAAAATACATGCATTGAAATGAGCTTGCATGAGCAGGATGCTTTCGCATTGGTCTGCCACAGTAGGCTACATTGTATTGAATGCATATTATTTTATCATCCAATTTACAATAGAAGCCAGTTTGCAGAACATGCGGGAATGTATCAGCAATGCAGAAACGGGAGGTAAAGCCCATCCAGGACATTAGAGTCAGGGAGATAGCGACACCTTGTGGTACCAATTTCCATTTCAGTTTCCTTCACCGAATTCTTCACAGGTGGAAAGACCCCCCAAACTCTGCACGATACGCAACACTATTGAATTTGTTATAGTTTCTTGAATAATTGACTGGAACTTGAATACACAAAGCATTTAAAGCCATATCTTAGCATTTTTTACATTTATTCCTTCTCCTGTAGGCTACTGACTTTTTTGTACATCTATTGTCGCATTATGCACGAGAGTAAGGCCATCTACTGTTGTAATGTAGCCACATTGCTCTTTTAAATCTTAACAGTGTTGAAAATATGTAAATATTTTAAAGTTTGTATGAAATACATCTGCTCAGGGTACTGTACATCCATCACAAAACATCTTGTTCACTTTTTTTGTGACACAAATGTTTATTAATAATAGTGATTATCCTATTTATTCCATGTAGGTAATTGCTGAAAGGGCCTTGTCCATGCGTACACGGGTATTTTTATAAACTGAGTTTTTCCTACACGCAAACGCAAAAAACACGCTATAAAGCGCTGTCAAAAGCATGCCAAACCAACACGTGGCGAAATAACCATAAAGCAATGGTGGCCAATCAGGAGCCTGGAATCGGACGTCAAACAAAGGCGATAGCTGCACGCATTCCAACGTCATACGTCAAATGTCGTCCCAACGACAACACCGGTAAGGTATCGCGTGCATTAAATCATAGCTTTAAACTACCGCCTTTAAGACCTTTACGACCATTTAAGACATCAGTATCCACCATAATCGTATACTTTAATACTATATATATATATATATATATATATATATATATATATATATATTATCCTGCAGAACCGTATATTTACTGAAGAACTGATTAGTGTGTCTGCGTTTAGTTGTCTGTGCCTGCAACCAGTCATCGAAAAAGAAAATGGCGGCCTCCATAGGTAAAAAATAGTATTACATTTAGGTTTTTTGAATGAATTGAAAATGTTTGATGTGTTTCTAACGACAAATGCTAGTAGTGTAAGGCTTTTACAACGCATTAAGCCAGGGGTATTCAATTAAAGTTCCAAGAGGTCCGGTCTTGTAACAACCAGGCAAATGGAAGGAAGAGACCAAACACCACAGGAACCAGTATAAAAGCTTTATTTCATTAAAACCATAAAAACACTCATACCGCACATTACCCCCCTTTAGTCAAGGCTTGCTGAAATCTCCCAGACGCCAGATCCCCAAAGACAGGAGACACGGCGCTCGATCTCGCACTGGGTCAGGCAATAATCCAGATTTCAGTGGCCCCCCGAAGAGTGAACGCAGCATGTAGCCCAGATGCGTAGGCTGAATGTCATCCGGTGATCCACAAAACCACACCGTTGTCGGATCTCACTAGTAGTCAGGAGCTCTACTAACCAACAAAGCAGGCCCTCACTAACTAGTTCTATTAAAGCCTCACTAACCAGCTCTATTGCTAAAAACACAAGTTTCGTGAGGTGGCAAAGCAGTGATAAATGGCTACCCTAACGTCACAGGCGAAAAGTGAAATCATAACAAAATGTACAAATGAGATAGTAGGAAATAGGAATTCACACGAATGATCCACCTTGTAAAACAGGTATGACTTCCCATCAGATTGCGTTTAGATATATTTATATATGGAAGATATCGCATATTAAAATACTTTGGGTTGAAAGTCGTGCTGGGTGACACGAAAAAAGTTGAAATTCGTGTCCACAAATGAATAGATTACAGTTCATGACAATGTCGCAAATTCCCTTGAGACTGTGTTGAATTATTATGAATAATATGTACGTTATCTATGAATCTGTAATGCAAAAACGTACCCCCATGCAGGTGTTGCGCAGTAGCAGTTTATTGCACTGATTATCTGTGCGTCTTTTGGATTTGCTGTGTTTTGATGTAGATAAACTTGTCTACCTCGCTGCTACTACTCACAGATCCTAAATTACATGATACATTTTGAGACTGATCATCATAAATATTACATTTAGAAAAATTTTAAATGATCTTTGAAATGGTCTCTAATTTTTTTCTGCTGTTGTATATCTGATACATTTGTAGGTTTTTAAACCATTCTGTAAATCTGTTTTGATCTGGCTGTTGATCCGGTATTTTTTATCTGACTAGAACCTTTCTTATTTTGCCAAAACATTGTCATCTGCACTGCCTGCAAATCTTGGTATGAGTGGGAAACAGTGACACTTGGTGGCTCTACTGGACTATCAGAATGCAGTATGCACTGATGTATAAACTAGTAATGTTAGAAAGGCTATTTTCTGGAGGTTTATGCTAAAAATATTTCCCTGTTGATTTTAGCCTGTAGCTATGTATATTCGGTGTTGATACACCCATTCAATGACTAATGTCAGAGTCGAATAATTGATCTCACCAATTTCACCTGAATTAGACTCATGTATACATTTGTACAACTTGTATACTATTATTAGTATTATAATATAAATGGTGCTAGAAGTTCTGGCCGCAACACTTTTAGTTTTAGAATTTTCTTTTCTAACATAATGAGACCCTATTACAAAAATGTGCCATTGTGCATTGAAATACACCTAAATGTAATAGAATAGAATAGTGGTTAAGAAACTGGTGCACAAGAGTGAAACTTAAATGTTTTGTGAAATGGTTTCATGAACGGTATTAAAATATTGTGTTTAATACTTTCACTCTTAAGTCAACAGGAAGGATGACGTTGGCTGCAACACCGTAAGGGCATCAGTAGATGGCGCTAGATATGTGAGTAGTTAAAAGTGTTAAAGTGAACCTCACATCTACAAAATTCCAATATGTTTACAAAGACATTAAAATAGCAAAATAGACTGAATTTGAGCTGAAGCTATTAAAGAGCTTTCAGTGATATTGTCAAGAACAGCAAATGACAGCTATTTCTGTTCATAACATATCTTCACATAAAACAAGTACAGTCCTACAAAGGCTATAAGAGACACAAAACATTGTTGTCCTTTAAATCCTTGTGATATGAAGTTTTCATGTTAAGAGTGTCTCAGGCTGTCCGTCAGTCCTTAAATTCTCTTTCAGTCCTTAAATTCTCTGTGGTGCAGATGTGCTTTAAACATTTGAAAGGGAGGGAGGATTAACATTGAACCCTCTGGTTATGAAGCTCATACATCTGTGCAATAAACCTGTCATATCCCATTTTACAAAAGGTGTGTAATAAATTATACCCTGTTTTATAACAGGCAAAGCTTCATAAAATAATTGGTTTGAATGGACTTCATAGACTTATTTATTCAAGGTAAAGCACCGTAAGAGGGCATCTTACTATCTGCTCCCACATGCCTAAACTCAGCTCGGCTGTCAAAGTTGGGGCAATCCAAAAAGGGCTGCCAGGCATTGACTACAAAGGCTCCGTGACAGTCTTGTCAGAATTGGTTTTCCGCTGAGATTGCGAACAAAATCTGTGGTTGCTTTTGAACTTTTGAGATGATATGATTAATGACAACATGCCAGACAAGAGGATGAGAGGACGTCCTGAAACATTAGCTGTCTGTCTGACTCTTCATTAGCAAACACCTCGTGAAAACCAGTCTCTGCTTCATGTCACACACAATTCTTGCACTGTGGAACTCATCAAGAACTACCGAATTTAACAAAATAAGGATTAGGAAAATAATCATATAATCCCTGTGAGAATGTACAGATTTATACATGATTTAGAGGAAAACCTTCAAAGAGACCATTCACATATTCCTGCAGTTTTTAAACAACACAATGTAACATTCATGAAGTTTAACATGCTGAATATGAAAACACAGTAATTCGTTTTACCATCGACGGAAATATTTTCACACATTTCGGTATTATTACTCATACACAGAAATTACAAGGTACTGGCATAAAACGGAGCTAAAAAACAGTTTAACATAACATAACAAAACTTCAGAAGTGTACATTTGGTAGTTTTTGCCTTTTACTACATCACAAACCAAGTTCCAGATTATCGCTTCATTCCCCTGTGCTACAGACATTTCTATATTCTTCTGACGTTGACAATTGAAAGATACATTTAAAAATATGTGAAAATTTGTACAGTTTTGTTTCGTTTGCAATATACCGATTTATCATACAGTAATTCATTATATAAGCGCAACATTTGCTAAATATTCACTAAAACATAATTTGCACCGCAGAATTGTACAAGAACTATAAAAATGTGTTGCACTGCACTTATTTTTGATAATCTAATCGTTTTCTAGGCATCAGATCCAGTTTATCTATTTGCTTATGTAAATGCAAATGGTTTTTACATATATTTTAATATTTGTTAATCTTGTAACGTTCAGAATATTAAAGTCTGACGCTGTTAACGTTTTTTCCCATCCATCTTTATCTTCAGTTGATCATTTTACTTCTGGACTCGACCGACATACTTCACAAGGGTTACAAGCTTGTGTGTGAGGACTTTTAATAATAGGATGCTATAAATGCTGTCCGTGTTCCAGAACATTCTGGACTTAAAAAGATACCACCAGCTCTGTTGTAACCAAAGGCATCAGCTAACCGGCCACTCACATTATTATGTTTTCCTTCTGTGTAACAAATCTACCTGATATTTCCTGCCTCGGAGACAATGGTGTAAAAAGTACGCAGGGGATGAGCAAGTATGTGAGGTCAAGGTGCATACTTCGCTTTCTCTGCAGCCTCACAGAATGAATAAACTTCAGAGGGCGCCGCTGAGAAGACAGCCCACACCCATCTTTCAGATAGAGAAGAGTTTCAGGCACTTGAATCACATGATTTCGCAAAGATAAAGATTTTATCAAGTGCAAAGTCAGCACTTTACATTCACTTACATTTTTAACATCAGATTGCTTCCCATCAACGGCCCTCATGTGACATGTTTTAGAGATTTACTTTGGATTTAACATCCTGCTAGAATTCTAATTTGTCATTTTGCACTATTTGATCTAAACCCCTTCATTTATAATCTCAAAGTTCTGTACATTGCCTTGTGGAACTGAGCCACGCAGGGTGCTCTCAGGGTAGAAAGGCTGTCAGCATTGCTGTCATTATTTCTAAAAGCATGGAAAAGAGCTTTTTAAGTTGGCAGGTTATTCTGAAGATGCATGCTCAAATAGATGCAGCCATGAAGAAGTATGTTCTCTTTGCTAAATAAAGTTGAAATTTAAGATTTTTCAAATCGCCAAACTGAAAGTGAAATGGCCTTTATTAAAACAATAACAATCACTTCTTCATTAGATTCATTGCAGTGGATTTATGGGGAAAAGAACCATGATCAGATCACATTTTGGTTGCATTGATGCTGCTCCATATAGGCTACAATTGAAGGAAATGACTTTTGACATTGCTGTCAAATGTCTGGAAACAAGTTTGCAGAGTGGTAGACCTCTGTTCTTGTGTTGGCGAAGTAAAAACCACTTTTGAGGCTCAAAGTCTGTGTGTGGAGTTTTTTTTGGCCTCCTTTCCAGAGGCTGTGGTTTGAGGAAGTGTTCTCATGTCACCTAATACTCATGACTAACATCCCTGAAGTCTTGTATTACTGTAATACATGTGACTTAAGCAAAGCTGGTTACTTCTGCAAAAAACGTCAGACAGAATTCTGTTCACACATTTCAGAAACCTTCCATGGTTACTTTTTTAAGCCTTTTGTGAAATTGCACATATTCAAACTGATTTCCAAGACGCCTCCCTATAGTCTTTCTTTTGTTGTGTGTGGCTGGTCAGGACGCTCAAGCAAACCACTTTTTGTGGAATTTAATCTACAAAATGGCTTATTTTATTTATATGTATTTAACTTCAGTTAACAT
>NC_136784.1:13918270-13973270 GCF_947034865.1 Barbatula barbatula
CACAGCTCGAAACCTTTTAAATCCATCAACCGCCTTAACAGGTGGTAGGTTTGTTCTCCATGACCCTGATTCCACGTTCATTTATGTCCCGTTGCGTGTCTCTGTTTTTCAGCGTGTGTGTCTGTGTTTGTAATGAACCCCTCTGGCTGGTAGGTTTCCCCGCTAAAGTGTGCAACCCTATACGCTCGGGATCAGCAAAGTTTAGCTTCTCACAGACACAAGGCTCCATTCATGGCCTCGTTTATAAACCTTTGAGAGATATTTTGATAAGTGTGAATTGTGGGGGCATATTCATAAATAATTACCACAGCGGCATTAACATGCTTCCTGTTCTCCTCTCCGCTCCTCAGAGAGCACTTGACAGAAAATGGTGGGTAAACTTAGCTTGTGCTGATAGGGAAGAGGTGGGAATATTTTCTCTCTCTCTGATGTGTGTGACTGTTGAGTCATGAGCTTTGGTACAGAGATCAGAAGCTGAAGGGAAAGTCCCGAGTCTTTTCCATCTGCACCTGGACAGACTTGCATTCCACAGGCCACAGGACTGAATGAAGAGACTGTACAAGTGTGTTTGCGTGTTGGTTGGTACTGCCCTGCAGTTGTGCCCTAAAATGTGAAGTATGCTGATGCTGTACGAATCCTGAATTCCTAACCACATGAAAACACATTTGGAAAAGCACGAAATTACTTTGTTGATTTTGTTAAAGTGATAGTTCACCCAAGAATGAACAGTCTGTCATCATTTTCTCACCCTCTTGCCATTTCCAACCTGTATCCCTTTCTCTCTTTGGCGAAACACAAAAGAAGATATTTTGAATAAAGTTGGTAAACCGAACAGCAGCACCATTCACTGCTATTGTATGGACACAAAATCAATGCAAGTGAATGGGTGCCGGTTAACAGAATTCTTCAAAATATCTTCTTTTGTGTCCTGCAGAAGTAAGAAAGTCATACAGGTTTGAATTTAACTTTGAAAAAGAGGTTTACAGTCTCACCGGTGCTATTTATACAACCTCTCACCTGTTTTACTACACAGACGCGTCAAACACACACAACTTATAACTCAAGGCTAAACTTGACTATCATATTCAACTGTTGACATTATTATTAGATTTAAAGCAAAACATGATTCCGCTGATTTATGGACCTTTCAAATCGTAAGGACCACTTCAAATGTCAATGCAAGTTCGTTTTGGACTGATTTGGGAAGATAAGTACAGAAATGTCTCTCACAAGCAGAGCCAAACACACACATACCATGTACTTCCCACTAACCTATATTGTGTTAGGTTAATTATAATTGCCGTAAACTACACCCGACCCTCAAAGTTTAACCCTAAATTAACCTTGAGGTTTTTAAGAAGTCTTTCCCAAACGTTTCCTGAGAGCTTTTATCAGATTTAGCTGACTTCTATACACATTTGTTTGGCAACTCGGTCATGCCAAAATGTATTTGTAAAGCATTTTTCACAACAGTTTTTTCGTACCCCCTTCTGAGGCAGCCAGAGGTGACTGTGGTCAGGAAAAAACTCCCCAAGATTCCCCAAAATGAATCCCTGAACGTAACACACACACTTTTCTCCCCGTCTCCTCGTCTGACTGAAGTGTTTGAAAGTCCTGACGGAATGCTGTCCTGATTACCTAAAATAGGAGCAGGACGGGCTTCACACACGCTGAGGGCCAGAACCTTGTTGTTTCCGGAGTCATCTCTGACCTTCTGTCTTTTGTCCGCTGTAGAGGGTCTTGTGTGGGAGCCGCAGCCTTTCCCAGACACAACAGAAACCAGAGGCTGTGGTTCCTTTCATGGCTTCCTCTTCATTGTTTGCTTGTCTGCGAGACTGGAAACCAGTAATGACAGACAGACGACTCTGGTCTCTCTTATCCCGTGTTTGAGAAGAAACTCGAACTGGTTTTGAAGCAGTGAGAGATCAAGGCCGATGGCTGAGCTCCATGCTTTTCCCACACTGTCAGAGACGACGTAACCTGAAATGCTAATCATGTTGCTTTCAGTCCGAGGGCCAGATTTCCTTGTCGCATCGGTGCCAAGTTGCAGAAGTGGTTTTCTTTTGGTTGTGTGTGTTGTGATAAGCAAGGTTGAGTAGCAGGAATACCACTTTTGGAAAATCCAGGTGAAGCGAGTTGATGCATGATAGCTACTACTAGACTATTTTGGACCAGCGATAAATAAACCAGCTTAAGGTTGGTGTTTTTTGGAAACTGGTAGCTAGTTGACCAGCCATTATCTGACCTTATATCACGAATGACAGGCTACCAGCTAGAATCCAGCTAGCATGTTCTAAAATGATTCAGTTCAGAAAAGGGAACTGGCCTCTGGCTGAATATTTAAAGCACCACGGTGAGCACTAACTTTGAGAAACAGGACTTGTAAATTGACAGGAAACGTTACAAGAGCACTGATAGCTTAGCCAGATGCTAGATCCCCTGTGTGAGCTTGTGCACAGAATGTCTGAGGCTTTGTGTGTGTTTGTAGCTACGTTCAGAGGTGACTGTAAGGTCATATGTCGCTTATTACATTAACTCTTTCAGCGATGCTCATTAAGTCCTCAGACAGTGAGCCAATTGCACATCGTATATGCGACAACTTTTCAACTAAAAAGGAAAACTGTTCGTTTATGCAAAACTAAAAAAACTGATGTCTTGAGTGTGCATTTTAGGTGTTCAGTCTGTAGGTAAATGCAAGTATTCCTGAAACAATAAGGGTGGTCTACTGGACTGTGTTTGTGCGACGCAACATACCTATAATGTTTCTGCAGCAAAAAGTAGAGTCTCTCCAGCAGAGACACATTATTTACTTATATACACCAACAAAGGGATTAATAAGCATTTTGGGTTAAACTTTAATATGCATATGTATTGTTTCTTTACACAGTGACATCGCCAACTACTGGCCTGTGTGGAAAATACATAGTTTTTCTCTTTTTCATGGATCCATGTAAACGCAGATCATTCTGTGTCTAAGAATTTACTCATTTTTTTAACTACCCAGATTCCCAAATGAAACCTATGGCATCACATGTAAAGAACCATATGATATATTTAAAAAGTAGTGACGTTACACACTTGACATCAGATGTTTATAATACATCACCATATGTTGAAAGTGATCCCATGGATGTTTACATAGGAATTTTCATTGGATTCACATAAAGGTGTGCTTTTTATAATTTTTTTTATTTATATTTAGGGAAAAAAACATGTTTCATCTATGTTTTTAGTACTTTTTTTCACTAAAATTGAATAGCTCTTTTTTCATAAATGTGATTTAACGGAGGTAAATCACAATATTTAACAATACGGGATATACTCTCTAGCCTAAAAAAGTAATGTTTAAAGCACACCTCTTCTGTGAATACTTGACAGACAAATGAAAAAAAGCACACTAACCCTCTTCTCTCTAGGGAGTTTTTCGACCTTAAAATAATCTCTCTAAAATAATTTATTAACCGGACAAATTTTCCAAACTGTAAATTAGACTACAGATAATGTAATGTTGCCGGGTCTCAATACCTTACGTAGCAGGAGCGTGCCTCGTCACAATTTTAGTGTTAAGCTTGTAAACGATGATTACCAAACCACTATAAACCTTTTATGGTCAAAAGTTGCGGATTCCTAAGTTCAATGCACATAGACTTATGTTATCGGTATCTATAGTTACTATGCTAGCCACTGTTCTCGTAGCGAGTTGAGTGTAAGTTAGTGATTGCACCTATTACACAAAGCACAGCGCCTGTTTGGTCGTGAGTGTGTTTCCGAAAATATAACTTCATAAAATATATTTGTGTTGGTTATTAAACACATTCACGTCCATGCATTGTATTTTGGGTGACTGCAATTATGCTATGTGCTAATGGCTAACAACCAGCTGCTACCTCAGAATCTAGTTTGAGCTATAAGTATAGCCCAGTAGTATATGAACACCATACAATGGTGAATAATAAAATAATTAAGGTTGGGGGGTGAGGGGTCTTTGGAAAAGGGCTTTTCTATGGCCACCTTATACGCATTCAATTGCTTAAATACACAATCTGAAGCGTAAACCATTTCATGCGAATGACTTAAGCAAAGCAGCAAAACTCATTGTTTAACACTCCTATTTTCGTGGTCACCCCTGCTCTTCCTGTGCAAGTGACCGATTGGTGTTCTCTCAGCAGGTTGGGGTCCACTGACCTACTTGTTCACAATGACAAGACTGTTTCTTCCTGGCGGTAACAAATAGTGAACGGGGGACATCCTGTGGGCTTGGAGAAAGCATGATGTATGTGACTCCCACCATGTCTCTCCCTTTTTCTCTCTCTCATGTATTCTTTTGCATTGGGGCTGCACAGTTACCCTGTGTTAACTTTTTCCCCTTTGACCCTCCACCCCACCTCCCCACAGGAAGAGCCAATGACAGACTCTCTCTCAGGAGACAAGCGTGTATGTTACAGCTTTGTGAAGTTCATGTTTCAACACTACATGTTCTTGGTGAATCATACTCTTGCTTTTTAACACAGTCTTATTCACACGTTGTAACATTTCTCAAGCGTTCGCCAGATGTTTGAAAAGCGTAAAGTTAACCTCAGTTTACATTTACATTTAGTCATTTAGCAGAGGCTTTTATCCAAAGCGACATACAAATAGTTTGGGGAGCAATATGCGATATGTCATAAAAGAGAAATAGAACAATAGGTGCTAATACAAAGTTACTAGTTTTAACAAAAGCTAGACCAATACCTGTTGAGAGAAGATGGTTAGTGTGCTTTTTTTCATTTGTCTGTCAAATATTCACAGAAAATGTGTTAATTAAGTAGTTTTTTGAAGGTTGTGAGATATGTGGTTGACGAAGCGATTTAATGCCCTTATGAGAAGGCAATACAAGGCGGCGCTCATTTGCTGAACGCAGGGTTCTTGATGGGTTGTAGGAGGGTGTGAAAGTATGCCGGTGCAAATCCAGTGATAGTCCTGTAGGCAAACATCAGTGACTTGATACGGGCTTTAACCGGTAGCCAGTGGAAAGAGAAGAAAAGGGGTGTGACATGAGCCCTTTTGGGCTGTTGGAAGACGAGGCGTGCTGCTGGGTTTTGAACCAGCTGAAGTGGTTTGATAGCCTTTGCAGAAAGACCAGCAAGGAGAGCATTGCAGTAGTCCAACCTTGAGATGACCAGGGCCTGGACAAAGGAGTTGTGCTGCATGCTCAGTGAGGTAGGGTCAAACCTTTTGAATGTTAAAAAGGGCATATAGACAGGATCGCGTTGTCTTTGCAGTTGAAGGCTCATTCTGTCTCATGTCTAAAAACTTTCTAAAGACAGTGGTTCCACTACTGGGCTCTGAAGATGGCAATGTGCTGCAGACATTGCCAGACATGTCTAGGTCGACTTCAAGCCTGTATTGTGAAATTAATAACGTAAGAAGTGTACGATCAATAATAGATGACACTGTGACTTTTGCCCCCAGACAAGACAGAAGATTATGAATTATGGATTGTTTTTCATGGGTAGGGAGGTTTGTATTTTCTTGTTTTGCTTGAGAGATTACCTTCATATCATTCCTGTATACTTTTTTCAGAACACAATAGGAGAAATTGAATTAACCCATTTGTTTGGATTTAATTCCTTTTTTAGGCAAGCCGTCACAGCTCTTTTAATGGTTTTACTTTCCAGTGTGCCATACCAAGCTTGGACATTTACAAAACGGAAGAACTGTCCACATCTTAAGTGCCATGTTTGTTAGAGCCCCCTCCCCGACATCCGTTGAGAGGGTTCAAAACCAAAATTTGGGGTGGTCAATTCAAACCCTTGTTTCATTCATACCCTTGATCTTCTGGAGAGTAATAGGACTTCTCCATGACGTAGGAGATGGAGATTTATGATTCACATTTCCCCCTTTTCCCCGTTTCAGAATTCTCCTCTTTTGTATGCTGTCAGGTTGGCAGTGTTTGGCTAGCATGTTCAGCTTTCATCAGCCTGTGCTTAAGATTGGGCTTCCATCTGCTCATCAGAATGCTAAACATCAAAGGCCATCTCTGTCCATGTTTTAAAGACTATTTGGGAGAATTTGGAGGCCTTGCAAACAATAATGATCAAAGTTCTTCGTGTCTTTCTTGGTCGTCCGACATGTTTAGTCATATAGCCATTTCTTTTGTAAAAACGCTAAAGATAGAACATGCTTGTTAGCGACTGAGCTATTCATCCACACACCAGTCCTCCACATGTTCAAAGCAGCCCGGATGCTTTGATTGAGGTTCTCCAGGCATTTTATTTCATGTTTTGCTGTGTGTACTCATTCTTCCTGGATTCCTGAAGATTTTTCTTAAGTATTTTCTTCTGCAGTATTTTAACTGCAATGGTGTGACAGAAATCCTCCCACCTCCCTGCCACTCCCTCTATTTTTACCCATTTTAATACTTTATCTTGCCTGGGTTTGTTATTTCTGTAAGAAGATATTTAAGCACTGCAATGCTTTGCTGAGTAAGCAGGTCGGGAGTTAAGACTGATCAAACGTAACCACTCGGTGGTATCAACGTACACACACACGCAAATGCGCTCAAATGTGCACATCACACACTCTTTATAATACACAATATCAGCATGAGAACCGCATGTTTGGTCTTACTGTTTCCTTCCTTCTTGTATGTATTCATACCATTCACACATGGACTCATTTATGGTAACCATAAACATGAATTATCCATCATCATGGGATTTACACCACATATGCACTTGTGTACACATCAATAGAAATAAGTAAAAAAAATCTGCAATCAATAATACACAACAGGATATGATACAGTAGATTCATCTAGTCTATAATATATGAGTCTATGCTATAGACCACTTCGCAAGATGTAAATAGTGGTCCAGTTGGAAGTCTTTTTATTTCATGTTTTAAAATCTTACAGTTATGATGAAATCTTTAAGATATTTTTTAACATTTTGATTCACTTATAAATGTGCTGTTGGTTGTACTCTGTTCAAACGTTGTGAAACAGGAAGTTATTCAGGACCAGTGTTCCACCAGCGTCTTTCAAAGTGGTCTATATTGATAATTTATCAATGTCACAATAGTGCTGAGATTTGCTTATACTGTATGCACAAGACCACATATTGCTTATTAGCTAGAACCGTTCTACAGTTAGTCTCTGTTCTGGAGTCTCTTGTAAATGAGATCATTGATCTCAATGGGACTTCCTGGAAAAAATTATAAAGATGTAACGTAATGTTAGACATAATTTGGCCTGTTATTACATTTTTCAAACTTTCAGCTCTTAAAAATTACTTCAGTAACCAGCACACAGAATGTATGTGAGTGGAATGGAGTGACAGCAGTCTCCCCCTCCACACTCAAGCCGTTCTTTAATCACACAAGTTCCCCTCCGGATTTTCCTTTCCTGTTCGCAGCTCGCTTCACAATCACAAAGATAAACCACTCTGAGCAATCCTGGAGTGACAGAAAAGACTAAACGGTAAAGTCACACGTCTAATCACACACATTCTCTGGTCTGAAACATAAACATGGGTGATGATACAAACTGTAAAGCATTCCAGGGATATTACTTAAAATATCCCTCTGAGGGTCAGTCTGATCAGAAAGAGTATGAGAAAGGACTGTTGTATAATTCAATCCTTACAAAAAGCCAGACTAGACTGGAGAGGAGAATATGGGTGGGGTGGGCTGATCACGGGTGAGATGAATCAATCAGGTGAGAGTATTTAATTTATTGTAAAATATACTATATAACTTTACATCCGAATTTCATTTCCAGCACTAAAACTTTCTCGAAGCACCAGTGTTGCAATACTTCAGCCAAATAAACATATCTAGGACAGAGGCTGTTATTTGGACATCCCACCACACAATTACTGATTCCCATCCCAGCCGAAAAGGGCGCAGTGGCCCTAGAGAGAACATTGTGTTTATCCAGTGAATATAAATGGTTTATTTTCACAACCACCCCGAGAGCACGCTTTATAACTGACAAACCGAGGGTCAGCTTTTAAAACTGATATTTGTGCCAGAGTGGGAGTCAAACAAACGCTTCTTCTCTCCCAGGTCTGTTTTCAGGACGACAAGTTACTTGTTTGTCAGAGTGTTTGGGGAGTTGGGAGAGAGAGAGCGGATGTACGTTTCAGTCAGTTCCTCTTTTTGTGCGGAACGATATGGGGTCTGAGAGAGGCTGTTGAGGGGCACTGGTGGCAAAAGCATTATTTGGAGTGAGCCAGACGGTAGCCGTCAAAACAGGAAAGGCAAACAGCAGATGCCGAGATCTGCATCACGCCATGGTGGTAACCTCAAGCTTCGACCCACTGCTCTCACAAATTTAACTTCCTGTTTAGCAGAGCACAGGGGGATGACCCTGCGGTTAAACGCGAAGAGAACTCACAAAGAACTGACTTGAATTCAACAGTCATTCCAAGCTTTAAAATAGAAACAGGTGTAACTGCAAATAGTGAGTAATGTGTCATTGGTTATATTAAATCGCTTTACCACCCATTCTCCTTCACAACTCCTTCTTGGTGGAACATTCTTCCTAACTCAGCCCGGTCAACCACATCTCTCACAACCTTCAAAAAACTTCAAACACAACTCTTCTGAATACTTGACAGACAAATGAAAAGTTAAAAAAAATGTACACTAACTCTCTCTCTCTCTCAACAGGTAGTTTTCTAGCTTTTGTTGAAACTAGTAACTTTGTATTAGCACCTATTGTGCTATTGCTTTTGTTTCACATATCGCTAATTGCTCCCTGAATTCTTTGCAAGTCGCTTTGGATACAAGCGTCTGCTAAATGACTATCTAAATCTTTGTCTGAATTCTTGTTGGTTTTTTTTTGCAATTGCACATCAATATTCCCCTGTTATTTCCCTTATGCAAAGACAATATTTTCCTGTATAATAACTGTACGTATTATAAAGGGATAGTTCACCTCAAAATGAAAATGTCATCATCATGTATTCACCCTCATGAGTCACCTGTATATGACTTTTTCTTTCGTGGAACACATAATATATTTTAAGAGTCGGAGCCGATAGCCTTGCGGTTAAGTGCTCCAACATAGGGCGATGTTGCGCTCCGGGCGACCCGAGTTCGAGTCCCGGCTCGAGGTCCTTTCCCGATCCCACCCCTCTCTCTCGCCCACTTCAGTTCCTGTCCTCTCGAAACCATAGCCGTCCAAATAAAGACAAAAATGCCCCAAAATAAATCTTTAAAATATATATATATATTTCAAGAAATGTCTCCGTGGTCCATATAATGGACGTCAATGTGGTCCAGTGTTGTTTGGTTACCAGCATTCTTCAAAATATCTTATTTTGAGTCATACAAGTATGAAATGATATGAGGGTGAGTAAATGATGACAGAATTTCCAGTTTTCTCTGAACTATTAATTTAAATGATGTATTATTATATGTATTTGAAAATAATCAAAATAATACATTGTAGAGATATTTTAAGAACAAGTTTTATTAGTGGTTTGATCTTGAGGTGGTCTTCAGATATAAACGTGTCTTTTATTCTAATGCTAAAAGCAACCAATTTAGAGGTTTCAGCTTGTTATTAAAGTTGTTGCAATCTAAAACATAGTGTAATCTTTCTTTGTATTGTAGTGAGAACTATGATTATTTCCCCAAATTACCCCCTGCATGCTTCAAACCAGCCACCACTGGATTATGCAGATTATTTCATCAGGGTGACCTTACAGCACGCACCAATTTTGATCATTGCAAACACACAGTACAACTCATTGTAGGTAATTTTGGCACAAACTCTGCACGTTATTACTACAACACCCTGAGGAAATTTGTGCGACTCGAAGTGCACCTATTAGTTTCATATTAGTGACACGATGTACTTAGCTCAGTAAAAGGTCATTTCAAATGATGCAGCGGGGATAGTGAATAAGAGTCCACTGAAGAACTCCAGCCATGTGGATGAGGGTTTGGCCTAATGTGGTAGAACAGGTATTTAAAGTAATATCAGCATTTCTCATATAGCAGAATGAAATATAATGCTGTGTAATATAGAAATAATATACAAATGTTAATAAACAAGACCTTAAACCTCTATGAGCATGTGTAGGGTCAGGACTGAGGACACTGCACAGCTATGGAACATTTCAAAACAGCACATTATTATGACTGTACTTATCAGAGCCTTGAAAACACAGACACAGAAAATGTGTTTGCATAACCCATAAGTAGACCTGAATAGCTTTTTCACCTCATTGAACATTACCATGAATTCTGATGAAATGTTCTTGGCTCCTTTGTCCTTTTTTCTAAATCCTCCTTTTATAACAAAAAACATGCACACACATACACAGACGTACACATGGCTGGCTCTGTGCTCACGCGCTTTCTCTATCTGAGCTTCACAGACACGCAGTCAAGTATGCGGATGCATTCTGCAGCATGCTTCCCGCAGTCAGACACTCACTGGTACCTCCAGACACTCAAACTGCTCCCCGGCGCCCTCCCCGCACACAGCTGTGCCAGTGACCCAGTAAACTCTGGAATGAACCTGCATAGATGCCATCTCATTGGCTGCGTCAGAGACACATGACTTGAGCAGGCGAACACGACCCAACCTCTCCATCTCTGTCTTTTTCTCTTTCTTTCTTTACTTCCATTCCCAAAATTCGCCCAGCATTCCTGCTCTCCTGCTAAGCCCGCACCAGAGCCCTTTCCATCATTAAAGGTCGTGTCCTCGAGTAAAATCATTTTCATGGCAGACATGTGGCGATTTCCTCTAAATCTGTCAAATGAAACAACACAAGACGGATCACTTCGCTTTGTTCTCACGATTTCCGTTTCCACGTTGCACTTTCCCATTGGCTCTCTCTCTCTCTCTCTCTCTCTCTCTCTCGCTTTTGAAGGTCTGTTTTCGCCATCCTCTCTGTGACAGTTGGTATTGTTTTTATTTATATACAAATCGTGGGATTTTTCGCTTTCGTGAGATTGGTTTCTCTTTTTTTATTTCCTGACCAGTCCCATGGGCAGTGGGCAGCAGACGGTGATCTTATTAGCTGGAAAAGACTGTCCTCGTGACCTGGCTTTGCTCCCTGTGAGTTGGGTATTTCCCTTCTGTCCCCCGAGACCTTACAGTCTCATGGATCTTACTCAGGGTGGACAACATATTTAATTTTCTGTGAAAAGGCTGAGAGGAATTCTATAATAAGTAAAGAATTATTTATTAGCCATTTATTTCTAAGGCAGTGGCTTAGCTGGTGTATTCACTTTTGATTGGTTGATTTATTTCGTTAACCAATCAGGACATGATGTCGTCAATTCTCAATTTTTCAGCTCTATTTATTCTCATTGCTGAACCAGGGAAGGAATACAATTTTAAAGAGATCCAATTTAAGATTGTTCCTTTTTTATAGTTGTGTTAGCCTGTATGGACCCAAATGCGCCAAAACTCTAACTGCTCTCCCTCAGGTCCTGCTCTTCTATGGAGGGGGGGGTCATAATAGAACGTTCTATTTTCATTCAGTCAGGATTCTGAGAGACTGTGAGATCTCGCGGGACAGGCAAGTGAAGATGTGTTTTCCTTTTAAAGAACTTGATGCTGATCTGCATTCACTTTGAAGAAAGCAACACTAGTTCATTATTCTGGGGTATAAATATTGTTCCATGCTAAAGAAAACCGTATTCCTGGCCTTGATATGTTAATATTGAGAAAGATTGTTTGATTGGATAACCACAAGGGAAATGCTCCCAAAATATTTTTTCTCAACTTGCTTTTTTGAGTTTTCTCACACATAATAATCACTTGTAAAATATACACACTAATTTTGAAGTCGCAATATCATAAAAAACAAGTCATGTATGAAAGTGTAGTATTTTATTTGTAACTGAGTAACACTATACTTTTGAATGTTTACGATTTTATTTATTGTAAAATGCAGTAAAATCTCCCTAAATAACGATTTAATGCAAGATAATTCAAATTAAATAAAGTCAAGTCAACTTTATTTATATAGCACTTTTGACCATTTTCATTGTTACAAAGCAGCTGTAGAAGAAACATATTGACTATATGCAATACATATAAGGTCATACAAGTACAAAAAAGAAAAGGTGAAAACACAGAACACAGAAACTGACACCCACACACACAACATGCACCAACACGCACAGACACACACAAATGCGCAAACAGACAGACAGGCACGCACACACATCATCTGTGAACCACAAACCCAAGATAAGGAGAGAGAAACACAGGTCAAATATTAAACAGACTATAAATTCCTATGTTCAGTGTTAATTAAATAAAACTTAAAAATTCTAGCAGCCCTCCAGCCAGGCAAACAGTGGCGAGGAACCCAAAACTTGAAGAAAAATAAAACCTCAGAGGGAAACCAGGCCTAATCAGGGGATTCCAGTTTCCCTCTGGCAAAAGCTGCAGCCTCTGCACAAGCTCGACAGTGCGCGCACAAAAAGACAAAATAAAAAAATATTTGATTTAAGATTTATCATTAATAATCTAATTGCAGCTGAAATTTTGTAGTGAAGACATGTCAAGTTGCCGAGTCCTTCTTTATCCAGCTCTATCTTCTCCGCTCTTGTCAGGTCTGGGCATGAACTGTGTCCTGCCCGCTCTGGTCACCTTGGAAAAATGAGACAAGACTGGCTGAGACTAGAGTTCTGTTCTGCACTCTTTGATGCAACAAGTACATCAGTTGTTATTGAAGTGTTTCTGGTTCCAGTTGATCTAACTAGTGCAGCCTTAACCTTCAGAGGATTTATACTATGGTAGTGTAGTGTATGTTAGAATAAAAGGGTGCATCTTTAGTCTAGAATTAAACTGACAGACTGTGTCTGCCTCCCGGACAGTGCGGGGAAGACTGTTCCAAAGTTTAGGCACTAGATAGAGTTGATTTGATTTTAATTCAATTTAATTGAATTGAATTTAGAAATTTTAGGTATTACCAACTGACCGGATGTCTGAGAGCATAGTAAACGTGATGGATTGTAATAAAAGAGAAGTTCACTCAAGTAGTGAGGAGCTAAACCATGTAGGGCTCTATAGGTAATAAGCAAGATTTTAAAGTTAATGCGACCACATATTAAGATTTAATATTATAAATAATAATATTAATAATTATAATAAAAATGATTATTCAAATGTTTTAAACACAATACATTCAAATGATTTATTTAACCCGCAATTCATAATATTTTGGTTAAATTAACAAAAATATATTAAATAAATTAAATGAATGATAAAGTGCATAAATTCTTTTTTTGTTGAACTCCCGATTTACAATGGAAAGCTTATAAAATATAAGATATTGTCCCTTTTAATGGCTTTAAAAGAAAAACAAATCGACCTGCATCTTTTTCCAAGTCTACCTGATTTTGTTGTATTGCAAAAAACAAAACATCTAATTTAAAGAACGTTGATAACTAAAGAACTTTTGGACACCATTGACTTCCATTGAATTGGGACAAATTCAGACAAACTTGAGACATTACCTCTTGTGTGTTCCAAAAGTGATATAGCTTTTAAACAACATGAGGATGAATATGACTTATGAACATCTCTTAAATGTTGACTGCACCTGCTTGTAGTTGATCAACTTTAAAGAGAACTTTAAACAGGTCATACCACATTGCACATCCTGTCAGCCTCTATCGGGTGGGAAGTCGTTTTTCCAGTGACTGAGGTAGTTCACTTTGACAGCCGTTTAAAGACAGATGAGAAACAACTAGATTGAAAGCCCTCTTCCTTCTCTCCTGATGGTGACATCATCACTCAGCCACTGTCACAGACCCGTGGGTTATTCACACGTTCTCCTCTGGTTTTCCCCAGACACTGACACACACCCCTCAAGCAATGGTGTTGCCCATTGAGATATCACACCTATATGTCCATCCTCTTAACTGTGAATGATGGGATCTAATAATAGAGAAGCTGTCTGCATGAAAACATCTGATTTTATTATTCTCTGGTAAGGGTGCAAGCCACAAGTCTCATATCACAGTCTGTCTGTTTTTCTCAGCCAATGTAATGTTGCAGGGAAATGAGAATGTAGTGAAGTGTTGTCTTGAATTAACTAGAAGGATGTTCTTGCAATATTTAAAGGCATAGTTCACCTAAAAATAAATATCTGTCATTATTTATTTTATTTTACCCTCATGTTATTCGAAACCTGTGTATGACTATTTCTTCTGTGGAACACAAAATATGATTGAAGATTGAAAAATGTATTTCTGTGTTCATACAATGGAAGTTAAATTGTGTTGTTTGGTTACCAGCGTTCTTCAAAATATCTTCTTTGTTGTCTGCAGAATAAACAAAGTCATACAGGTTTGAAACGACACGCGGGTGAGTAAATGAAGAGTTTGACAACTGCTGAGAATATTAAATGTTGTACCAACACACTACTGGCATAAAAAACACAACACATGCTGGTAACCAGCAGAGAAGTCGACTTCAATTTCCAATTCTTTTCCAAAGCCTCTAACATCTCTGTGGTAGGTCTTGATCAACCGACCAAACAAATACACACACAATGTTTCCTTTTGAACTGCGTTTCAAGGCTCAGCGCTGGAGTCTAAAGGCCAGGCCTCCTGAGCTATAGAGGAGCCAAAACGTACCTCCTCATATACACATTCACTCAGTTTCCTTCCTGATCTTTAATACCGCAAGACTCAGTCAGTCATCAGTAACTGCTCTGAACGCCCTTTACAATTACCACAATGGTGATATCATACGCACATGTGCTCTCCAGCCTGAAGCTGAACTGATTTAGACTTTGAATTAAAGCTTGGCGCTTCACAAGGGAACACGTCACACGATTGTCGAGTAAAGGGAATAGCAGCGTCGTCTCTGGGTGCTGAGATAGTCGCTTCGAACGCCCTTCAAGCGCACATTAGGTTTAGTCCAGCATGAGGTAAGCCATAATAAACACTGTCATGGCTTTTACAGAACTGGCCTCTGCCACTTCCTAGATTAGAACCAAATACATAAAACTTTATGAGTATGAGCCATTTGGTGTGGTTTTGTATGAACACATCTATTGTTCAGATAAGCCCTACCCTTATTCTAAGTTTTTACTGCTTATATGCTGCATTTTTAATACCTTGATTCTTCTTCATTAAAGGTGCAGTGTGTGATTTTCTGTGGAGGATCTATTGACACAAATGCAATATAATATAGTTATACCATGGTCTGTTTGAATACTGGATTCTGATTAGCTGGAGGGTGTGCATTAAAACCCTTTAACGCACGGCTAGCTGTGGATTGTCCCCTTAAATAAAAATGTTTTCAGACCTTACACAATGAAGCCTTATGTTTGTATTATCTTAGAAAAGCAATTTCTGTCTACATCCACCGCGGGTCCGCGAATTCACCATGTTGTTTCTACAGTAGCCCTAAACAGACAAACTACTCTACAGAATGCGTGTCGCAACTGTTAGCTCCTTCGGCAGAGAAAGTCGAAAATGTGACAACTTCTTAGTCCTGTGAGAGCCACCGTAGTGCTAATTTCGCTAAAATTTCATACACTGGCCCTTTAAGTGGTTTTCCACATCGATGCAATAGTCTAACCATATTTGGTTCCCCAAAGAACCACATAGCAACCATTTCATTGATACATTATAAAAAGCATTTTTCCTCAACAAAAGAGCGTTTTATGAATCATAAAGGTTCTTTGTAGAACCATCCAACCACGAATGGTTTTTCTATGACATCATGAAGCACCTTTATTTGTGCAATGTATGTGCAAGATCTTGAGCACATATTCCAGATCTGATCGGACAAAAATCTGTGAAAGTGAAGAACTCCATTGGGAGAAACATCTGAGAGCTCCAACAAACCGAGTTTATGCTTCTCGCAGATCATAACGCTCACCAGCACGCTCTCATCTTGACTTTCTCCATGCCTCTGCATGTGTTCATGTGCATATGAGTTCGTAAGTACTCTCATTATCATGATCAGCTCTCGATGGATTATGACTCAGAGCTGCCATCAACAGAACAACAACTCAGCGATGTGTGAAATCTGGACAGCACACAGTGACTATTGAAACTCAGTCAGGCTTAAAAAATGGCCCAACGGCCTTTTAAAGAGGGTTGGAGAGAATCAGCCATGTATTAACAGGGTCAATTTGCTTGATATTTGGCTTTTATATATGACAAAGAAGCTAAAACACTGTTTAGTGAGGGTGTCAGCTGAATGTATGGAGCACCGCTGTCTGAGCCGGCTAGTCATCCCCTCCAGGCAAATTTACTTTTTGTTTTGGTCTCACCACAGATTTGCAGAGGGGTGTTACCACAATAGAAATGGAGAAGTGAGTGGCCAGATTACCGACCTCAAAATCGTGATCTTGAGGGCGTTCGACATTGAAATGGAAGTGAAATTGTGTTTTGGTGAACATGAGCTTGAGGTGCACTCTTAAAAATAAGTGATTGAAAGGTTCTTCGATGCCTTTTGGTTCTTTATGGATACTTTAACATTTGAAGAACCTTTCTGTTTCACAAAAGGTTCTTTGTGGCGAAAAAAAGTAAAAAAGAGATCTTCAAAGGTTAAATGTTCTTCAAGAATCTCTGGCTCAATTGTTCTTTGTGTAAACAAAAAATGGTTCTTCTATGCCATCGCTGTGAAGAACCTTTTAAGCACCTTTTTATTTTTAAGAGTGTGGGCCGCTGAAAGGATCCTGTAGGTTAAATGTGTTATTTCAAAGACTATTTGTAGGAATGAACTGGGAAATATTGGTCTGGTAGATGGGGCTAAACTAAAAATCGTGATTGACAGAAATATTTTTGGGTAGTATTGAATCGCTAGTATGTTTACTTTTTTGTAGATAGGTTCACAGATCAAGTATTGTTCTTGTTTACAGATCAAATGTCTTGAGGGGACTTGTGTTCACTCTTCTTAACCAGCGTAGCTCTTTGCAAATGAAATAATTATTACAGAATTATATATTCAGTGCATCCATTCTGTTTCTCATTTAAACCAGAACGATTGCAATTTTTCTTTCCATAAATGTGTAGCCGCGTCTCTGCTGACTGCACAGACTTAATGTCTGTTCTACACAAATAGCCTTTGAAATCCACTTTGTCTGTCCCTTCCGAACTCTTTCTTCAAAAAAATAAATAAATAAAAGCACATCTGTGAGCAATGTGTTGGTCTTAATTACAGTTGGAGTTTAGCGGCAAAGAACATCAAGCAAGCATTACCACATCACTCACAGTTCAGCTCTCCAACATTGCCCTGACCTTCTGAACCATGACCTCACTTTACATCTCTTCATACTGTCGGTTTAACTAGCTCATCGTCTCTCAGGGTCAGGTTAAAACCTCATTCCTTACAAACAGCCACCATGGCATATTCCTCTTGATTTGTTTTAAGAGCATTTTTACATTCGTGATTACACTATCCTGAGTATTTGCTCGGTAGATCTCAGTCTTGTATTATAGATTCACGTGAAGCGAAAACGCCGCTTGCATGCGTTTCACTGAGTCAGATTTATTGGGTGTTGAGTTTCTATCAAACAGGCTGGTTTTCGACGGAGGGTCACCAAAGAGTCACTTGTTTTAATGCAAAGTTTTTGCTTTGCGTTTTATTTCCTCGTGAAATTTATACAGGCATCTGAAAACACTTTCTGCTACTTGGAATATGATGTAATGAAGGCCATCTAACTCCCTAGGTTACTAAACAGAATTGCAAACAGCTGAGACCAGCATCTATTTCCTGAAAAACCTGCACGTACAGATTTAGGATTAACAAGCTTTAGTTTAGATCTGCATTTCATTCATTTGAAATAAGTAGCTTTATTCTCATTTCTTTGATGTTGATTTACTGTAAATAAAAGCAGCCAATGACTGTAAATATTGTCGGATATAAATCTCGGTCTATTTTAAAACCTCATGTGCTGTTTGAGTCTGAGGGACCCATTTTTAGTGCTAGTGCTCGGAAATTCTTATTTAGACCGATAAACTTGTTTTTCATTACCCATATCATAGATTTATCATTTTCATAAATGTTTTTTCCCAGTAAAAAAAGTAGTATACTCTAAGAAAAAAAGAAAATTCTGTCATCATTTGCGCTGACTTTTGTCATTTTAAACCTGCACGACATGTTGAAGAATGTTGGTAACCAAACAAGGGCGGAACCCATTCACTTTCCATTGGTTTTGTGTCCATGCACTAGAAGTCCAAGGGTGTCGGCATTGTTGGGTTACCAACATTCTTCCAAATATCTTCTCTTGTGTTCTGCAAAGAAAGTCATACAGCTTTTAAATGACAAGCGTGTGATCAAATGATAGAGTTTTCATATTTGGGTGCACTTTAAGACCCGAGCATATTTAATTTAGTTTACTTATTCACTATGTGTTGTTTGACTAAGATATTTTTTAATTAGTATGTAGGCATGTTGATCTATTTTTAGCTTACTCGTGAAATAAATCATGAAATAAATGTATTTAAAATACAATTTGGTATATTTATTTAAAGCATTCTGGAGTTATGGGTTAACTGAGGTAAAAGACCAAAAATGACCATATACTGTATGCTGTCTTCCTTGTAATGTGTTAAAAGTAAATACTGTAATACATTTTATGACCGTGTTCATTTAAACGTGTAATAGTGCTGTGGGTCCGCTAGTGAACACAGGCTGAGTAACACAAACATGAACACCAGGGTTAAAGCATCAATAAAGCAGACATACACGCACACACATAATACACATACGTAAGAGCTAATGGAGCAGAGCGTCTGGCAGAATGACCTCAGCGCCAGGCAGGATTAGACGTATAGTGCAGCATGGTGATTAAGAGATCTTCCTTTAATTGTATTAGTCTGTCAACAGATGTTCCACTCATTATACAAGTAGGACTGGGAGCAGAGCTTAGTAGCTGCCGCTAAGTCTGCTTGATCTACTCCTAAGCAGGAACATTAGCGCTAATAGAGTCATATTCCGTCATTTGGTTGCTTGTCCCTGTGCCAAAGAAGACTCGGTGATGGTTTTTTAATTGGAGGTCTGATCAACAATGGCCTTGCTAGGTACGAAATCGAAATTACGAAACGCTATTGAACTTCTGATGTGGGGACGGTGGGATTCAGTGCTGAACAGTGTCGAACTGTTGAGTATCATTCCTCATGTTCAGATCACTGTTCTTCTGCTGTACGTCAGAAGGGGAGATGAAGAGAGGAACGCGAGCGAGAGGAGGAGTGGGCTTTAGCTTTCATCATGATGTTGAGCAGGGAGTGGAAGTCGCTGATGTGGGGAAATAAACAGTCTGAAGTGGCTTATCCAGGTTTGCTAATCTGAAAATCCCTTTTTGTTTGGTGGGATTCTGTGTTTAATTGGTTCCCATTAAGCTCTCCATTCGTGTTTTCCATGAGAGATGTCATTAAATGAGGTTTGTTTGGATGGTCAAGAAGTTGAGAGCAGCTTTTCTGTGTCTGCTTGCTGTTGTGTGAACAGTTTAAGCGATGGATCAGAATGAGAAGTGATTTGATCCTACTGTGAGTGGTTTTGGATCAAACTGGGTGCACATATATGTAAATGCATTGCTAAGTCACCCAAACAACCCACTGACTAGTCGAGTTTGTAGACTTTTGTAGAAATGTAGATTTCCACAAAATTGTAACAATGATTCATGTTTGTGAACGGTTATTTCAATAGTATAGCCACCATTTGCAGGAAGACTCATTTCTGCACATCTGGGCCGAGTGGGATTTTTTTTCTTTCCTGTGTTTATTGTTGGTTGTTTTATTATGCATTTCCATCTTTTACCCCTCAAAGCCTTCAGCGTGGGAACTCAGCATAACTTATGGCCGAGCGCGGAGGATAGCCGTGTTCTGGTACTGAATGATACCTCTGGGCTAAAGCGGGAAAGCGTGGACATATCTCTCCATCTGCTTCCCGGAGACATCAAAGGAAAAGCCTTGGATTCTACGGCCTATATATAAAATCTGCAGGAAGACATGTGTTATTCTGGCTCTCTTCCTGTAACCTAAGGCCGCCTGAGCGCTCTTTATTTCTCATTCTCCCTCACATTGTGTGCTTTATTCTTTCTGATCTCTCCTGAAGTGTCTCATGACTAAATGCAGTCATTTTTTGTTCGCGTGGGCCTTTTATGTTAGTTGGTTCTGGGATGCTTCAGGTATTTCACTCCTCGACTTTCAGACATTTATGGGATATCTAGAGATGTTGTGGAACTTACAAAGCAACAGAAACCAACAACTTCAATGTTTTGGAAAATGTGTCATGCTATCCTTTTTACTTGTTAATGTAAAGAAACAGCAGGATCTACAATAGTGGATAGAAGTCTGCTGTTAAGACAACTACATGTTGAAAATGATTGATGTAGCTTAAAGGTCCAATGTGTAATATTCAGCAATCGTGATGACATCTTTGTCCGGTGAGAGCCACCGCAGTGCTTCGAAAGATGCCGCTAACTTTAATACACTAAACCTTTAAATATCGCATGCCACATTAAAAAAGATGAAGATGTTTTTGCTCCAGTCTGCTGTGTTTCAGATATTTATCTCGAGAAACACAGCCAGAGGTATCATAAATGTCTCCATTAGAGTTTCAGAAGATGTCACAATCTGAGCTCCGATTTGGACATTTTGCAATAAAACATCAATATTACTAAAGATCTCAATTTGAACTTAAACATTTCCCAAGCAAATTTAAAAAAGAAAATCTTTATGCAGCTTTTCTGCCTTCAAGTGCAGTTCATAGTGCCTATACAGTAGCTGTCAAGCTCCCAATGTGATAATAAAAACATAAATACAGTCTATATTGTAGCCCTAGTCAATATAAGCTGATGATGTTCTTTACCTCCACTGAAGCCCTGATATCTCAATATTTGTAACAATCAGATGAATCAAATAGTCTCAACGGTTCTCAATGGCATGGCGATGAGATGGAGATAACTGAAATGAAATGGGAATAACTTAAATGTCTGTGTACACCTCTAACAATGCAATCACCCAGAAGATCGACTCTTCTGCTATTTTATGCGTTTATGGTGTTTGTTGCCAGTTCTGAAGCTCCGCAGATGTGCCACTGTGAACCGTGATTGTATAAAATACACTATAAGCACCAAAGTATTGGGACGCCCCCTTCTAATGAACAGGTTTGACTACTTTAATCATTTCCATGTGCACAAATCTTAATGATGCTGTATATAATGATATTTTAGAGAAATCTGTGCTTGGACAGGACCCTTTTCTATTCCAACAGGACAATGTCCCTGTGCACAAAGCAAGATTCATGAAGAACGATTTATTCTGAACTTGACGGATCTACATTTAGGCCAGACCTGAACCCAGAATAACACGTTTGAGCCAAACTCCCATCACCCAAACCCACCATTGACTTTTACACAGAGGTACAGTCATTTCAGAACAGAAAAAAACCTTTTCAAATTTGTAGCAACATAGATGGAAATGAAATAATTTAACATTGTACAGTATTGATAAGGTGTAGCATTAATAATGTTTTTCATTGGAATTACTGGAATAGACGAATGTGTTAATACATGTAAATTGTGTAAATGTGATGTTCCCTACAACTTCAGTTCAGTTCCACCCTCATTAAACAAAAATGGATACAATGGACAATATTGCTTTCTAAATTAACTTCAGCGTCCGCCCACAAGGGACCACAAGGTTAATTAGAGCACAGTGTTTGCTCTTCTTCAGCGGTGTATCAAACCACTTGTTTTCTAATGACCCAGACAAATGGAGGAAGAGCTCTGACAGGGTGCTAAAGAGTTCCGAGCTCATGACAATTAGAAAGCCTGTGTGCAGGTTGTGAGAACACAGGTGATGGATCACGCCGTACGTGGTACTACTAGGGCCGGTGTGTAATTTGGTTGGTTCCAATTAGCTTAGCATGCCATGCTCTACTGACTACTGACAGTCCACTTCTCTTGCTTCATTGACACCCTGACCTTTGCTTTCAACAGTGTTTGTGTGAGCAAAGCTATTTGGAGATTCAGACCAGAACATGGAACAGGAAATATACTTATTAATGTTTTCAGTTGTACCTATAGTAACTTATTTCTGTAGGATTTGGAGACAATATAATGTGTTGTTGGGTAAATTTACTATTATTTAAATGTATACTGCACTGATCATTTAAAGGGATAGTTCACCCGAAAAATAGAAATTCTGTAATTTTTTTAAACTCGTCCTCTTGTCATTTCAGACCTGTATGATTTTCTATCTTCTGCAGAACACAAAACGAGATATTTTTAAGAATGTTGGTAACCGAACAACTTTGGTACCCATTGACTTGAATTTCTATTCATTTTTGTCTGAACTATCACTTTTCGCAAATGTGGGGCTGGATTTTACATTTATCCTTTTTTACATATACTTTATGTATAAATAAATATTCTATACATAAAGTATATTCGTTTTGTTAGTATACTGTGTGTAGTAAGTATACCAATACTACTAGTAGTACACATGAATACATTGATAAGTGCATTTAAAGCTATATTTGATGTCCAGTTCGAGGACACTTGTTAACAACGGTGGTTTTCTTTTGTAATGCAACTATACTTCTACTAGTTCAATCATTTTAATAGTGTAATTTTAAATTAATTCAAGACTGAATTAATCCAAACTTTATTTTTAGTTTTAAAAAAGTATACCAATTGCACAATTCCATAAACTTTGTATTAAACTTCTTGCATGAAACTAAGCAGATTTGAGACCGAATAAGTTTTCTTATCCAGAATAACTTGAACTGAATCATTTCTCAAAGAGGAAGATTTGATTTCATATTGATATAAACCCTATTTATATTAACCAGCAAGCACCATGCCGCTGTCTGTTGTTTCTAAAACTTGAAGAACTAATTTTAGAAGTTTTAAGTCACGACAATAAAAAACAAAATCTTTAAACTTACTTTGTTTAAGAACATCTTGGCTCCTTTTCTAAAGGCCACTAACTTCACAGCCACACTCAAAAGACTGCGTTTTACTTACAAAATCACATTACCAGCCTTACTTACGCTCAGAGGTTGAATATTTTGTTGACTCTATGACTTGTATTCACACGATCACAATGTTAATCATCACGTCCCCCGAGTCCTTAATTGCTCCTCCACACAGCTATCAGCAGCCGCTCCAGTGAGTATAAACACGCACCAGCTCGGGTTTTACCCAGGCAAACCTCATTCTTAGAGCAAAGCTGTATTTAAACACCAAAGAAACATGTCTGAAATATTCCAGCCCCACTTCTGTCTTAACTGCATAGCAGATTTCTAAATCTTTGAAATGTATGGGTTATTATGTAATTTGGGAGTAGTAATTGTGGCAATTATGTTGGGTCTGGAGTTATATTATTCTGGGCTTGTGAAATGGGAGGGTAAACCCCCCCCTAATTTAAGCACTTCCCAGTGTATTTAGAAGTCAAATGAAGCATTCAGCGGTGAGCTGTATGGACGGGGATGAAAAGCATGATGCTGCTGATATATCCGTATCTTTTTAAAGATTGTATGCGGCTGCTGTCCCAAATGACACCGTTTATGTAGACTTGAGGTTTTATTGCCTTTACTTAGGATCACATTTTTATTTTGTCTACAGTTTTGGAAAAGGTGATTTCGGACTCTGCCAATAAGCCTCTCTGTGTGTCCCACTGCCGAACCCACACTGGTGCCGACTTCACGTAGTACATGGCCTGTGTGGCATTATGTAGTGAAAGTGCAGACCCGACAGAAGACCGCAAGGGTTGAGGTTGGCATTTAGGACAGGGCCATAGACAATTACGCAAATACGCAATTAGCTTTTTGTAATTCTGCCTCATTTAGGGCAGTCACTCCCAACTGGGGCTACGCGTACCTTAGGGGCACTTAGAATTTTGATAGTTTTTTGTAAAAAATATTAAACAAATGATAGATGAATAGACTATCGATGGATTAAAGTTACAGTCTTGCATTTGATCTATGCTTTTATCCAAAGCAATACACTTTTTCTCAATTTGAGGATTACATGGGAATTGATCCTGTGACCTTGGCATTGCTTGCATCATCAGGTAAGTACTAGGAAGTAAATAAAATAATGAATCATCATTATATTTATAAGACATCAGTGCATGGACCTTACTGATGGGACTGTAGGCTACCAAACAAATTGGAAAAACTGCTCTGATTGGCCCATCCTACTGTATGCATCTCCTACCAAAACAAACTTGTTAGGCTGACGGTGACGTTGCTTAACATCTTTAGCGTGCAGCTCCTCTCATCCATGTTCGTCCATGATTCGTTCTTTCTGAGGATTGGTCGTCACTGGAAAAGATTTTCTATAAGCTGCTTTGCCTTAGCACTTTTCCAGGGTACACGTGGAGCTGTGAATACTCCGCGAGCATGCGTACCTACCTTTACAAATCCTCTTCTTTGAATGCATGCTTAACCTTGTTTGAATAAAACTTGGGATGACATCAGACGAGGTTGAGCGCCAAGGCACCGAGAGAAGGTTTGAAGTATTGCATATGCTTAGGCGTTAAATGTCGTTGTAGTGTGTATGCATATGCGTGTGTGAAATCCTGCAGTTCCTGCTCCGTGTTGTGAGAGGTGATTACAGTCTATCAATCTACACCAACCCTACTTTGAAAACCAAGGTGCACAACTATGTCATCGTCATAGCAAAAGGGCTTAAAATTGTCAATGGGAAGTGCAGTGGATTTATCAATGATGGCCTGGTGGCAGGGTTACGCCATCAGGAAAGACACAGTGATTTAAAAGGGCACGGCGATACGGTATATGCAGATTACCTCACTACCCTTTTGCGGCGGAGTCGCGTCTTTTTCGCAGCGCTGATGAGTGGCATTTGCATAGAGCAGGACCTTGTCCTCTATTTTGCTCTTCAAGCCTGTAGATGGATTCATGCGTGATGTAGCTCTCGAGAAGGGCAGGGTTAAGAGGTGTGGCATGCCCATTAATTACACAATATAATTGGATACTTCAGGTGATGTTCTTATCGCACAACTAAAAACGATACTTCATAATGAACCCGTTGATCCTTTCCTTTCAACTCCTTAAACGTTTTCCCAGGTGTCCTCATCTGTCCAGAGGTTAACGATATTGGTAATTGTGCAAAACACTTCATTGTAACGCCTTGCTCAAATTCATGCAAAACATGACGTTTGCATACTATGTTCTTTGCGTGTTACGTTGACAGTTTACAAAAATGGGTCATTTTAGGGTCAGGTGTCATTTTAATTACTTTATCCTGAGATTGTGAGTAGTTTGGACAAGTCGCTGTGGACTCGTGTCGTGGCGAGAAATGACCAACTGAATGTACCAGAAGACTTGATTACTTTCAATTGGTTTTGGAAGACAAACACAGCTCGGTATTCCTTAATATTTAAGCAGCTGTGCATTGACAGTGATAGCTGCTGAATCCATTATTAATATGTTTATGCTGGAGTCCTGATGACTGTCACTGTTTCAAATGCAAAACTAGCTATTAGAAAAGTCTGTGGCTGTATTTTTCATAGTGCCGTACGTTTCGGATTTAAAAACGGTGTGCCATTTGTATAATTGGAATACTGAGTTGAATTAGTAATTTATTTAAATCGCCCATTTCGTGATATAGTCTTTTAGGTGATGCTAGCCCGGAGCACACCAATCTCTCAGTATGTTAATGAGTTATACAAGGAACATGTTAAATATGTACACTCCTCATTTGCATACAAATTCAATTAACCCAGTTGAAGGGGAAAAAAGAGGAACAAATCTTTTGATTGATGTTTTTGTGTGCGAGTGTGGCAGAATACACAAGATGTGTATTGACTGAGGGCGATGTATCTCCCTGGACTTCTTTTTTTGTCTTTGCTTATCCTTCAAGATGTCTTTAACCAAAGCCCTCGCTCTTTGAAAGTCCTGAGAGTTTAATGGCGGGCTAATTGCGGACTTCGTACCTCATAAAGTTCTTAGCCTGATCTTGGTGTATAACAGTCGGTACAGAACGTCAATTAAGCAACTAGCTTCGAGCGCATAGTCCAATTAAGGATAAGCGTAATTGGGATGCACCTGCGTATATCCATGAAGCCGAACAGGATGACTTGGAGCAAAACATCATGTCGGTGAAAGGGCATCTGAACGTTAGCATGGCAGCAAATTTACCGGCCCCGGCCTCTCCCAACATTTACATATTAGACAATTAACCAAATTGATTTCTGCCGCCTGTGATGAGAGGTGATGGCAGAAGCTGGTCTTTCTCCTCTGGGGGTTGGACACTCTGGCTTTCCATCAAAGATGTCATGAAGGATGCTGGGGTTTCATTAGCATGCCGCTAATTAGATGGTCACATGCGCCCACTAATTATCATATATACTGTCTTTTGTTGACAACCTCAAAAGCTATGAATTTTCCATGTAATATCACCTTCATTTGCATGAGTGAGCCATTAACTTGGGTTTAATTGGTTCGAAATATCCTTACAGACACTTTTATGCAAGTCTAAGGCCCGCTGATGAGTCGAGATGTTTTGATCGGAAATATTCTCTTGCCACATAAATACTATTAGCAGTCTTGCAGAGCACTTTGCTTTTCTTGTAATGCATACTCTTGACATTTTCTGCCAGCTTTTAGAGTGCGTCCCCTGTGAAAGTCCATGTTAGTATAGGTAGAAAGTAGTCAGTAAAAAAAAAACTCTTGTTGAAATTATGTGAACTACATTTTCTACAGAGATAATCCCTTTGGGGTTATGGGCTTGCCATGGGGTTAAGTGGACATAATGGTGTCATGGCCTCCTTGAAAAGGTCGATCTTAAAGGGATATTTTAAAGACAAACAAAATGACACCATGTTTTACTCACCCTCATGACTTCCTCCTTTCAGACGAATACAGTCGGAGTTATAATACAATTTATATTCCATTTATCTTGGTTCATCCAATCATTAGAATGGGGGAGAAAGTGCATCCATCGATCAAAGTACTGCTCGACATGGCTCCATGGATTTAAAGACGCAGTTTTTGATTTACAGCGCCCACTAGCATTGCATTATAGATTTGAAATGAATATCTCTGTCCAAACTTGACGGTGGCCACCACAGTACAAAAATATGTCGTCGGCTGCAACAAGGCCTCTTCACATGTTGACGCAGGAAAGAGATCATGTGGGCATTGCCAACCCTCTCCTGCACACACAACCAAGGGATAACGGAAGTTAGACATTATCGTTAATAAAGTTGTAAATTGTAAAGACTCGAGCTTCCTGTGCAGTGCTGGAGGGATAAAGGGGATAAAGTTTAGTGGGTCAGTAGGTGGGTGTGTGAAATCATTTCTCATGGGTCGTGAGCAGGCAACACAGTTTTAGAGAGAAAGGCAGAGACTAGTAAAGTTATGCTTGGCTCAGTCCTCCTCTCCTTCATATGAGAATGATGGGGGTGTTTTCTTGGGGTAATGAGGAAGGAGATTCATGGTGCAGAGTTCACTTTCAAAAGAATATTACATATCTTGTGCTCTCATAATTCAGTAAAGGATTTCTCAGTTGCAATAATTTAGGTGGCTTTTTCAGGACTGTAATTGCTCTCTAATCTCCAAGGCTACTTGGAAATGAAATGCGAAATCAAGTACAACCTTTGCAAAGTTAATATGGAACACAAGTGTCAAACAAAAAAGGTTGCGAACTCAAACCTTTTCTTTTGAAATGATGTGTTATGAAAAGCGTTTTTGAAATGTAGCTTGTTGTAATATAATACATTTCTGTAGTATGTTGAAAGAAAGAATGAAACAATTGTGTTTAGTACTTTGCTGTGCAGAGTGGCCACCAACCAAGACCAAACTGATGAGAAGCATTAGACAACCATTGTTTTCATTTGCCAAAGTGCACTTCCTGTAAAAACCATTAACCAAGCTCAGTGTAAAATAGCACACTTTCAGCTCCCAAAGCTCCTTCTTCCACATGATAATCGCTTCTTGTCCAGATCTCAAGGTTCTCCCAGGAAGTATATGTGTAATGTAATCTGTTTAAGTATGGTCCTGTCCGGTACTTTCTCACTGGGAAAAATCACACACTGTGGTTCAACGACATCTTTGAATAATGTATTTTACTTTTAAGTCGGTTCAATATAATTAAGTTCAAATGGTTCAAAAAGCTAGTTTGATTGAACATTACTTTACCGTGTATAGATCAGACTTAATATAGTTTTGATTTTATTTTGTATTAATATTTTAAACAAGTTTTTATGTAAATTTTAGTTAAATTTTTAGTTATATGCTTTTGTCATTTTATATTTGTTTTTATTTTTATGCTGCTATATAATATTAATTCATTTCTATTTTATTTGTTTACATTTTTTTGTTTACTTCAATTAAATTTTGAGGCAACATTTCAATTTTTCCTTTAGTTATGTTTTCCCATAATTTTCAGGTGAATATTTGATTTGATTTCAATGACGAGAGAGGTTTTCAAAGTTTTGTTTTTGTAAGCTAAAATAACCTTGGTATAGACCACATCTCAAGATGTTAACACGGGCCCACTTCTGGTTTCATTTTATTTCGCATTTTGTTTGTTTTTTAATCCTACACATATTGTTAAATCCTTATGATATTCATGTATCATTTTGTGCAGTGTTAAACTAAAACAGGAAGTTATTTTGAACCAGCGTTGTTTACATTTTCCGAAGTGGGTTATATGTAGAAGAGCTTTAGGAATCAATAATTCCATGTGTGAGTGATGAAATTTTTTATTTTCACTTTTCAAATCCAAATATATTTTTCAGTGTTTTCCCCCAAAACATCCTCTCTTTATTTCTCTTTACCCATTTACATTTTACTCTGCCTCTCTTCACCTTTCTGCCTTTTCCTGCTGGCCCATGAGCAAGCGCTGTGAGCTGGTTTGAATTAGGATTAAATCTGCATGTGGATGCTTGTGCTGCGCTTTGAAAAGTAGAGTATGCAGAGCACAATGTATTACATACAGACACCATGACCTCTTGCGCCTATAGATCATGTCAAGTCCGGAATTTCCTGACTAGCATAATTACAGGCGTTTGGCTGCTTCGCACTTTTGTTTTGGATCCATCCAGCCTCCTAAAACTTTGATCAAGTACACCTTCTCTATGCGGAGTCAGTGAACTTGTTTCCTGACTAATTCCATATTCTGAAAATCTTCCTTGTTGCATCACTGAATCAATCTCTGCCTGATACAGTTTTTCCTCTGAGGAGTGCTTGAGCGTCTGGTTAGAACATGCACAGGAACTCGCACACCCACACATTTGTGTTTGCACCACACCGCTTCATTACACCCTTATTGTGTCCCATTATTTGTGAGGGAGTCAGTGAGTCTACTAACTGCGGTTGACCTCCATATCTAGCGAACAGATACTTAAGAAAGTATTCAGGAAAGGAAGAGTTGGCCTTAAAATGAACAATTCCGCATTATTTTCTCACCCTCATGTAATTCTAAACCTCTGTCCTATTTCCATACAGTTCATAGAGACCATGTCTGTCCAGCTCTAAAATGATCAGTTAATAACCAGAAGTTCATTCTCACGTGAGGAACCTCTGTGTAATTTTTTAGGTTAGGAGAGGGGGATTGCTAGATTGAAGGGCTTTCTATCTTTTCAAGACTTGTAAATGGTGATTCATGCATGTATTTCGTCCAGGTTGGACTACTGTAATTCTCTGTACTCCGGGTTGTCCAAGAATCTGTTTTCACGGCTGCAGCTGGTGCAGAATGCAGCGTCCAGACTGTTGACTGGCACCAGGAAATGTTCCATCATCTCTCCGGTGCTGGCTGCTCGGTTCTTTTATTGTTTTTCAAAGCTCTTCATGGGCTTGCCCCGGTGTACATTTCTAATTTACTACAGTATTAACGTGCTGCAAGCCCTCTAAGATCATCTCAGTCTTCTGCTAAAGCCCCCAAATCTTGGCTCAAATCCAAGGGTGCTCGTGCTTACATTTACATTTAGTCATTTAGCAGAGGCTTTTATCCAAAGCGACATACAAATAGTTTGGGGAGCAATATGCGATATGTCATAAAAGAGCAATAGAACAATAGGTGCTAATACAAAGTTACTAGTTTCAACAAAAGCTAGAAAACTACCTGTTGAGAGAAGAGTGTTAGTGTGCGGTTTTTTTCAATTATTAAATCTGTTGAATACAGAGAAGACTACAATAGAAAATGGCTACATGTTGTAATGAAGTAATGTTGAAGAGTGGTGTTTGTGTGTGTGTATACCGCATTGGTGTGTATGAGAAAACAATAAAAAACTGTATTTCAACTTTTAAACCAAATTAAACAAACAAACAAACACATTACAAATGAAATCAAATATGATGACACATTGAAAACTTCAAATGTCTTGTTTTGATAATGCTCAAAAGGTTTCCAGCAAAAACATGTTTCTCAACTTATCATATTACCTCAGAAAACATTTATTTTCCACACAGCAAGAGGGTCTTAAAAAATTGAACACGATTTTTAAACACACTTTTATTATTTCATCCACACCAGCACTTATAGTTATTTACGTACGTGCGGAAAGCACATTAAGGATTGTCAATGTGGTTGGTTGTGTTTTGTTATGCTAATACATTTGTTCATTTATTCTGTTTGTAACATTTAAATCCTTTGAGATGCCTAATATTCTCCTCTCACAAAGGTGGAGGGCTTTTAACTAGTTTCCAAAGGCTTTTAACACATTAAGGCCACGCATTTCCCCTTAAATTGAGCTCATTTGCATACTTAATTAGTCAGTTTTATTAAATGCTTTTCCACAAAGGAATACCAGTTTAAAAAAATATCCCACTCAAACTCGCAGGCAACGGAGGGCAGCATATGAAAACACATTAAATATCAGATACTCCCCGTGAGAATGACGGCTGGAACGCTGCCCTGCCCCTTCACTTCATTTTGGCTTGATTAACCATGCAAATGTAACGTCCACTTTTAAACATGTTAAAGAGTGAAATTACCCATCAGCCCCATGGCTAAGCGATGCTGACATCTCGTAATTATGTCCACGACATGGAAAATTAATCAGACGCACATCTGCGGAGACACGTTCAAACATCTGTCAGTCACTTTGGCAGTGCATGATGGACAACTGTTGTTCTGTGTTCCCATCCATCTCCATTAGGCATTTGTTTTCTGCTTGAATATTTGATCACGTGCCGTTTATGAACTATATCTGCGCAGCTGTGAAAGAACACATCAAATGGATTATTCACAATACCACGTGGTACAATACTATACATTCATATTCAGCAAGAGTGTGATCACTGTTCTACTGCACACCAATACAAACAATCTGTATGTACATTGATGGCCATGTGTATGCAATAAAGATCTCCTTTACACTACTTGTTAGCATGGATGAGGTGCTAATCGCTGACAAACTACTTTCACTTCCACACACTCTTGTTCTCACCTTGTTCTGAATGCATTTTCCCACCAACTTTTTGTAATAATGAATGCTCCTAAATGTTTTCTCAAGCTCAGGCTTATTCATCATCTCCAATTTCTAAAACCATTTGTCTGTTTTTGTGTTGCCACTTTTGCATTTATTCTGGTCCTCTGGGGTTTTAAAGTGTCCACATTAGCAGTGTTGTGGAAGGGGTATCGTGATCACACATGAAAGCAATGTATGCAATTAATCCTAATTCTAGGATCTCCGTAATGCACACAACAAAAGTAACAGCAGTCTTGAGGTGTAGGGTGGTGTAGTCTACCTTCCTAGTAAAATAGATTTACTGAAGCCCTTCATGTCATCACTGAATGATTAGGCGGAGGAATAAGATGTTTTACGGACAACGACACTTGCTAAGTGATGAAAGGAAAGCTCATTGGTCAGAAGTGTGGGAGGAGTTTCGATAGTTAAATCTGACATCATCGGTACCAACTCTTATCTTAAATTGCACTAAACACCCTTTTCGAGGACGCTTCAACTACTGCGCATGCACACAGGCTGGGAAGCGCCCTCTGTTTGAAGCCCCACCTCAAAGAATCGCCAGTCTTTATGATTGGCTCTTTTTACTGGAAGGCGGGGACATCCATAGCGAGTTTTGCATTCCGTCGTTATTCATAGTAATGGCAGTGGCGCATCTTTTTAACATCTGTCATCTTTGGTAATATTCACAGAGTTGGGCGGTACTCTAAGGATGACTGAAATAACTGACAAGAGTCACTTTAAACGTATCCACTTGTTCAGCCTGACGTCCACCATCATAAATGTAAAAACTGAAATCCCACATGGCCAGTCAGAGATTATTTTTTTTATAATTGATTCAAATATTGATGTCGGCGATTCTGTGAGCCTGTTGACTGTAGTGTGTACTTTGAGTTTCGCTTAAAAATGAAATGTTAGTAAACAGTGCTCATAAAAGGTTGTATAAGCTGCAGCCACGCTTGAAATGAGCAGATGCTTGGACCCGAAAAAGAAATTCCTTACGTCACTTAAAAACCAAATTGATCAAAAACACCTAAAAATAAACGAGTTCATCACAAATTAAGTTTTGTCCTCTGGATAACCCTTGTATGGCACAACACAATCCAATCTTGTTCATGTGGCCTTTTTACGTAACTCTCAGTGGTAACTTTGTATATCATTTAAACATTGCATCTTGTAATTTTCATAATTTACTGTTGTGGTCGTCATTACTCAACGCCTCCCTATAGTTACACAGGAAGAAAAGGTCTTTTTTTCTGCCAGTTTGAAGTGACTTACGAGCTTTTGAAGGTACCAAGTGATGTTTTGTGCTGGGAGTAATTTTAAAGGATGTGGCTGAGGATCTCTCTAATCGACCGCGCTGCACAAAGGGTCTCTTAAATAAAACAGCTGCTTATCCCGAGCTTACCTGGAGGAGATGAAACATGTCAAGATATGCTGCTTTGAAAAACCCAGCGTCTGGCCTTGCTGTGGTCTTCCAGACGTTGAGCAGCAGCACGTGCGCTTAATGCTTGTGCGTGTGTGTGGGATGTTTTTAGACTTTTGGCAGTGCTTTGAACTCCCACATAGGGTCTGAGATCAGAGATATGGGTGGCAGATAGCAGGCACACAGATGTACACACAGGGAAGTGGTATGTATGGACTGTATTGAGATCAGTTTTTGACCACTGTTTGTGCAGCAAAACAACAGTTACACATTTTAAGACATTGCTTTTTATGTGTGCCATTGTATCCACATTCTTTTTGTACTGTCCTGGCTGGATTTTTCTTATCGATGTGGTGGGTCCATATTTCCCTTGATGCTGAGCAAACCTAAGATTGGGGAATGGGGGGAATGTTGAAGCTTTTGACTGGGAGAGGAACTTCCCCCCCAATGTTTTCTATTATCTGTGGACCTGCAGAGACCAACCCTTTCTCACTCCCGACTCGTCGCTTTTGGAATCGCAGGGTACATTTTTTAATGTCTGTTTTTCACCGGATCTGAGACTTACAGTGGACGGTGATCGCTTTTTCATCTGGTCCTCGTACAAATCTGTCGTTTTGCGTTGGTACCCTTGGAATATCTGTATTTTGAATAACAGTGTGACTGCTTGTTTTTTGTGTTTTATATTACGATAAATCAACTGTTACATTACTTGTTCAAACTGCCTAAACAGCGTCATGTAAATGGCCGTAAAACTTAAATGAAACCCCAAAACATTATCATTGCAAATTATATCTAATAAACAATTTCATAATGACACAACAATAAAATACTACCCAAAGGGTTACCGTGTGCATGAAGAAAAGTGACTCCGATGGGCGCTGATCGAGCGCCAATATGGGACGATTCGGGAGTGAGAATGTGTTGCAGAGACACATGTATACCGTCGATCTTTACTCTGTTTGTTTGTCTTGACAAACTTCCACATTCAGCAATAAAGCACGAAACTGTCAAAAATGTTGTCAGCGAGCAAGATGTCATTTCTGGAGTTTCATATCAGATAACAGCTTCCTTTTGAACTCAGCTCTCCACGGCGTGAAGCCAAAGATTTGCCGAGACGCTTGTCTGATAAAAATAGGCAAGATATTTGAATTGCTGTCGCAGGTGTATTGGAGTAGATTTGTGTTTATATGTGTATTTAAAGATTTTTCAGTCTAGTAGCCAAAGGAAATATCTCTAAAATAAGAAGTCATATCTGTAAAGATCATATTCTTACAAACAAACGCACTTTTTCACAGGCTGTGCTTGTTTCTAACCCATTGTTTCGGTTACGTCACACTTTTGCAAATGTATTAAAACCAGCCACCCACACTAAACAAAAATAGCTCTTTTTCTCAGCTTCATGTTAATAAGTCTCATTTTAATCTTTCCCTCTCCCCGCAACCACTTTATCGTTCCCTGGTCTCTCACCCTCAGCAGTCTATCCAATCCATTTTTCCCATATGCCAATCTCAATCTAAGTGATCGGCTCTCATCTCCTCATCCCCTCTAACTGTGTCCAATCAATTATATTCTCTAATCAGTTCTTTACGGTCATGACTGCAAATCTGTGAGCAAGCCGCCTCTTTTAATGCGTCCTGTAATACCAGCAATAGGATTTAACTGGGATATTATATGCAGGAGGTTGCGGAGGCATTCTTCATGGAAGTGAGGCTTTTACCCATCAGCCTCAGGGGTGCTACATTTGTTTATAGAGTGAGACAGAATGAAGATGATAACTCGTATGATAACTGTGTCTAAAAGCACCAAAACACTATTTTGAGTGGTTTGTACATCTTACGGTTCTCAAGTTTAACTCGCTAGTTGTAAAAGTTGACAGTTTGCTGAAGAGGTTTATGAGGCACAATTAAAAAACTTTTACAGTACGTTTAGGCAACAACATTGCAATACAATATTTTTCATTTTTGAAAAGTTTTATGTACACAAGGCGACGTTTAAAAAAATAAATTTTCACACGGATTTAGCAAAAAATAATAAAATGTTGTATTTATGCTTGCCAGGCCAGTAGTTGATGTCATTTTGTGATAGCCCTTCTAGCTCAATCCTGTAGTCCGCCATTGTTGTTTAGGTTGTATCATGCATGCCTATAGAGTGGTGCAGAGATGATGAATTTTAGTATGATAAACCCAATAGCATTTTAGCACGACCCGTTCATTACGGTCTGTGGTTAACAAAACCTCGAAATAATTTCATGGTTTATTTTTTGACATACAACACCAGTATATACCACTTGCGCTTTTTAAATCCTTATTGTATCTTAAAAACGGCAGATGCTAACAAGTTGCTAACAGCGACTACATCCTGTGGCCGCAAGATTAAAAATCTCACAAATAATGTAATATGGGTCTCTTAAAATTCAGCTGGAGATTAATTCACAAAGTAGTTATCTGACAGGGAGCATATTTTTAATCATGTTTGAAATGTGGATTGGTGCTGGTGACATTGATATCAAGCGACTGTAGTGTAGTCTGATTGTAGCATTATGCTAGCTGATGATTGTGTTTAGGCTTTAAGAATCATAAACCTTTGTTAATCACTTAGCTTTTGCTATATTCCAAAAGTCTATGGGAAAAATGCATAGGCTCGAGGGGACCAGTTCGATGCTAACTTCCAGATAGGCCTACAAAAATGTGTAATGCTCCACTCTATTGACTGAAAGTGTAATACACATGACATCACTGTCTTCAGAGATTTGTGGTTGTAGTTTGCATGGAAACAATGATGGTAACGTTTTCAAAAACGTGCACTTTGAAACATGTTTTCAAAGATTTTAGGCCCCCAAAACACATTTAAAACATTTTTGTTTTTAAAAAAGGATTGTACAATAGGTTACTGTAAAGACAGAATTGTCATGTTTGGGATTTTCAAATTTTCTGAATACCTCTTTTGCTAGTGGTCGGCCAAGCAGATAGTCCCACCCATTTAAAAATATGAACATACTCAAATTTTTTAATATTACATTCTGCAGCTACAAGTCAATCTTTTGAGATGATTCATTTATCTGTGAAATACACATTTTCCAAAAGCTGTGTGCTATTAGCAAATTGTAAGCTTTGGTTTTAACAGTACATCTGATGTGCATCGTGTTGCCTATGGCAAAGCTCGTCCTGTTTTTTTGGTGAATCAACACAAGCTCTTAACACTATGGCAACCCTCAGGCCAGGGTATTCTGTTCTTAAGGAGAAAGACTGTTAAATTTAATTGACACATCCAACTGGCTGCTGATCTTCATTTGTTTCACAGTCAGATAATTAAGCTTCAGAACCCCCAAAAAACTACAGTTAAATACCACACTATGAATAATACATACGGACGGCTCCTCCATTCTCTCCATCACGATGGCTTTATCGCCGGCAAATGCGCTCTGTAAATGAGCTGGGACGTTTGCACACAAAGCCCTGTTGGATAAAACATTCCCTATTTGAACACTTTTACTGACCCATAAAGCTTCAGGGGCCATTCCGCCATGAATTACCCAGCAGAATGCCAACGCTAAATATGAGACAGAGATATGCACATCGTTCTAATCCCTTTGATTTAGGACTATTTGCATTCTGCCTTGCTTGACAAAGGGCCCATTCAGATTGTTTATGGAATCATCATGGCCGTAGCTTACGGGGAGAAAGATTGTAATGAAACGAGAGAACACGGTGGCGGTGCTATGTGAAATATGTAGATACCTATTCTGTGGCAAAACACGGGCAGAGAAATTGAAAAGTAAATTTTGGGAAGAATATTAATATTACTATTTCAACACATATTTTCTCTCACTGTTTTAACTGTATGGTGCAGTGAATAACCTGCTTATTTTTTGGCTTGGCACTTGTGGAAATAGTCTGCAGGATGGAGTGCGTGCATGTTTGAGTTTGTGAAATCTGTGATAAGTGACCGTAACTGTCGGCTGAAGCCCCTTAAATAGTGGTGACTTCATGGGGGATTTTGGATTGTGTCTATTTTTAACCTGCAGAGCTTTTGGGTGGAGTGACATGAGGAACTGAGGGCAAAAGTTCAATGTCTCAGTGATGGAGTGTCTAAGAGAGAGAGAGAGAGAGGGAGAGAGAGAGAGAGAGAGAGACATCACCAAAAGTCAATCATTTAAATTCTAACCTCAATTTTGATGTCATCATTGAAATATGCTAAACATTGATGTCATAGTGAGCTTGAGGGATTCCATTTTTCATCGTTTACCATGACATCACAAGTTCACAACCTGCCAAACCCACAATATAAAACACTCTTTCAGCAGAACAAGGCCACATCTCAACCAAATATAAAGCCCAGATCTGCCTAAATAGTGCACAGAAGTGCAGTGTAGCCATTTTTATTTCTGAAGTCTTGGCGCACATTGTTGTTGACTTTGTCTATTTTCACAGTGGCCTGTATTTCCAGTAGAGGAGTATTTATAGGTGCCGTACCCAGAATATGTCACGCGTAAACCATAAATGATTAGAACTACTTTCCCCACCACCATCTCCAACAAAGCACTCTTTATTAAAACATCACGAGCATGGTCAGCTCAATCCCACAAACCTCAGCCTCTGCTCTGGTGGACAGGTTACGAGCGGGCCCGGCCGGGGAGGGGGATGTTATTGGGAATCAACTGGAAAAACACAAGTGCTAAATACTGAACTGAGTGGGAGGTGGTCACGAATCTCAAGAAGACCTGCTATTCTGCATGATGCAAACCATATGTTTGGTTAAAATTGTCCTTGGATCTGGATTTTCCCCCATTAATACATGGAGTATGCGGAGTGGATTGTTTTGACATTGTAGACATTAAGATAAGGGTTGGGAAAGAGAGTCTGGGTGAGTTTAGGCTGAGGTCGCGTATGTGTAAGTGTGGTATCTCGCAGGCGGGCGAGCGAGGGGCGTTAGAGGGTCAGCACAGGACACAGAGCTCCATTAGAGGCAGAGCCTATGATTGTTATGACAGGAGCTGCTGGGGTCAGTCCGGGACAGTGTCAACTGTATATCTCTTTTTGATTACTTGGGATTGCACATCTTCTAAATTTACACTTCCCACACGTTGCTTTTCAATGTGAACATTCCCTCAAGGTAAACATTTTGCTTCTGCGTTATCTGATTTCCTTTTAGCCGAGGTTGAACGTACACCATTGTTTCCATTTGCACTTAAACAGGTCAGGAGTTTGTGCTGAGGTTTAATTGGTAGTGAATGCCTGCTAGTGCTTGTTATAAATGTTTCCTCCTTTTTTATTTTGAATAAAAGAGCCTTACTCGGCATGTTTACTTAAACCCCGCCAATTCAAAAGACCGTAAGGGCGTATTTTTTAGCCCTTGCTTTATCCTTATTATTTGTAAAGGAAATTCATTTTATATTGTTATTTTCAGTTCAAATTTACTTCTATAGCTCTTTTCACAAGTTTGCATCGTTGCACAGCAGCTTTATATGCAAATAGACTGTGGTTACCAAAGATATACCGTAGAAATGTATTATATTTAGGGCTGTCCAACGATTCATTGCGATTAATCGCATCCATTTGTGTTTACATATTATGTGTGTGTGTGTGTATTGTGCATATTAATTTTGTATTTATAGACACAATCCCATACATGCATATAAGAAAAATCTCAAATCTAAAACTGATCGGGCTTTCGAACGATCAATTCGCATCCTGAATAAACGTTTGTTTTTACATAATACATGTCTGGTTACTGTATGCATACGTATTAATTTAGCATTTATAAAAACACACATACATAGGTATATTTAAGAAAAATATTTATATATATATAAATATATGTAAATATAAATAAGTACCTGTAAATATTTCCTATACGTGTTTATAAATACAAAATGAATATGCACAGTACAAATACACTTATATTATATAAAGATGTTATATAAAACACATGTAAATATTATCAAACGGCTTTTGGTGGAAAATGTGTTGTCATCTCAATCTCAGTCTTATAATACTGTTATAATAATAATAAATTTTTTCACAACTGTCCATCTGAAACGTCGTATCTCCGTATTTCATCATTTTTATTTTTGGCCAAGTCATCCTTTATTTTTGTCACTGGGTTTGGCAAAAATCTAACCAATAAAGTGTATTAAAAAGTGCTTGTCATTTAACCATTTTTCATTTCCTGAAAACAAATATTTGGACATCTGAGGTTTCGGAAGGACACCGATCATTTATTTCTTCAAATGTTTGAGTAAAATGAGACTATAACCAATTCTTGATGATCTTTTTTTTGCAATCAGCTGTGTCTGTGACAATATGAATTTCATAAAAGCACTCAACTATACCTCAGTAACTCAATATCTCGTGGATTACTGCACGCCACCTCTAGAAAGTATTAACTGCTGCCTTTAGGGGCTGGATCACGCCCAGTAGAAAGAGCAACAAATGTGGTCAGCCGATTAAACTGTCATCATGTGTACCCGCCATGAACTGGCAGAGGTGCCGGAAGGAAGCTGTGCCACCTGGTGTAACCTGCCAGAAATGACCTGTTCCTGCCAGAAATGACCTGTAATGGAGAAACGGCTAGAACACACGTGCCCTGCTGTTTAAATAAAAAGACAACCGCGTGCAACATGTGTGCTTGTCAGCCTAAATAGTCTCTTTCTATTTGTCTTCCAGTCTCGCATTTGTGAGAGGCTGTGTGTGTCTGCGTGTGTAATCATACGGTGTTAAAATTGCGTTTGGCTCCAGAGCAGCCGTGACTTTTGGCAGGAACGTGCCTCACACCACCAGCCCATGTGGCTCACAGGGGTGTGTTTCATTTTGAATTGCATTGAGAATGCCTCGTACGTTCCAGGTCAATTCTTGAATTTGAGGTGGTGAGTTAAATTGAGGTACGTTGAATTAAAATGGAATCAAATATAACTCCGTTTAAATTGATTTCTAAGAGTTTTTTTTTTACAGTTTTGTATTGTTGCAAAGCAGTTTGAAAGAAAATACATTTTAGAACAGACACTGGACTAGAGATTTAAACAAAAAAAATATATAAATATATAAAAAAGTCAGTCATAGAAATCAAGAAAATAAATTGTTTTTGTAAATAATGCGTTTTATTAATCAGAATAAATTACAATGAACTACAGTTTATTTGAATTATTATATTTCAAATACATTTTTGGCTTGACATACTGTTACTGCTCTCTTTTTTCTCTTCACTGCTCTCCATCCTGAAAGCTCAGCCTCCCTCTCATTTAAAGCTGTCTGTGTTCTTCTATGGGTTTGACATCTCATCCGGGTGTAGGTGTAGACCCGGGCGACTCTGTTTCCGTTCGGCTGTCAGAGAGCTCTGACTCTGCCTCTCCCCACTGAGCTCTCGCCCGGTCGTAACCCCGCTTTAACCCTGTCATAACCTTATCTGACAGCCTCGCAGATGGTGGAGAAAATGGGGGTTAAAACCCAGAGGCCACATCACGGCATCCCCCGTAACTCTCCGCCCACCTCCCCTCTGTCCCCCCTCCACAGACGACGTGACCTTGTGCTGCCATTCGATCACGTACAAGAGGATTGAGGGATTGGAGATGTGAAAAACAGATCTTGCGTCACATGTGCACTTGAAAGCTTTGGAAAATAAATATTTTGGGGAAATGGATTTAATAATGCAGATCAGCTCTTATCTTGAGAAACTCAGAAGCAGCAGTTACGTGCAGATGTTGCACACATGCTTTCACTGCATGAGCGCTGGATCAGAGGAATCCCATGCTCGATTCTGGGCCTGACTTGGGTAGACTTTAAGATTTAGTCTTAAACTTAAACTGAGAGAACCACAAAATGTCACGTGACCAACCCGGATGTTTCCTACTGTAGATGTCACTTAGGTAGTTAATGTCGGGATAAAGCATTAAAAGGACACTTCCAGATCATCACCAGAATTTGACACATGTTCAAAAACTGATCAAAACTGACATCTGCGAAAAATAAAATAAAACGACTTGCACTAATTGTTCCACATCAGATGCCAACTACATTTTCAGTCCGGTTGCCACGTAGGATTTTGCTAAACTGGCTTTTTGATCAAATGCCAGTGTGAGATGCAAGGTAGCGCCTTAGCCTGAAAAAGTGGAGGATTTGATTAATTGGGTTCATTTGAACAATTGAACAATTGTGCAGAGCCCTAGCTGTTAATCAAAGCTTATCAAATGGAAGCGCTCATTGTGTTTCTATGGAACCGAAGGTTTGAGGAGCGGCTACAGTGGATAATATGTGATGCAAGCTACTTGAAATCTGAAGTTGTACCCAAATGGTTTGTTCTGTATGGCCACCTCCACTTTTAATACTGGTCTGGATTCTGACAGTGTGGGGAAAGCTAATTCTATAAAGAGTATTCGATTTAGATGCCATGTAGTCTATTAATATGATTCATTATTTAGATGGTAAAATGTTTACTTAACTTTATATAAGTGTGTGTGCGTGTTAAATTATGAGCCGGCATTCTAAAAAGTAGGGCTTTCTAATATATATATACACCAAAGTTTAGATCAATTTATACATTATTTCTAAAATGTACTTTTTTGTCACTTTAATTGATAAAACAATATATAATGTATGTCAGACTTGCATTATAGCTTGTGTGTCAACTGTATTTTGGGTTGGGTTAAATTTACCCAGAATTTTGATTATACTAGACCCAATATTCGACAACCCAGCATAGGTTAATTTACAATCCAATGGTTTGTCCTATTTGGACCCAACCCTGGGTATCTCCGCCAGATATTGTCCTACCCTAACAACCCATACATTAGTAGAAAGCTTCATTATTCAGCTTTCAGGTGATGTACAAATCTCAATTTCGAAAAATTGACCCATAAGACTGGTTTTGTTGTCCATGTTCACAAATTAATCTTGATAACCTACAGTAGTATTGCATACCTCGTATCTAATTTGATCAAATACATAAAAGACAGATATAGATTATTTCCGGAAAAAGACAAGTTCAACATATTTTTTGTAAATTGATCATGTTAAGCTTGAGAAGCCACCACTTAACATGGTAAAGAAGTCAGAATGCAGGAAATACAAGTTACCTCCGCTTTAAAATAACATAAACACCTACAGTAGGCGTTATCTCTAAATCTGATAATATTGTCATTGGTGTAAAGCCTATTTGATTTAACGTGATTCAGGTTTTTTGAACTAATTTTGGTTTTAAATAGGTCATAGATGATTTTTTTACAGTGCACGAGAGACAATGCAAACCTTATTGATCTACTTAATGACCTCTTGATTTGTGGCCAGGTTTTAAAAACATATTCATAGTTGGATAGTGGACTGTAAAGTCAGGTGAGCATCCAGGAGCCTCCATAGGCTTGCGTCTGAGATTTCTAAAGAAAGCTGGGCCTGAAGCACACAAAGTGTGAACTGACCCTGTACGTACAGTATGTGTTGACCACTAGAGCTCACAGAGCACTCAACAGCTAAGGCCCCAGACGTTCCAGACCCTCCCAGCTGTCTAATTTTAGCCTAGCAAAACATTTTTTAGTCAAATGGCACTTACTGTTTAAAGGAGGATAAGGTGTCTACGGCCGGGGGTGTGGGGTGACGTTTGGGGGGCTTCCAAAACCGAGTGCCCAAAGGCCTTACAGGATCTAACTCTGCATTCATTATTGCTGTTCGTAAAAAGGCCTGAAAAGAACCATAGAGTACCTGCCAATTGGGCAACTTGTTCTGTATTCGTATACAAACTTGAAAGCATTCGAACATTAATCAACATACTCCCTGCAACAGTGCAATCAAACGTGAATCATTTCCGCACCAAAGGAAACAGCCTTCTTCTGACGCTCATGCCGTCTGGCGAATCATTTGCATCTTGCATGCACTGCTAGGGTTAAGCGCATACGACGAAAGGAATTATTACCTCGCATTTGAATAGCATGTCGCAGTCTCCGCAGCCGCCCCCAGATTGATCGATTGCTTTGTTTATCGTTCATAAGCCCATCTGTAATAAATTTATCCCCCCCTCTCATTCCCGTTCCATTTATTTAGGCATAATTATGCATTAATTGACGCATGGCTGGTTCTGATTGTGTCAAACGATCCATGCGTTTAGTTGGAGATGTTCAGTGCGCGGCCCAGATGCTCACAATGGGGAACGTGCTCATTAGCTGTCGCGCCACAAAAGCCTCAATGACTTTCTTTTGTGTGTTTCTAGATGAGGGCTAAGGCTTGCTCTATGGGGACTGAGTTATCCTGAGGGGGAAAAGGTGAGCGGTGGTTATAACGTTCATTTAGACAAATGGTTACGCGCCACCCCATTGTCTGCGCTCATTGAGGTCTCCTGCCATAGCCTGCTATTAATCCGCATGCGAGGCCTACACAATGTATAGATAATGGTTGTCTCTTTCTAACCCGATGGGTTACGTTCTTAAAATAGGCTGGTAATTTCGAGGTATTTTGCTCAAACGCTGCATTTAATACGCTATGAAAATGCCAAGTCGCTGTCACGTTCCCAAAGCTGTTTTCCCTCAGAGACGCTGGCGGTTTGTTAACAGATTGTCTGTCACTCATTTTGGCCCCTCATTGATTATGCCCATCGGAATTGGTGTCCATACGGTCTGCGGGAGTTAATAAAGTAGCTGTTCTCCATGCAGAAATGTCTTGACCCTGAGTAACTGAATGATAAATGAGAAGTTGAGTGTCTGTGTTTTGAAGTGGAGATGTAATGAGAGGGCATGCATTCACCTTGCCCTAGGGCTCGCTGGGAGGTAGATGGACCAGATGCACGTCCAATCCGATACCTCAGTCAATGTTTGGGTTCTTTTAAAGATGAATGTTGTGATCGAAACGCAGGCCTCCCCTCCCTCGAGGGTAGAATATCAGCTTGTGTGGAATTAATATTCGAACAGAATGCAAACTGAAAGGTTTGGAAATGCAATAAAAATACAAGTCTTTTGAAAAGATTGCGTTTGAGGTAAACAGCTGCTTGTGGTTTAAACCCTCCGACAATCCCTCTCTGCTCTTGAGCTGCCCGTATTGCACGAGATGTGTTAAATGTGTTTGTGTGCGGTCAATGTTAAGTGTTGTTTTCTGTCCGAGCACAGACTCAATCCCTCTGGTGGATGACCTCGCATTTACCCACATGTCCATCAAATGTGCAGACAAAACAAGCGTGTGCGCGTGTGTGTATGAGCATGCATTAAGGGGTTTTATTCTGACCTACTTTGACTTGCCACTTGTGTTAGCTTCAAACTCAGTGAACCCTATCTCCTAAAGTAAATCTGCCACTGTCACTGTCTGAATCAAAGCTGTGTTTCACTGCATACGTTATTAACACATTTCAGAGAAGATAAACTTGGCCCTTTTGGCACCAGTTTGGGGCAAGGTTTAGTTTACAAAAATAAAAAATATGGAAACGTTTTTGTTTATTGCAGTCACATACAATATTGACCTGAAATAAGTTTAAAGCGTTAAAATGATAATGATTACCAAATATAAAATAAAACTAAAACAAAAAGTAATCTTATGTAGCAATATAAAAAAATTGCCAATATATTATAAAATGACAAAAGCATACACCAGCATTTCTAAAACTTTATTTAAAATTTACAAAAAAATAAAAGCTTTTAAAATATCAGGTCAGTACTACTTACTACTAATATTATTTTTTTTTAAATATTATTAAAACTAAAATCAAAACTTGGGGGTAATGAAAACAAAAACCCGGCGACATCAAAATAAGAGTGGGAATTTTATCACAATTCATACATTTATAAATTCACAAAGAATTCTGACCATCATTGACTCCTCCATCACCTCCATATTTTTCCAAATATATCTGTTCCTCCCCATGTCATTTATTTTACACACCCAATTAACTTCTATTGACAGTATGTCTATTAACACATATTTGGGATCACTTAAGCCAACAGCTTTATGTACACTGTATAAAACTGCAGTTTTACAGAATTATTTTTTTATTTATTAATTGTTTATTTATACAGATTATGCTGATTTTTTTATACAGTAAAAAAACATAAATAACTGAAAAATGACAACCCTGAATCAACTTCCTGGTTGATCCTGAAAAAATATCAACAAAAATGTTTCGAGGACAGGGTTAGGGTACTTCCAATCATAAACTGATTTAAAACTAACCCATTTAGTGTAATGTTAGCATTAGCAGGAAGAAGTCTTTCTTTGGTTAATCATGATATGTCCAAAGGACATAGTGTCACTTTTAATTGTAAAAAATATATATTCCGGCAGCCGGGACACCAGAATTAACGTGAAATAACATTATCGTATAGTAAAATGTACACATTTTTGTTTATTTAACACACACAATGTAAATATCTGCTGTTTATTTGTGTAATTTGACTTCGTTTACCCCATTTCAAAAGAACATGAACATTTTCATGTAAGATATATAATATTAACATCAGAGAACATATTAAATCGTAGATGCATAAATGAATGATTTCTTTACATTTGGTGCGCTCAGCTCTCTTATATGACTAGAGGCAAGTTGTGACATTTGCGTGTGTTGTTCCACATGTTTACAATGTGACTTGTATGTTGTAATTCCATTAAACTCAATATATTCACTGCATATGTTCCATTCATATGATATTTTATGTGGACACAATGTTTTTTAATAGAGCTCCCAATGTTTTCCGTCTCTCTTTATTTGGTTCATATGGTCATTAATCTTCCTGTAATTTCTGAAAGTTTACTGTAGTCGTGGGAGCAGCACGGCTTCTGTTTTCGTAAGAAACAATTGCACCCCATTGCATCATAACTTTAGATAAGGGTCATCTCTCTGTTCCCAGAGTTCCCTGTGTCGCCGATGACCTGAGCCATTCATTAAAGTCACTTGGCCTTCAACCGTTAATAATCTATGTGTCTCTCCAAAGACCCAGTGTTGAACTCCTTCTGCTCTGGGTCATTTTATATTTAATATTTATTTAATATGTATTCAGTAACTAGGGATAGATCACATGTTGTCATCATTTATCATTTCGCGTCATTTAAAAAGAGTATGTGACAACAAAAGATATTTTGAGAATCGTGTCAGTGTGTCTATTCAATGGAAGTCAAAGGGCCAATTTTCTTTTTACCAAGGTGCTATGTGTAATTTTTTAGTGGCATCTAGTGGTAAGTTTGCAAATTGCAACCAACCGCTCCACCCATCCCTTTCGAAGCACTACGAAAGCCGCGAGATGATTAAGATGTTGTCATGTTGTTGCGCTCTTTTTCGAAAGAGATAACGTATTTACGAAACACGTTCTGTAGAGCAGTGTGTCTGTTTACAACATGGCGGCAACATTTGTTATGAAAAGCTTTTAAATATAGGATGAACTATCCTTTTAAGATCGTCTTATCGAGAAAGGAAAATATATTCAAACATAAGTTACGTAACAAAGCTGTTGTGGAAGATGTGACGTAGCAATTTAAACTTCTGCACGACCGATCGCAAGATCTGCTCTTCCTGTGAACCCATTCAGACTGCTGATTACACCGTCTGGAAGAGGTTTCTTGAAGCTTAAATTCCAAGCCGCGTATATCCTGCACAACCGCCCCGAGCTCATGTCTGTGACCCGTCGAGGAGGATTTCTAAGCATGCCTGAAGTGCAGCCTTTTGGAGCGCTGCATTTTGGCTGACATGTCTTGAAATTGCCTCCTCATGTCTTTCTTATCTAATTCGAAAGTCCTTTCCAAGAGATTTTCTTGCCAAATTGCATGCTCCATGCTTTTTAAGTCGGGGCAAAATGTCATTTACTTATTTTTTTGGATCCCTACTGTAGTTTTATTGACTGGCTCCTATGTTATCAGAGCCGCACAGCCCGTCTGCAAACCTCGGGAGGCATCAGGCGTTTGGACAGACACTCTCAGGTACAATGCTGTCTGGCCCAAACGGTTCAATCAAATAATTATGGAGCTTTGCCCATTCTTAGCATGAGGTAATGAATGGAAATGACTGATTTGTATGCAGTCTGTACGAGTGGCTTAAGTAGTACTGACCTGATAAGTACTATAGCTTTACCCCACGGTGATGAACTTCTCTGGGGTAGGGTAAAGATGGAAGCATTGTTTGAATGAATGTCTCTGCTTTAAGAGGAATTTTAAACAGTGCTATTGAAAAGTATGAATCAATAATACTTACTGCTGTTTTACCAGCTGTAACCACACTGAATCTCCGCCAGCGTGATTTGAAGCAAACACTGTGTCGTATTTAACTTTTAAAGCATGCATTGCTCTAAATTACATACGAGAGGTTATTGGAAGCATAAGAGTTTTCTTGGAAGCGCTCCATAATCATTACGGCAGTACACAGCGTTCAGATGACCTTTAAAATCGGCTGATAGTTTGTCCTCGTTTGTCAGAAGGAAACCAAATAACGGTTCCCCTTTGAAACCGTCACAAACCTGGAGCGTTATTGGATGACCTATGACCTTTGAAATGTTGTAATCGCCTAGCAGAGCCAATCCGAGAGCGAGAAGAGCAGTCTTCTGGGATTCGATACTCTGATGCGCCACTGCAATCTATTCACAGCCACAAGTGCTGCATTGACTCTGTTTATGGAAGTAATGCTGGGCAGGCCAGATGGACTATTTTGAGAAACAAGGACAAACGGTGGTGAACGATATTAGTGGTCCTCATGCACATCTGGTCCTGAGAGCAGACGTGGTGCAAAATGTGAAATGCAGCACTATACATTTGTTTCCAAAATTGCATGGGTTCAGGTCAATTCAATTGGTAATTATTAGAAATTAAATAGTCAAATATATTGTTAAGGGTCTGTACAAATCTTTGCCTTTATACACAAATGGTGTAAAGTCAACTTGAAGTACACTCACATGTGATGAAACCAAACTGTTACTGTAAATGAGTCCATGGTTATGCAATGACAATCACTTAATTTGCATATTGGCCCCAATATTATGTAACATAATATGTAATGCAAATACAAACGTTGTATAAGACATTGCAAGGTCAACACGCGTCATTCTAAACGTTTAAAAAATATGTACTCGACTCAACCATATGTTCTCCAATCAAATATTTTAAGTTAAATTGATAGAAAAGGTTCATTTATTTTTTTCAAGTTAAAGGTCCAGTGTATGAAATTTAGCGGCACCTAACAGCGAGGTTGCTCCACCGATCCGCCCTGCCTTTCGAAGCATTACGGTTGCTGACACAGCACTGGTGTCGTCATGTTTTTGCTTGTTTGCCGATGGAGATAACCTATTTACAAAACTACTATGGTAGTGCCCTATGACGGTTTGTCCGTTTGGGGCTACTGTAGAAACAACATGGTGATTTCCATGTACGTAAGGGGACCGCGGTGTGTGTAGACAGAAATAATAAAAACATAACGCTTCATGATGTACGGTCTTTATACACCTCTGAAGATATATGGAGGCTAAATTACATTGCATTTCTGTCAATAGATTCTCAAAAAAAAACCACACACAGCACCTTTAAGATAATAACTTAATTTTACACAAAGCATGCTGGGAACTGGAAATCCTCTTCCCAGTTTTAAAAATGTCACGTAAAAACAACACGAATCATGTAGTCACTACTAGAGTGGATTAAGTTGCATCACTAAAGCAAAAAAATTTAGACAATTAAAAAAATGTGTAGAATTAACTTACTAAGAAAATGTTTTAAAGAATTGACACAAAACTACTGGTACTAATGCATATTATGCCTATGCATACATATACAGTATGTGTAAGTATACAGAGATTTTATTTTTAAATAAAATAATTTCAATTTTACAATTACTTGTTGTGATGCAAGTTATGTGAACATAGTCTTCACATAGTTCCTGTGGTTTGCCTGCGCACACTGGCATTCCCCTGCTCTTTTAAAGAGAGTGTGTACACTAGTGTGTCAGCTCGTGTCTGTGCATGATCGAGGCTGTTTATGCAAGTGGATGTACGAGTGTGTTTGTGGTTTTCTGATTCGCACCAGAGATGGACCGTTAGATAAGCCCCCCGATGTTGACACAATGGTGAACATGTCAAACACACAGTTGGTCAGATAAGACCCTCGTTTCAGCAGGAAGTTCAGTGAGAACACACTGATCACACGGCGACATAATGACAGTGTCTCACTCCTAAACACAGATAATCTAACTGAAAACAGACACACGGCCAAGAATATTGACCATATACTTACATATGATATTCAACCCAGCTCTGGGTCCGGAAGACAGGTCTAGAAGAAATGATGTTGTTTGTTTTAATAGATTGTGATGGAAAAGTGTGGAAAAGGTCGTGAAAAACAAACAAATAAAAATAGTACCTCGAACAGAGAAAGAAAAACACATCACTGTAGTGAAGGTGTTACTAAGTTTTCTGCCATTTCTTGTGCAACATGAAACTGATGTCAGAGAATTTGTGAAGGGTGCAGATGACTTTTTACCTTCTCTTTCTTCTCTGTAACCCATGTTACCCTACTCTCTTACATCTAGAAGCTGTCCACATCTGGAGAACATTTGGCTCCCTCACCATGGGCCTGTTAAACACAATCTGTCATCCACTTTAACTCTCTCTCTCTTTCTCTCTCGCTCTGTCTTTCCTTCAGCTTCCTCCACAGTGTCTGTTCGACAGGCAGATTTTAGGGTGGAGCATCCCGTGAGCTTCACAGATGCACAGGGTGCTTTTTCAAAGCATAAAATGCCACCCTCACAAATGAGTCAGGAAACTGTTTCTTCCTTCTCAAAGGCCTTTGGTCTGGTTGTTAGTCAGGCTTTTTGCAAGCCTGTTCAAAATCGGGTGTTGTTTAAAAAAAAATGGAAATCTTTTAAGTTGTGGTCATGTACACACAGCCTGTTGTGCCTGACCCCTTAAAGCGATAGTACCGCCAAAATCAACATTTACTCAGTTGTCGTTTCAATAAATTTACATCACATGTAGATACGCAAAATTCGTTTTTAAAGATGTTTATGCTGTTCTCTTGAAGTGAAATCAATCAGGTGACGGGTTGGTAAGGTAAAAAAAATACTATGGGTCACATGACAATAAAACATGCCGGATGCAGTATGTCGGAAATGTGTTCACACATAGTTATATATAACTAGATGTCTCATTCAAGCGCTCAAGGCATGTAGACGTGTCGGCCATCTTGGAAAGGGCTACTGACGTCACTCACAGTTTGCTAGAATGCAATGGCTGTGCATTTTTATTCCCCAAAAATGGATACCCTTTTGTTGATGACATGTGTTATGGTAGATGTTTGAGTTTACACTACAACAAATATGTTTTCATAATCATACACAGTCTGCTTTCTCTTGAGTGTAATGTACCGGCTTGGCAGGGTTGCCACATCCCTAGTCCAAATAACAAAACTTAACATTCATAAATATAATTATCTTAAGATTGACAGCTATATAACACATTTTCCACTCCTAACCTGTGGATACAACAAACCGGGGCAACATTTGCAAAGTAGCCTAATTCAACATGAGAGCTGCAGTCTTGCAACACAAACCGGCACGCACCGTTCCAATTTGGCTCACAACCTACGTATCGGGTCTCATAGAAAATGATGCTAATGCTGAATCTAGTTATTTATAGTGATGGTCAGAGCTGTGTTTTATTCCGAATAAAGCACAGCTGTTGACCAATCAGAATCAAGGACAGGAACTACCTGTTTTGTAAATGACAATAAACTTCACAGCATTCAATTGGTATAGATGTTTTGAATGCTTAACAGTTGAAAATGCTGAACAAATGCACAGATGCCTTTTCTGTGCATTTTTGGCAGGCTTGGCATCGGCCTCCGTCTGTGACCTGGCAAGTTTTGCCATTTTCCTCCGGAGCTGTTTTACATTGCTGTAATACATTAGGGCTAAATGGTACAGCTGTAAGGACTATCATGGCTTTAATCAGCGCAAAAGAGGTTTTCTTAAGCTTTCAACGCGAAGCTTGCGTGACTCCACTTGTTATTTAACAGCAGCAGCACTGACACACACACAAACACGCACGCGGGGTGCATGGCAGTTAATAGTTTCCCAACACGTCACTATGTGAAGATTATGTTTGCTAACCGAATACTTCGCAGCTGCACTTGCAGTGCTGTACATAAGCCACCACACCACATTTACTGTACACAGGAACTCTGAGTAGATGTTAATACTCAAGGAAGATTGAGGATTTAGGCAAAACCTTTTTCTATGGGAAAGTTAAAGCTGTAATCTATAAACCTTGTGATATACAGCATTGGAGCGAGTGTGTATTTGCTTTTTCAAATCTAGTGTTGCAGAAAAACAACTGTGGGGTATACTGTACATAGTAGTGGTTTCATTAATGAATATATGTAGTATTTAAATAATAAATGTCTAAAAACAATATGTGTGGTTGGCTTGAAGTGTAATAGCGTATAGAACAAAACGTCCAGCATCACACAGCATTAGTATGAAAACCATTTCGAGGTATTTACTTTCACAGCTTGTAAGGTGTTTGTGTCTGCAGTGAACTATGAAGTGTAGTGCCGTCTGAACTGTACATTACACACACTGGATGTTATAGTGAGTACTGCATTGTGCTTTATACACAGGGTGGGGAGTAATTGAGTTCAGCTTAAAGAGAAACATATGCAGCCTGAAAGCACAGCTGAAGCATTCAAGCACTCCGCATACAGTACTGAGCTCACAGTGGCCCTTCTCACTGTCACACTATACCCGTATATCTTATTCAACCATCACGCCAATCAGATGCCGTTTGCGTGTATATATGTGTGTGTGTGACTTAATCAGATATGCTTGATAGTTGATATCTGCTCTTTGGCTGGTTATTGTTATACAATAGCTCACTAGACTCGGGTCAGGTCGATCTTTCATTTGAGTTGGGAAGGATGCTACACATCAAAACACACGCTGTAGGGGAGACTGGGGATGTTTGACACAATTTTGACTCCAGTGAGTATTTCTCAGGGACGGTTTATTATTTGAAGTCAATCTTTGCGCAGGCACATACCTTGGCTTGGTTCATTCATATTTATTCGAACACACAAAGCTTCATTGTTATTGCCAAGGACAAAAACAGTTAATTTAACACATGTTGGATTTAACGTATAGGAATCTGCCATCGAGTAGTCCATTCTGATAGTAAAGCAATTATGAAGCACAAAAAGACTTGTAAAGCAACCATATAAAATGTAGAGTACAATTTAATTTGGCCAAGAACAATTCTGTTTAATCCGTTAATAAATGTGACTGTCTTCCACAATATAATGTAAATAACTTGCATCAACTTTACTCAAGTCAGAAGATTTGATCCCAAAATATCTTGAATCTCAAATGTTAACCTTTCTTTGTAAAATGAGTATGTTACTTCTATTGTTTTTATACACAGATAGTTAAAAATACTAGAACATAACCCACACTCTAACACCCTGTCCGATCGAGCAGCGTGATGTAACACGACTGAAGACAATAGGTGACGTTAACAGAAGTTCTCTCCGGGGGGGGAAATCGGAGGGCGATCTGCTTCCCCCCGTTCGTAATTGCATTCCGGAGACGGCAGCGACTTTTTATAAATACAACATTAAATTTAACCTACAAAAGAGGATTGTTCGATGTTTACATTTACATTACATTTAGGCATTTGGCAGACGCTTTTATCTACTTACATTGCAGTATCCTATACATTTGTTTCTATGAATGTGCAATGCCCCGGGATCCAACCCACGACCTTGGCGTTGTTAACGCAATGCTCTTACCACTGAGCTACAGGAAAGCTGGTTTTGAATCCTTATTAAAGAATCAGCAGGCATGTTGGAAAATGTCTTCGTTTGAAGGGATACTGTATATGGCCCTTACCCCTACCCCATCCAGACAAAAGCAAATCCAGACAAGTGAATGGGTAAAGGGTAGAAATGGGATTGGCTTTAAATGTCTGTGGCTTCTCCAGAGACTCGATCAGCACAATCAGTTTATTGAAAGCAGCTTGGCTCGATTGATCATGACACCTGGAACTGTTTAGCTTGTGTCTCATACACTCAAATAAATATGCCCTGTTTGAAATGGAGGATGTGAGGTTATGCCGTGCACAGTTTAGTGATCACTGGCTTTTTCAGATTACATTTATTTGGGTAACACTTTATTAAAATAGTGTCTTTTAGATATACAAATTCTAAGTAACTTTGTAACTTCAAACTTATAGTGAATGTACACTTATGCAAGGATGGTGCAATAATGTATTGTGTGCTGATGCTTTAGTTACGCCAAACCCCCCCCACCCCCGGTCGACTGTTTTAGGAAATAATCTTGCAGCTGTATCTGTCTTTTATACATTTGATCAAACTAAATACTCTTTGAAGATACGATGTATGCTATGCTACTCTATATTTATATGAGATATGCCGAAACTAAGTCTGTTATCTTCGCTTTAACAAGTCTGAATCTTTACAAAAGACGACTATAAAATAACAACCAGAAATCCTCCTCCAACTTTCGAAAACACAGACGTTTAACGTGGTTTTACTCACAGCCTGTGGATCGGATTCTTGCCTGGGATGTTTTATTGCAGGGGCTGCTTTATGGAATTACCTTTTTGCCAATTGGAGGTCTTAGGAATGTTTTATTAATTTTGTCTACCTCATGTAAACGATTATTTGTAAGTGATAAATGCCATCACATTTATCACCTACAAATAATAAAGATAAATTGAAAACGTAAAACGTTATTATACTGTTATCATCTCAAAACTCACTAGACACCTCGATGCTCTGCAGGCATAGTTTGCCTGGTATCATTGTAATTATACATTTTAGACGGCTGTCTTGACAGGAACTCTAAAAGCACATTCAATTTAATATGAGTATATTTATGCCTGTGCTGTATTTACTTGACGTTGGCTTGCTATGTGGCGTGAGAGAGCCTAGAAGCGTGTGTTAGTATATTTGCAACCCTGCTAGTACACTTACTTAATATTAAAAATAATTCAAGTACAAACGCTAAAACTTAAAAATACAGATAACAGGATCAAGATCGCTCTCTTAAATGCAGTGCACAGACTTCACTACTTCATATAGTCAGGGAGCTGTCAATACAAATCTTGTTAGCCAATAGGAGTAAAGTGCGCTAGTGTGACAGAAAGTTAATGTAAACTTGAGAAGCACAAATAAAGCTCTATAAGCCAATTAAAAACCATCAGTTTCATACAGCGAAACCTAGAAAATTATTATGAAAAATGCATATTATTTTACACATTCTTGCTAGTTTTTTCTTTTTTTCATCATATATATTTTTCATCGCGTCTTAAAGATTTGCGTAAACAAAAATAATTCCATACCATTTCATCTTTCGATTTCAAATGATCTGCAAATTCAGGGCAAACTAGGCCTTCTTTATAAAGCAAATGATCCATTCTTGGTTTGTGAGAGGGCCCCAAACCTCGACCGCGATTGGTTCTATAATTGATTGAATAATTTTCAGCCAATGTAAATGGCCCTTCGTGACTTGCCTCTCAAGTCATTCACAGCCTTGTTTAAGAGCGTTTTTCCAAATCGCGCCAAATCATTCTCATTGCTCGATCGTTCCACTCTGTGCCGATCCATGCCAGCCGTACGGTACGTAAATGGTTGAATTTTCAATTTTTTACGAAATTTCTTTTTTATTGAAACACGAACGCATCACGCGCTGCCTTGGTAACACAAGAGACTTAATTATAACGCCTCTGCGCTCCTTCATTAGCACGATTCAGGACGGTTAGACAACCGTGCCAAAACTCCGAGCTCAGAACAGTTTGTTATCATCTCGTGTAGAACCAGACTCACGTGGAAATATAACTGAAACCATTTCAGACAGTGCTTGGAACAGTTCGGTGCGATGGTGGAAAAGCGCTCCAAGTTTCCCGTGTTACTAATGTTTGTACCAAGGAATGTGTAGTTCTGTGTGTGTTCTAAGGGCATGTTGTTTAGTTTGAAGTTGTGTTGTTGGATTAGGCGATATCATGATTTGAGTCTTTTTAAGGTTAATTGATTTGGCCCATGTTTGACAGAACGTGTGCAGGGTGTCTAGATGTTGCTGTGACCCTATTTTGTGGGTGATAGCAGCACCAGATCCTCTGCAAACAGAAGGCCTTTCACTTCAGTGTCTAGTAATGTGGGTCCGGGTGCTGGTGACTGTCTTTTATGTATATGTTAAATATATATATATACATCAATAGAAGAGAACATGTTTCTGTGTCTCTGTTATACACAGTGTAGCTCT